>NC_045427.1:466191164-466538664 GCF_902635505.1 Sarcophilus harrisii | reverse complement strand
TAGTCTAAATCAGTAATGTCAAACTTGAATAGAAACAATCCTTACTGGCTGCATATTAACTAGAAAACCACAAATTAACAATATCTATGTTGCATTTTATTTATTTTTTGTTTAAACATTTCCCACTTACATTTCAGTGCAGTTCAAGACACTTGGGGGTTGGTAGAGACTTCAAGTTTTGCACCTCTGATTTAGATAATAAACATTCTTCAAACATTTGGATTTTTCTAGTTTCATATTTTGGATACTTATGTCTAACTTTTGAAATGATTGTGATTCTTAAGTATCCTTTGAAGTGTTCTAGACCTTGATGAAACCAATATGTTATCCCCTCCCTTAGATGGCAAGTAATCCAATAGATGTTATACATGTTAAAATACATGTAAACATATTTGTACAATTATCTTGCTGCACAAGAAAGATCAAATCAACAAGGAAAGAAAATGAATAAGAAAACAAAATGCAAACAAACAACAACAAAAAGAGTGAGAATGTTATGTTAGCTCATAAACATTTTGTAGAAATCATAAGCGCTCAATAATTACTATTCTTTTCTCAGTGCCTTTTTAGGACTATAACTTTTTCCAACTATTTGATAGCCTCCTCTCAGTTATTATGAGAATTGATTCCCTCAATAATTAGAATTTTGCTAGCTCCAGTACATATTTCGAATATACTTGATCTGTGCCAACTGTTCTTCTCATTTTTGTTTTTTTTTTCTAGTGCTATTTCTGCTTCCTTGTACATCATATCAGGAACTGTGATATTAGAGTCCAAATATTATAACTCCATATTAATTGATAGAGAAGATTTTTGTCATAGAAGTATTGGGTCTTGTATAGGTCTTTTACATTTTTTGTTCATTGCTCCTCTTTGAATTTTATCCTTAAATGTCCTTAAAGGTAAGCTGACATAAATGGTTCTTCTATAAGTCTTTCTATAAAATTATTTTTGCCTTCTACTGCTTCGTGTTTTTTGTTTTTTGTTTGTTTTGGGTTTTTTGCTGAGGCAATTGGGGTTAAGTGACTTACCCAGGGTCACACTGCTAGGAAGTGTTAAGTGTCTGAGACTAGCTTTGAACTCAGGGTTCCTGACTTCAGGGTTGTGCTCTATCCATTGAGCCACCTAACTGCCTCTGCTTCATGCTTTTTTAAGGAAGCACTACTACTCATACTCTTTTACCATTCTTCTATGTATTTATATTACTCATCTATTTATATTTAAAACTAATGTGGCTTTTGGCAGCTATCACTCTCCAGTTTTCAAAGTGATTAAGTATTTGCTTGCTGAGGCAGTTTCTTGTCTCTTATTCTTCTTATACTGATTAAACTTCCTTAGTAAATGATAATAGACTATCACTTTTGTCCCCATCCATTTTTTTGTTGTTAATTGTAATTGACTTAACTAGAGGCCATTTCATAAATGCAGAACTGTAAAGGACCTCAGATGAAGTCTAGGCCATCTTCATTTTAGAAATAAGGAAGCTGAGTCTCCAAAAGTTAATTGATTTAGATAGAAAATATGAAATATGATATTTGAGCCCAAGTTCTGTTTCTAGAGTAAGTGCTCTTGACTGTATCATGTCTAGTGCTACTTCTGCTTCTAATGTCGTCTTCTAATTTTTATTCTTTTATTTTGGTGTTGATTTTGATCTTTGTGTCAGCTAGAAGGCATAGTAAATTGAGCTTTGGACTTGGAGTAAAGACTTGAGTTCAAACTCTGCCTCAAGTATTTATTAGCTGGGTGACCCTGAACAAGTTACCTTTTTTCTGCTTCAATTTCCTCATCTGTAAAATGGGTATAATAATACCTACTTCATAGGAGTTTTGTGAGAATCAAATAAAATAATTCATGTCCAAAGCTGCAGTCAAGATGGCAAAATGAGTCAGCATTTTTGTCTAGCTCAGCTGATACACTTCCACAAATATCTAGGAAATGCACCAAATGGGAACAAAAAGTTGTAATTTTTTCCAACCCAGGGCAACTTAGGAAGATAAAGAGGTCTTGAGGACTCTGGGGCAACAGCTGACCAGAAATGTAGTCGTGGCAATGAATGATAAGGAGCATTCTAGCATTCTAAGGGAATGCTAGTAAGGGAACTCAAGGACAGGAAGCATCAGGAAAGAAAGAGATTGTAGGAGACTCCATCCAGACCTCTAGGCACAGGAACCTGTTTACAAACCATTCTATTGCCTTTTATCAAATGCCATGCCAGAGAGAAGGATGAGGAGTCATTAAAAAAAAAAAAAAAAAGCCTTAGCTATGTATGGAGTTTAGCTTTGTGGCTCTGAGCCCAAGAGCAGAAGAAAGACTTGGCTTTACCTTTTAGTCCCAATGAAATAACCAGGGCAGGGAGTCAAGCAGTTTAGTTACTCTAAACCTATAGAACATCCTAGTGGACTAACATTAACTGATTATAGTAGCAATATTGGAAACTCAATCACACACAATCCAACAGATCCAAATCTGGTCAGGAATTAACAGAGCTCATACTAAGAGGGCAGTGAACAGACCTCCCCCAAATCAAACCAGCTTGGAAGTATTATAAATTTGTAGGCTGCCAATCTGAGGTGTCAAAACAGCAGAAGGATATAAAAAGAGAAACTTAGACCAGAGATCTTCCTCACAAGCAGAGTCCAACACTAAAATAAAATCCAAAGTCAAGAAGTAGACCAGGAGAATGAACAAACAAAAAACTCCAACTATAAAGAGCTACTACAATGACAGAAAAGCTTGGACCCAAACTCAGCATTGATAGAGAAAAGGTTTTTATCATCGAAATATTGGCAGATAGAAAAGACAAAAAGGGATGGAGGGGGGAGGAAAAATATTTTTTTAAGTCAAATAAAAATGGAAGAAAAAAAATAGGAAAAGAAATGAAAGCTACAAAAAAAAAGTTATGAAAAAGAGAATAACAGCTTTTCAAAAGAGATACAAAATATTACTAAAGAAAATAACTAAAAATTGGCTAAATGGTAAAAAAAAAAAAAAAAGGATACAAAACATTGCTAAGGAAAAATAACTCCTTATGAATTTAAATTGCTCAAATGGTAAAAGAGGTACAAAACATTGCTTTACTTTAAAAAAATTACTTCTTAAAATTTGGAATTGAACAAATAGAAACTGATGATTACAGGAGACATCAGGAAAAAGTAGGAGAAAATATGAAATACAGGAAAAATAGTTGACCTAGAAAATAAATTGAGGTGAGATAATTTAAGAATCATTGGACTACCTAGAAGCAACGAACAAAAGGAAAAAAAACCTGATCCACATGTTTCAGGAAATTATAAAGAAAAACTGCCCAGTTATCTTAAGTCCAGAGGACAAAGTAGAAATCAAAAGAGTCCACCAGTCACTGCAGAAGGAAACCCCAAAATGAAAACTCCTTAAAAAAAAATAACCAAAATTCTGAATTCTAGGATCCAGAAGCAAATAATTCAAGTAACAAGAAAGAATTCAAATTCCATGGAACCACAGTCAGGATCTCTCAGGCACAAATCATCTGCATTTCTGTATATTACCAGCAGTATCCAACTGAAAGAGAAATTCCATTTAAAATAACTACAGATAGTATCAAATTCTTGAAAGTCTACCTATTTAGATATACATAGGAACTAGTTGAATACAAATACAGAACATTCTTCACAGAAATAAAGACAGATCGAAGTAATTGAATAAATATTAATTGCTTATGGTAGGCCAAGCCAGTATAACAAAAATGACATTATCTAAATTAATTTACTTATTCAGTACCATGCCAAACTATTAAAGACTTCTTCTATAGAGCTGGAAAAATAACAAAATTCATCTAGTGGAACAAAAAGTCACAAGTATACATGAAAAGGTCAAAGAGTCAATAGAAAATAAAAATTGTATAGGAAGGGTTTCTAGCAGTACCAGATTTCAAATTATTTTACAAAGTTAAAATTATCAAAACAAAAAGTAAAATTATTGGGCAAGAAATAGAGAGGATTGTCGGAACAAATTTGGTATACAATACTATGTAGAAGCAAATGAACCAAATAACTTGATAAACCCAAGTGAGCTGTTTGGGCAAGAACCCATTGGTTGACAAAAATAATTAGGGAAACTGGAAAGTTATCTGGGCAGAAACTAGACATCGACTAACGTTTATACCATATACCAAGATAAGCTCAAAATGGGTACTTGATTTAGACATTTTCTTATGATGTCAAGCAAATCTTAAGCAAATTAGTGGAGTAGGGAAGAAATTATCTTTCCAATTTATTGATGGGGGAAAAACTCATGGCCAAACAAGAGATAGAAAGGTTCATGCTAGTTAAAATGGATAATTTTGATCATATAAATATGAGTTTTTGCACAAACAAAATCTAAGCAGCTAAAATTAGAAGAAAACGGAATAGGGGAAAATCTTTGCAGCAGGTTTCTCTTACAAAGGTCTCTCTTTTTTTTCCTCTGAAGCAATTAGAGTTAAAGTGACTTGTCCAGGGTCACACAGTTAGGAAGTGTTAAGTGTCTGAGGCCACATTGAACTCAAGGCCTCCTGATTTTCAGGCCACTGAGCCATCTGGCAGCCTCTGAGCAGGATGCTCTTAGGGAAAGAAAAAAAACTGGAAAGTCCTTCATGAATTTAAGCAAAGTGAAATGTACTGTGTACAAACTAATTACAATGTTCTGAGATGACCAGCTGTAAATGACCGCTATTCTCAGCAGTACAATGATCCACAACTACTCTGAAGGACTTAGGATGAAAAATCTTGTCCATACTCAAAGAAGGAACTGATTGTGTCTGAATATAGATTGAAGCATTCTCACTTCCATCTTTTTCTTTTTCTTTTTTTTCAATTTAATTTTTCTTGAGGGTTTTTATTTTCATTAGGATAGGAGATCTGTGTTTTCTTTCACAACCTGAATTTTATGGAAGTGCTTTGCATAACTTCGCATGTGGTATCTTAATTGTGATTGAGGATAAGGGAGAGAACCTAGAACTCAAAAAATTTTTTTAAAAGCATGAAAAATGTTTTTTGTTTTAAATGTAATTGGAGGTAAATATTAAATAAGCAAGTCAAGTATAAAAAAATTTAAAATAAAATACATATCATAATCAAAAAAAATTAGAGCCACTCAAGAATTAATAATGGTCAAAAGATATGAATGGGCAATTTTTGTCCCTAGTAAATTTATTTATTTTTAATACATATTGCTTTGTAAATCATATTGGGAGAGAAAAATCAAAGCAAAAAAGAAAAACTATGGGAGAGAGAAAAAACAAAAAAGAAGTGAACATAACATGTTAATTTACAGTTAGTCTCCTTAGGTTTTTTTTCTGGATGTAGATAGTATTGTCTGTCCAAAATCTATTGGGATTGCTTTAAATCACTGGACAAAGTCTTTCATAGTTGATCATTGCACATTCTTGCTGTTATTGTGACCAATGTATCCTTGATTCTGCTTGTTTCGTTTAGTTCATGTTCAGTTCATGTTAATCTTTCCAGGCATTTCTAAAAATCAACTTGTTCATCATTTTTTATAGAACAATAATATTATTCCATTACCTTCATATACTACAACTTGTTTAGCTATTCTACAATTGACGGGTAACTACTCATTTTCCAATTCTTTGTTACCACAAAAAGAATTGCTACAAACACTTTTTCACATATAGATTCTTTTCCCTCCTTTATGATTTCCTTGAGATACAGACCCAGTAATCGCACTGCTGGGTCAAAGGGTATACACAATTTTATAACCCTTTGGGCGTAGTTTGAAATTGCTTTCCAGAATGATTGGATCATTTCATAACTCCACCAGCAATGCATTAATGCCCCAGTTTTCCTACATTCCTTCCAACATTTATCATTATCTTTACCTGGAATGAACAATTTTCACTAGAAGAAATCAAAGCTATTATTATAATTAGCTATTATTTTTTAATGTCCTAAATTGCTAATAAATAGAAAAATACAACTAAAAATCACTCTGAGATAACATTTTACACCATGAAATTGGCTATGATGATAAAAAAAAAAATGGAAAAGCTAAATTTTTGAGAATATGCAACAGATAACCCCAATTCATTGTTGAAGGAGCTGTGCAATAATCCAATCATTCTGGAAAACAATATGGAACTGTGCCCAAAAACCTATACCCCATAGAGATGAAAGTAAAAAAGAATTTGATCACGAATATAAAAATATTCATAATAATCCTGTTTTGATGGCAAAGAATTGGAATTACAAGATGATTGAACAAGTTATGGTATTTGAATGTGATGTCATACTATTGTTTTTTTAAGAAATGATGAAGCATAAAAAAAGGGAAAAGGACCCATATATGCAAAAATGTTTGTAGCAGCCCTTTTTGTAGTAGCAAGAAACTGGAAACTGAGTGGATGCTCATCAATTGGAGAATGGCTGAATAAGTTATGGAATATGCATGTAATGGAATATTAATTTTCCATAAGAAATGATCAGCAGGCTGTTTTCAGAAAGACCTGGAGAAGATTTACATGAACTGAGGCTAAGTGAAATGAGTAGAACCAAAAAAAAACATTGTGCACAGCAACAAGATTATGTGATGATCAATGTAATTGGCTCTTTTCAACAATGAGGTGATTTAGATCAATTCCAGTGTGGGGCAGGGGGACAGAAATTTGTTTTGCAAATACATATTTGTGATGGGTTTCATTTTTCTTGCCTTCACATTGGATGGGAGAAGCATGATAAATGTAGAAAAATGTTTCAAAGAATTGCACATGTACTTATTGCCTAGGGGAGAGAGGAGGTGAGGAGTGAGGGAGAAAAACTCTGAACACAAAGTTTTGCAAGGGTGAATGTTGTAAACTATCTTTGCATGTATTTTGAAAAATAAAAAGTGATTATTAAAAAAAAGAAATGTTGAAGCCAGTGCTTTCAGAAAAACCTGATAAGATTTATATATGCTGATGCAATAAACTCAGAATAATGCACACAGTAACAGCGACTTTGTAAAGATAAACAATTTTGAAAGACTTAATAGCTCAGATCAATACAATAACCAACCACAATTATGAAGGATTAATGAAGAAACACGTTGAACACCACAGATAAAGATTTAATGAACTCAAAGTAAAATATGAAGTATATTTTTTCTCTTTCTTGCTTTAGTTTAGTTTGGTTGTTTTGTTTTTTCTTTTGGTGGAAGGGGTGCAGAAATTTGTTTTGCGGAAACCCATTTGTGATGGGTTTTATTTTTCTTGCTTTATTGGATGGGGGAGGAAGATAATTGAAAACTGAAAAAAAAAGTTTGCTTTTAAAAAACCTTCTAAATCCTAAAGTGTTACATAATTGTTAGCTATACTATTATTTGCTCTAACAAGTTAATGGTTTGATTATATGTAGTTGAATCTACAAGTATTATTAAGTACTTTCTGTGTTCCAGGTATTGTGGTAAATAATCTGATCCTTAGCCTCTCTAGTTCCTTATTCCCAACCAAAGTTTACACTACATTTCTCACTGTCCTCTCATCTGCTCTCCCTTGCATTGAAATAATTAAGTATTAAAGTACACATTAATTTAATTTGTAGGACCATTTCATGTTCTTTATAGAATTTCTCTACCTCTTCATCCTTTGCAATATAAATTAGCACACAAGGGGCAGTTATTTTCATGGTGGTCTGTTTCATCATAAGTACAGCAATGCAAAGTGACCAAGCATCTCATTAAATTATGTTTCTTTTTGCATCACAGTTTTATCTTCACTAATTCACTTATATGTGTCTCTAAGGACAACTTGTGAGCCATCCTTGGAGTTTCAATTTTCTCTTTTGGTTTTGTTTGTTATGAGAATGTCAAGATTGATGTGATTCAGTTCTTACAGTAGGATATCATTGGACAATGGACAGAGATCTCATATATAGAGTACCAAGAGTTAATGTTTATACATGATCTATTATAATCTGATTCTTATTACCTCTGTCCTTTATGTTCTCCCTTTTCTCATCACTGTCAATGCTCTCCCTTCTCAGACATTAGAAAAACGTTTTGATCTTTCACTCCCTACTTGGTTATATTTAGCTGGCTATGCATTGGATCTTCCCAATAAAACCTAAACTTCTTAAAGCCAGACTTTTGTTTTTAATCTTCGGTATGCTACATAAAGTAGTCACTAGAGAAATGTTTTTTGAAACAGTAAAACAAGTATAAAAAATTATGGGGAAACTGGGAAGTAGCATGATGGTGTTGGAGAGAACACTGGGCTTATAATCAGAGGAGACCACATTCACAGATTTTCTCGCTGACATTTATGACCTGCATGACCACAAACACAAGCAAGTCATTTTTCCTATTTGAATTATATTTCCTCATTTTTAAAACAGGGATACAAATATGTATGCTGCCTACCTCTCTGGGTTATTTTGAACACTCAGTGAGATTATGTATGGAAGTTACTTTTTAAATCTTAAATTAGTCTGCCAATGCAGATAGTTTCATTTTATTAAAAAAAATTAAAAGCAAATTAAGAAAATATTTCAATGATAATGGCTGAGGAAAAACCAGACATTTAGATTCCTATTTCCAGATCTACTTATAGGAAACCAATAGAAATTTATAAGGTTAAAAATCATTCTCTAATGGAGAAATGATCAAGGGATGTATATGTGTCTAAGTATATGTGTGTCTATATATGTGCATGTATATACAAATACACACAAGAAACAAAAAATTTTAATATCTGATAAAAAAAATTTGTCTCTGATGATGAAATTCTGTATTGTATTTAAAGAGCTACAGTATTGATTAAAGGTTTTGTTTCTTTAATCAGTGTTGAAATCATTAATATGAGTATTTTCTTCAAAAATGCAGATTGCACCTATTCATATCTGCCCATCCTAAACAACTCTTACTTGTGTACATCTGCCTAGTGTCCTAAGGGATTTCCTCAAAATCGCTTTACTTACTTGGATGCCACTGGAATACACAGGCTATCTTTCAGTTTTCTCTTACACTTGCTATTTTTTCAGCTCATCTTTTTTTTTGACCTATTTTTTATATTATCCTTTGTACAACTTCTACATAATTTCTTGTTTGTGATGTGATAGTCTGCTTATGTCCACCATGCCCTCCTCCGAAGCCTTTTGTGTGATTCTGAACTTATTTCTTCAAATATTACTCACAGCTGTACTACATCACTAGAAGGATATTTCTTTTTTCTTTTCTTTTTTTTTTTTTCAGAAAGAAGCTTGGGCTCATTTATATATAACTGACTTTTAAAACTTTGTATGTATACAGATACAAATGGATGCATATAAAGTTCAGAATGCAACTATTTATTAATCCCTTTTTTTTGTATGTGAGAGACACATCATGAAATATAAAATGCTGGACTCGCAGTCAGGAAAACTTGATTCATATCCTACTTCTCACATTTACTGGTGTGTTATAATAGTAGGCAAGTCATTTAACCTGTTTGAACCTTAATTTACCCCTCTATAAAATTAGGATTAGAATAACAGTAGCATTTATCTCATAGGGTTGTTGTGAAAATCAGTAATACATTCTGTAAACTTTAGAGCATCACATCAATGTCATTTGTTATTAATGTAAATAGTTCCAGTTACATTTGTCAGGAAAAGTCGTTTGAGGTTGCTAGTGCATGTTTATGGTGAAAATGATTAAAAACAAAAAGTAAGCTAGTAAAGCTACTCAATACTAGAGTAAGATAAAGAGAAGAATATTCTTTTCCTTTTGAAAGTCTAAGAAAAACAATTTGGTTGACTACAAAGAACAGGGCTCTATAAAATGCATGCTTGATGGCTTCCATTTCAAAAATTGGTCCAAAAAATTAGTTTGTCCAGCTGAAAGAGGAGTTATATTAAGTAGTGTTTGACTCTTTCTGAATGCTAGCTGTCTTATATGTTGCTCTACTCTTCTTTTTCCAGTAGATGGCAACCAGAATCCATTTAGATTTTTCGTACTTAAGAAAATCGATTTACTTTTGTTAATACACTCCTTTTTTCTGAAATTAATGTGAATCACATGTATTTAATAATACAGACCTTGAAACCTTTCTAAAATTTATACATTTCTTTTCTAGGAAGATAGAAAAAGGCGAGATCGGGATCGGACTGAGAGTGAGGCAGAAAAAGAACTTCAATGTCAAACTCCTTTAAGACTAGAATTACCCCCTGAGAAGCCTCTTACAAGTACATTGTCCAAGCAAGAAGGTGGGAATAGCTAAAAATAATTCACTTCCATGAGCATAGTACCAAAAAAGTTTTTTTTTTTTTAATTTACTTGGAATTAAGATGTGGGGAAAACTAATTTTAATTAGCCAAAGCTTCTCTTTTCTAAATTTAAAAAAAAAAATTCTGTTTCCATCACCTTTTATATTGAAATTGTTCAGTTTAGCTTTAATTTTTAGTCTGTATTTTCAGACTGGAACCATATGAAGCATGATTGAAATTTCTATTCTTAAACTTAATAAAAGGAAAGACAATGATAGATTATGAAGACATCAAAAGATATACTGATATATAAAATGTATCACATAAAAACTATATAGCTTAAACCTTCTGGTGTGAATTTTCTCTTTTAAAACTTTTTTTTGTCTTTCCTTTGTATATTAGAAGTAGAACAAACACCCCTTCAAGAGGCTTTGAATCAACTAATGAGACAATTACAAAGGTAAAGATGTATTTTAACATTTTGCGTTGAAATTGCGTAGTCATAACAGAGGATAATTTGTGGATACCACTTTTTAAAGTCTAGAGTATGTGGCCTATGTCCAAGTTTACTTAATTTTAAAGTGAATGATAAATATTTTGCCTGGCAATAAAAGATACTATAAGATACTGAGTAGTCAAATGTCCCCATTTGGTTTGTTTTAACTGGCGACTTGTAGGCTGTTAAGATGCTTTTTAATGGCAATTTTCTCTTTGATTTAAAATATTTTAACAATGTTAGAACTTAAAACCAGGAATTAATAATATATGTGTGTGTTTGTATTTGTGCTTTTATCATTAATAAATAGGGGAGGTACCTTTTATATATTTTTATAGTGCCAGCACATCATGAGTCTTTTGTGAATATTAACTACATACAGACTAAATTCTGGAAAAAGCAAATAATCATGCATAACATAGATAGCAGGCTTCTTTCTAAGTCTTGAATTTTAGTCTTGGCCAACATTTTAATTGTTGGCCACATAAAATAGTTTCAACATCATCCTAGTAAGAGAAGAAATGATGTGTCCTGTTTTAAGAGATTGAATTGGGTGAACCCAGATATTTTTATTTTTAATCCAAACACTGATTCTTATTACTTATATTAAAAAAAAAAAAAAAAAAAAAAGCCTTATTCAAAATTTGTACGCACAAATTTTGTTTGGTTCTTTCTTCTAGAATTATATTTTGAAATTATGTTGACCATTTGCAGAAAGATGATAGTCACATTTAGATTAAAGAATGAATTTTAAATTAATCTTATACCTAGCTTTTCTCTGTGATTATCCTGCATTTACCACAATGCCCATCACAAAGAAATTCCCAGGAGAAAGTCCCTGGTACTAAATATTCAAATTTAGCATTGTCATGAAATACAAAAAAAAAAAAAAAAAAATTGGTCTGATTTTCCAACCTATTATATAACAAGACTAAAATCAGTATCTTTTATTACCCAAAGAGTAGAAATATGGCATACTTCATAGTTACTATAGATGGATAACTTAGTTTAAACAAGCATACCTAAATTTATACATTCAAAAATGTCCCTTTCAAAGTTATCATACCATTGTTTAAAACCTATTTAGAAATATTTCTTTGTAGAATTCCCTTCATAGTTTGTATATAGCACATTGTTTTGAATCTCAGTGGTTAAAATTTCATCTTTTGATCAAAAATGAGATATGATGCTAAAGTGGTAAAATTTGTTTCCTTGCATAACTCAAACTGGTTCTGAAGGGAACTCTAAAAATATATAGTAATTCACATTGACTATGTTGAAGAGGATAATGTTCATTTTTATGCTAAGCTTATTACTTTGTATGACATAAACTATGTTCCTGCCTATACTAATTTTTACAAATAAATCTGGTAGAGGTGGCTTTATCATATGGTAAATGGCTCCTTCAGGGAAATGAATATAGTTGTATATTATTGTTTAGCACCTCTGTTGTTTTTTCCATCTTTGAATAATATATATTGATCATCAGCTGAGTGACCAATTTTATTTATTTCCTTTATTTCTAAGTAGAGGGATAATAAATTAATATTATGCATACTTAGAAGAAAAATTCTCTGTATCATAATGAAGCTTATTTATAAAACATTGGAATACTGTCATTAAGCAATGAATTAACTAGTCCTGTAACACCTTTACTTCATTTTTAAGTAAGAAACAGTTCTTGCCTTACTATGATTTTTTTTTCAGCTAGGAAAAGCTAGTTCTCCTGTACCGGTAGAACCTTTTGCAGTAGAAATGAAAAATAAGATTATCTCTTTCATGTCTTCACAGAAAGGACCCAAGTGCTTTCTTTTCATTTCCTGTGACTGATTTTATTGCTCCTGGCTACTCTATGATCATTAAACACCCAATGGATTTTAGTACTATGAAAGAAAAGATCAAGAACAATGACTACCAATCTATAGAAGAATTGAAGGTAGTTATAATTTATTTGTGTTTTCTGTGGGGAAAGAGACTAACCTATGATACAAGATAAAACTCTTGACATCTTTATTCAGTCCAGAGCCAAACTTTTGGATTCTCTAAACACTAAAGCTTGGTAGAAATCAGCATGTCTGATATCTAGGATATTTCCTATTAACTTTTTATTATGCAGAGAACTACTTAAAAAAAATTTTCAAAGACAGTATTTTCTGTCTCAGAAACTCAGTTTACTCTGTGATAGAAAACCAGATAAAGTACACCATGTGTAGCTTTTTTAGAATAAAATTTTACATGACTTTCATAAATGTTTTTTAAAATGTTGTTTCCCAATCTGAGATGAAAAAATATTAAAATTTTATTTTCAGATCAAAACAAACTTGTAGTTCAGATGGAAATTTAATTAAAACCAGTGTTCTTTTTCTTTTAAAATCATTTAAGAAAACATGCATGTTTCCATAAGTAAGCAGAAAATAAATTGGTCTGACCACAAATTTAAGGAAATAACTTGATTATATTTTTTTCTTATTGTTCTGTCCATGCATCCTTTTGGGGAATATTTTGCATATTATAATCGTGTTTTTAATGACTTTTGTGCTGTACATTTGGTTAGGAGAAAAGAAAAACAGAATGCAACACTTTAAAAATATGTATTTTAACTTTTTAAATTAACATTTTTTAATTAATATGTTCTTTCCACAGTCTCATCCTTCAGCAAATAAAACAAGCCTAAAATTAAAATTGTCAGTGCATAGCTCCTCAGTTCAACAAAACAAATTCCCATATTTGTTGTTGTTGTTCACTTGTGTCTGACTCTTTGTGACTCCATTTGGGATTTTCCTGACAAAGATACTGGAATGGTTTACCATTTCCTTCTCTAGCTCATTCTACAGATGAAGAAACTGAGACAAAGAGGGTAAAGTGACTTGCCCAGGCTCATAAAGCTTAGTCTGAAGTCACATTAGAACTCAGGAACTCAGAACAACCCTGAAAGAAAAGTACTGTTGTTAATTTCCACTTAATAATTGAGAAATCTTGGGCAAACAGAGGTTAAGCAATTTAAACTAAGGTTCCACAGCTGGTTAAGTTTAAGGTTAAATTTGAACTAAGGTCTTCTAGCTAGACTAGACTAGATCAGACTTCTATTTACTGTAGGTTTACCACCTAGATACCTTAGACACAATTGTTATACTTTGTCAAACCTATAATCTAGCAGAGTACTTTGTTGCTAATGAAAGTTGTATATACTGTGTAAATTCATAGTCAATTTTGTCTGCCTATGATCTAGTTTTTTTAAGTTCCTTCAATACTTGCCCTTCCTCCTATATTTTAAAGCTTACTTCTACCTATAACAAAATGGCAGACTATATCAAGGAATATCTAGAATCAACTGTAACATGTCTCCATTTTAAACTTGAATAGATTTTGAGGATTCCATGTGTTTTGGGTTTTTTTTTTAAGTTTTAATATAACACTCAGTGTTGAGATTCCTGTCTTGTTTCCAATTTTTATTGTGGTTTAAAATAGAACTGTAATTCTTCTTAACTGTTCATAACTTTCATCTGTGTTATCATTAACTCTCAAAGTGTTTGAGGTATTTTAATTATAGCTTGACATGATTTTTTTTCACATTCACACAAGTGAAATGTGCCTGATTGTGCAAAAATGCCAGGAGATTTCCAGTATATGTACTTTGGAAACAAAAATTTTAAATAATCTAGGTAGTAATGTTTTCTATGGTAACTTATAATTGTATGGTGTATTTTATATTGAAAAGCTTTTTCTAAAATTCAACCTATATAGCTTTCAGTCCAAAAATAAAAGAATCAGATATGAATATTAAGTAAAAATATTCATTGTGTCAAAAAATCATTTCCCAAAATAATTTGTAATTTCCTTTCAACAAAGATTTTTCTGAAAAGCAAAAAAAAATTCTCTTTTGACCTCTTAAGACTATTTAGTGGAAAGTAGAAGGAATCTACTTCTTGACATTTGATTCCTAAATATGTTCTTTCTAGATTTTACATGTGGCTAGTCCTCTGAAAAAAGTAATTTTGTGATGTGTTTAAATTATTTTTCAAATTTCATCTCTTCATTTGTCAGTCAATACTTCAACACTTTAATTTCCTTTGTGAGATTATCATTAATGAACAGTAAAAGAAATGAGAGGATTATTTTTTTAATAGTGCAAAGGAGAAGAGATTGAAATGTGTTTTTTAATGTGTTTGAGCAGATCGTATAATTTAAAAGTATTCTTTGTACATTTTCCCCCTTAAATTTCTTTTTTTTTTTTTTATTGTTTTTTTTTTTTTTATTTAATAGCCTTTTATTTACAGGACCCCTTAAATTTCTTTCCACAGGATAATTTCAAACTGATGTGTAGCAATGCCATGATTTACAATAAACCAGAAACCATTTATTATAAAGCTGCAAAGAAGCTGTTGCACTCAGGAATGAAAATTCTTAGCCAGGTAAAGAAAGTCCTTATTATAAGTGATGAAAATGAAATTTTATTTTTGTGCTTAAACCAAAATGAATATTCCTAGAAAAGCTCTGAATTTACTTCAGAGTTAAATCATTTTTATAATAGAAAACATTAAAGAAGAGACATCTTCTAAAAAAGATATGATGTTGAAGTGAGAGAGACAGAAGTAGAATAAAATATCATTTGGAATTGGTACATTTAAATCTTTTGAAAGGTAGGATTAGATATGCTCATGGGTCTCAATTCTAAAACTTATGTTATAACTTTCTTGGAGATGCTTGTAGCACTTCTATTTATTCTGGACAGTATTCTAAAAGAAGTAATACCAAATTCTAGGAAAAGATTGATCTGATCATGTATGAGGTCTTTAACAATATATTTTTCTTTATGATAAAAGTATTCCAAGTATCTAGTGTAATATTAATACTGTATACATGACATGCAAAGGGAAAACTATGTAGGAATTAGATGCAGTAGCTAACACTCAAGAATTTAGAGTGTAGTTGGAAGAAATATACATTTAAAATAACTGATGAGTAATCACAAACCAAACTAGACCAGAAAAGCAAAATCCTGATACAAATTGAACTATATTCAGTGATGCAAACAATGCATTCAGCAATAATAATAACATTTTTAAAAGAACAAAGAAAAAGAGACAAAAGATGGGGAATTTTGTGCTTGACCTTGAAGAAGAGGAATAATTTTATTTTGTGACTCTTAATTCATTTATGTAATATTAGGCATTACAAATTTCTTTTAGTGTCTTGTCCACAAAACAGACTTTGGACTCACTGAGGCTAGAAAATGCATCTTATATAAACTTTATATCACCATCCTTCAGTGTTGAGCATAGTATTTTAAAACAATAAGTATTTAATAAATATTTGTTATTGGAAAGGAGAGGGAAGGAAATTCTGAGTGGTGGTAATATGGGAAAGATGTCTGTAAAAGAAATAGCAAGTGCTGCAGAAAGTATTAGAGTTTTGCTTAGTTGGAAATATCAAAAGGACTTAATAAAAGAACCATGAATAGTAGTCTGAGAATGTGATTTTGACAAGGCAGGCAAAGTATTTTGTGTGTCAGCAACAAGAGGTTTAGAGAATTGATATTGGAAACTATTAATGGAAGATTTTTCTGCCATATAGAATAAGTTGAATTAGAGACTTCAGATGAGTAGAACAATTAGAAAGGGAAGCTGTTCTTGTAATTCATATATGACATCATGAGAATAGCAACCAAAGCAGTAAATTTTGGGAAAAAAAGGGATTTTAGAGATCTAATTCAATCCCATTGTTTTACAGATAGGGGAAAATGAATCCCCAAAGGGCTAAATCACTTATTCAAGGTCTCTCAAATAAATAATAGAGGTGAGATTCAAATTCACTTCCTCTAATTTCAAACACAGTTATTTTCCACACTATCCACATTGCCTAGAAAGAAACAATTATAAGACTTTGGAAGGAAAAAAAATCAACCAGAGTGAATAGATAGGGAAAGAAGTAGGTGATGAGCAAAAAAAGAAGGAATCAAAAATTACTTTTGAGTTTTAAAATTCAGGAACTATTATTCAAGAATAATAGCAGTAAGTTTTTGACATGGGTAGACAAAAAGTTCATGATTTTCTGATTTACATAAATTGTGTAGTGATCAATTATTGTTACAACTAGGAAAAACACTAAGGTATGCAGCTATGAAACTTTGTGTCAACATGTCCTCCTCTGAAAGATTCTTTACCAGTAAACTGGTAAAAGAAAACATTTAGATAATTATTCTTGCCTTGCTAATATTTAGACAGCATCAGATCCTGCCCTTTTCTAAAAGTGTGGAGAATGAATATAAACTAGTTTTCCTTCCCTGAGATGATTTGCTTTGGAAGAGAAAATGAGAAATATTTATTTCAGTGTCTTTACAAAAATCCCCAAATTCAGTACAGATTGGAAAGCTATAAATGTCTTATGAATTATAGCACTGATTTTAAAATCTGAAATCAAAATGAATCTAACAGTTAATAGCTTTTGACTACAAATTATTTGTACTGCACTACAGTGAAGGACTTTAGTTTCTTTACAAAGATAACGTGAAACAAATTATAAACTTTCAAACAACTTTGATTATAAATTTTCTATTTGTTGATAAGAATTTCTAAAAATACAATTAAATTCTAAAGAAGATTCTACTTTCATTTAGACCTTACAAAGTGTTGCTAAGACAAAATACAGAGACCACCCTTTCTATTCTGTTTTCTCTTTTTCTTATTTGTCATCTTTTTTTCTCTAGATCTTTTCCTGTTGAGGAGCCCTACCCATCCTGTGCTATAGTTTCCTGTTCCCTCCACCCTAGATGGGAGGGATTATTGCAAGTGATATTCAGACTTTTATTTTAGTTCTCCCGAATTAACTCTTCTTGTAGCAGTAACTGATAGCACATAGCATATTCTTTCATGAAAACATTTTAGACCAGAAACCAGGCGATTTGAATTCTAGTTACAGTTTATCATTAATTTGCTACAACATTAGACAAAACATTTGCCCCTGCTCAATCCTAATTAGTTTACTTATCAGTGAAATAAGTAGATTGAACAAGAAGATATTTAATTCCCTTATAGCTCTAAATTTTTATGAAAATGTTTTCCAGAAAATTGATAACTTTTCTTCTGTGTTAATTATGAACAGGCCCGTCAAATCTCTGCTTTTCCAGGCATATCTGCACGCAGGTGCTGTTAGAACCATCTTCATATCTGAATGATGAGTGTATATATAGATGATTGTCACCTAACTAAATGCTTGGATAAAGGGATAGGGGTATGTAGTGTGTGTGTGTGTATCAGACAGAATAAGGAGAGACAGGGAGAGAATAAGTAGTCTAGTTACTAGAATTTGGGGGGACATCAGGAGAAAACTGAACTTTTCAGTTAGCGAAATATTTGCTAAATTGAATAATTTTTATTAGTATGCACACACAAAACCACACTTATGTTTTGGGGACTAGAACTGCTAAAAGACCGACCCCTTTACCAGTGCAAGTAAACTACTCTGCAGTTTGCTGTCCAGAAAATGCACAGGGCATACAAAACTATGGATTAGAGGTGGGACTTAATCTGAGCCCTTTTAACTCCACACTCAGTCCTTTATTATGTGGTGCTGCCTCTTGTGTCCAAAATATAATAAAAATTGAACATGAAAGTTTTTGTATGTGTGTGCAAAAAATACTGGAAATTATCATCATGTGGGCTCCACTGATTTTTAACAGTAATGTTTTAGGGTTCCCCAATCTGAAACCTTTGTGAATTAGCTTTTTCTCATTTTACAATGGCATTCAGCATAGTATAGGAGAAAGGATACTTAGAATCAGAAAGCTAGGGTTCTGGTCATGTCTGTATGCCAGTGACTAGTACAAAACTTTGAACAAGTTTTGCAACTACTTGGGGTTATAAGTGACCTGCCCAGGGTCACACAGCTAAGAAGTGTTAAGTTCCAGATTTGAATTCAGGTCCTCTTGACTTCAGGGCTGGTGCTCTATCTACTGCACCACCTAGCTACTCCAGTTTTTCAACTTCCTGAGGGCTTCAGTATCCTCATCCCTAAAGCGATCGCTAATATCCCTGTTTCTCATTCAATATCTAATCCCTATATTAGTACTTCCATATTGGTAGCTGCTACTAGAAATAATGATGTAGGTTACATGACCGTGTGTGGAGCATAGTTTTCCATATGCCAGTATACCTGGTTAATCCATATGACAAGATGCCTGGGAGGAGCTAAATTTTCTCTCCAGGATGTGCTCCAGAAAAGTAACAGAAATAATTGCTGCAGTTGACATTTGAAAATAAAATTTATAAAATAGGATCAAAGAACTTCTTTGGACAGTTTAAGCAAAATTTAGCTTTCTAAATTATGAGGCAGAAAATATAACTTCAGTCTTTTATAATCCTGACATTATGATGTTTTCTCACAAAGAAAAAACTACCAAGTCTTCAGATCCCTATAATGATTGAATTTGATGGTTTTCTCAGTATCTTAGGATTAGCATGTAATTGATGATTCTTAAATAGCAGAACTTAAGTTGTATGGTAATAAAGATAACATTTTAATCTATTAGATAAGATTTGACAGATTATTTTAATTATAGTCCTGGAAATTACATTTAATTCCTGCTTCTTTTTTTTTTTACACAAATATTCTGACTTTGTCAAAGAAAAATAAAAAATAATTGCTCAAAATGTTTTTCTTTTATCAATTTACTGGGTTCAAGTCTTTCAGAGAAGAACACACAAAAACTTATAATTTGATTTTTTTTTTCTCTGCAGTGCTGGACTATTGCCAGGCTTTCTAAATAGAATGGTTCTTAGCATAATTATGTTCTGTTTTTAATTTTTTGATTGTTAGTGTTATCTTCTCTAATTGACATCATGCTAAATAGTTCCAAAATGTTTGATTTGTAGTCTCTCTTTGGAAGTTTATTTAATTGAGAGTTTAAAAAAAAACACTAATAATATTGCATAATGTATGTGTGTATGTGTATATGTATGTATATGTGTGTGTATTTTTTTATATTTTTGTTTTTTTAGGAAAGAATTCAGAGCTTGAAACAGAGTATAGACTTCATGGCTGACTTGCAGAAGACCCGGAAGCAAAAAGACAAAATGGAAATACAACAGAGTGGGGAAGACAATGGCTATCTGCTAAAAGATAAAGATGATTCTTTGGACAGTGATATTAAAGTTTTCAAAAGTCCAAATAAGGAAAATAAAAAGTAAAGCACCTCCTTAAATTATTGTAGGAAAAAAACCAGACCTTACTGACTAACTAAGGGAAGTTAAGGCATGATCATTGTTTCTGCTATCAGACAAGGGAGTATGTATGATGTACATCAAGAAAGTCTGAATTAACATATTACTCTCATCCCTTCCCTTCCTTTTTCCTCATTCTCATAGGAAGTAGTAGCATATGATTGTCCAAACTCAATTTACAAAGCCATTTCAATTAAGATTTTCTTATTAAGGTAGTTAAGACGTGTTAACAACACAACATTGCCAGGTTTTTTCCCTTAAGTTTTACCTTTATATGGTTTATTTAAATGGAATCATGAATAAACCCAAGTATTGGTATAGCATTTCTTAAATCAAAGAATAGTGAAATATTTGTGGGCACCACTCCAGTCTTCACCTCAGCCATGTTTCTCTCATTTAATTTACTTTATTTGGAAAAGGAATATATAAAAGATTCACTTCGTTGCACATAGGATTATTATCTATCAAACACAGCTGTAATGAGAATGAACATGAGTCCTTCCTGGCTAAAAGGAAAAAACCCACCATCCATGGTATACTTATAAGATTAGTACATTTTTAAGAACCAAAATTTTATTTTGTTTTGTTTTTTAAAACTTGAGATTGACTTCATTTTGAGGACTATACCATTGATTTTATAACTTAAGGACACTGAAGAGAAAATTAAATTATATATTGAGTTTTAATTTCTGATATTTATGCAGTGGTTAGAAGCCTTTTACCAAATCATAAAGAAATTTTCAGTTGGCACCAATAGGGCACATTTCTCCATTATGCTTATACGTATATTTGGAATTCATCTGAATACTTTTTCTATTCATTTCTCTTTTTTAACTTGGATTTAATGTGTATTTTCAGGAAAGACAAAGATATACTTGAAGATAAACTTAAAAGCAATAACTTAGAAAGGGAACAAGAACAAATTGACCGCATTGTTAAAGAATCTGGAGGAAAGTTGACCAGAAGACTTATAAATAGTCAGGTGATAACATTTTCCTGCCTTTTTTTTCTTCCTTGCTCCTTCATTCTTATTAATTCTCATTATTTTGTGTTCATTTTATTTTTAAACTTTGAGTATCTTGATTCCATAGATTTTACTCATCCTTTCCAAATGTAGTTTGTCACTAACAAGAACAACAACAACAAAAAAAAAACTCAAGAAAAATTACTAATAATACATTTGTATATAAAATAATGTTTTATTGTTAAATTTTAGTGAATTGTTTTGTTAAAATATTCTAAAATGAAACTATTTTTTATGACAACCTTAATGCTAATCTTTTTTTCTTTGTAAATCATGTTGTTTGATGATAATGGATTTTAAAATGAAATACTGAAAATATGTGACTTTTCACCACATCATTAGCATATGCCCCTTTAACATTGTATATGTAGACATGGAAATTTAATTGATGCTCATGTTAACTAATTGTCATAACATTATTTTTAGTAAAGCTAAAGCCAAGCTTTCTCCTGCTTTATGTCATATGTCTGAAATCCCCAGAGTACATTATAAAACAGTTTAATCCTTCCTCTCAATGTTTTATTTCATTTTAGTGTGAGTTTGAAAGAAGAAAGCCAGATGGAACCACAACATTAGGACTTCTTAATCCTGTGGACCCTATTGCAGGAGGTATGTCTTTCACACAGAAAAACAAGCTAAAAACATGATGATTTATTCTGAAATCCATGCATGTCATTAGTATAGGTTAGTGTTTCTTCCAGATAATGTCAGAATCAGCATTTTATCCCTAAAAAGCTTAGCTAGCCGTGTATCATCTACTAGAGATTTGCTAATGATTGTTAGCTTAATTTCCTTTTAAACTTAAAAGTAGATATAAAAGATCGATGTTCATTTAAAAAGTAAAAAAAAGTCTTTGGACACTTAGTGTATATCTTAGTCATGATTCCCAACCATAGTTTAAAATGACCTCATGATCATTTCCATTTATTTCAGGAAGTATCTCTAAAGTTTTAATTCTCAGAACAAATTATTTAAATTAAAAGTATTGCTTTCATGTATTTTACACAAATTATCAGAAAATTTAAAATGATAAGAAGTAGTGCCTTTTCTAAATAATCAGAAGTTCATTTTTTGTTTCCAGACCCTTTCTAGGGGTCTGATGAATATTCACCATAGCAGAGAGTTGATATTTTTATATATAATAAAAGATTTTTATTTTTCAAAATACATGCAAAGATAGTTTTCAATAAGCACATTTGCAAAACCTTGTATTCCAAATTTTTCTTTCTCCCCACTCCCACCTCTCCTAGACAGCAAGTAATCCAATGTAGATTAAACATGTGCAATTCTTCTAAACGCATTTCCACTTTTATCATACTGCACAATAAAAATCACTCAAAAGGGGAAAAAATGAGAAAGGAAAAAATGCAAACAACAAAAAAGTGAAATACTATATTGTAATCCACACTCAAGTCCCATAGTCTTCTCTCTTGGTGCAGATGGCTGTCTCCATCACAAGACTATTGGAATTACCACTTGATCATCACATAATCTTGCTGTTGCTGTGTGCAATGTTCTCTTGGCTCTACTCACTTCCCCTTAGCATCAGTTCGTGTAAGTCTTGTTCAGGCCTTTCTGAAATCATCCTGTTGATCATTTCTTAGATAGCAGTAATATTCCATTGCATTCATTTCCCAACTGATGGGCATTCAATCAGGTTCCAGTTGCTTGCTACTACAAAAAGGGCTGCTATGAATTTCACACATATAGGCACTTTTCCTTTTTATATGATCTTATGGGATGCAGATCCACTAGAAATACTGCTGGATCAAAGGGCATGCACAGTTTGATAGCCTTTTGGGCATAGTTCTAAATTGCTCTCCAGAATGGTTGGATCAGTTCACAACTCTACCAACAATGTATTACTGTCCCGGTTTTCCCACGTTCCCTCCAACATTTATCATTATCTTTTCCTGTTAACTTAGCCAGTCGAGAGGTATGAAATAGTATCTCAGAAATGTCTTAATTTGCATTTCTCTAATCAATAATGATTTAGAGCATTTTCTCACATGACTAGAAAGGGCTTTAATTTTTTTGTCTGAAAATTGTTCATATCCTTTGACCATTTATCAATTGGGGAATTCCTTGTAAATTTGAGTCAATTCTCTATATATTTTAGAAATGAGGCTTTTATCAGAAATCTTGGAGGTAAGAAATTTTTTCCCAGTTTTTCATAGCAGAGGATTTTTTGTTCATTTTCTTCCCTCCTCAAAATCAAAAGTTAAATCAGTGGTTAGGGTGTCCTGGATATATTATCATTCAGTATCATCAATAGTGTCTTTCATATGGTACTATATTTTTGTGTATGTGTGTATAGCCATGCAGTGGTATGTATGTGTGTACACACATATTATTTTTCCAGTTACATGTAAAGCAATTTTTTTTACATTTGTTTTTAAACTTTTGGGTTCAAGATTCTCTCCCTTCTTCCACATTTAAAAGACATATGTGAAATTATGCAAAATACTTCCATAAGTCATGTTGTGAAAGAAAACAGAGATGTCCACCCCATCCTCCTAAAAAAACAAAAACAAAAACCTTTTAAAATAGTTTTTTAAAGTATGCTTCATATATTCAAATACAAGCAGTTTTTTTCTCTGAGTATGGATAACACTTTTCATAATAAAACCTTCAGAATATTCTTGGATAATTGTATAAATAGCAAAGTCATTCACAGCTGATCATCCTGCAACATTGCTATTACATTGCACATAGTACATTTCATTTGGCACAAGTTCATGGAAAGCATTCCAGGTTTTTCTTTTTCTTTTTTTTCTTTTTCCTTTTTCCTGAGGCAACTGGGGTTAAATGACTTGCCCAGGGTCACACAACTAGGAAGTATTAAATGTCTGAAGTCAAAGTTGAACTCTAGTCCTCCTGACTTCAGGGCTGGTGCTCTATCCACTGTACCACCTACCTACCCCTAGGTTTTCCAAAGAGCATCCTGCTCATCCTTTCTTATAGAACAATAGTATTCCATCATAATCACTTACTATAGTGATTTTTATTCGACCATTCCCCATTTGATGGGCATCTCTTCAATTTCAGGTTCTTTGCCCTGAGAAAAGAGCTGCCATAAATATTTTTGTACATACAAGTTTTTCCTTTCTTTTTTTTTTTTTTTAATCTCTCTTGGAATTATTCATGCTTTATAGTGGTATTATTAGGTCAAAGGATATCAAGCAGTGGCATAAGGAGTTGATATCACAACCTTTTTTAATGTCCTCATCACATCTTTTAATATAAAATATGAAAAATCTCAAATTTAAATTACTTTAAAGTAATAAAATAGATATTTGAAGTCAATATCTATGCTATAAAAGTACTTTTGCAATTATAAAGTTTTGGTTCACATTACATTGCTAAAATATGATTCATTGCTCGAGGTAAGACCTATATTAGATACTAATTTTTACTTACTATGCTGTTAAAGTCTTCATCTCTTCTCTGAGAAAGTGATCCATCTTTGACATCTAGGCAATTTATCTCTTCCCAAGGCTTTCTTTTCCCACTATATGTCTTATATTTACATAGACAATATTCTTTGAGTGGAATATGGTAGTAGAGTACAAAGAGATTTGAGTGAATTTTCTAATTCCAGATTTGCTCATAACTGGCTGAGTGACCTTAAGTAATTCATTTAGCCCATCTGGACCTTTGTTTTCTGTGGAAGTTATCTGGTACAGTGAATAGTAAATTGGGGTGTTGAACTTGTGGTCGTGAGATCTTGAATTTCATTGTGCTCATGCATTTGCCCATGTGATCCTGACCAATTCACTTAATCTCTCAGCCTCAATTTCCTCATCCCTAAAATAGGGACAGTAATAGTATCTACCTCACAGGTTGTCGTAAATACCAAATGAATTATAAAATACACTGTGAACTAAAGTATTATATAAATGCCACTTGTTGTTATTCTCTAATGATCTTTAGTGATCTCTGAGGCCCCTCCTCAGTCTAGAATTGAGTGTGTTAAATTGGCTTCTGTGAGATAAATTGGTATTATTTTAAAGAAAACATCTATGTGAAATCATTTAAGGAATTCGATGTAAGGGATTGTCACTTCAAAACATATCTTTTGAATAAATGATTTTGCATTGTTGTATTTAGAAATATGAAAGAAATATATGAATTCACCTAAATATGTCCCCTGGAAACTTAATAAACATGCCTAGTGAGGCAGTGCTGACACAAGAAACACTACAGAACTATCTTGAAGTGATGTTGAAATTTAATTCATTTCAATCTTTGTAATACTCAAGAGAATAATTGAGGAAATAACTTTTTGTGAATTTTTATGCAGATTGCCATTAAGTATGAAATAAAAATAAAAAATGCTTTTTCAATGCAAAAATTCATTTTTTCCCCCAGATTCCTTTTGGATAAGAATTACTCAAAATAGGGGCAACTAGGTAGCACAGTGGATAGAGCATCAGCCCTGAAGTCGGGAGAACCTGAGTTCAAATCTGGCCTCAGACACTTTAACACTTCCTAGCTGTGTGACCCTGGGCAAGACACTTAATCCCAATTGCCTCAGCAAAAAAAAAAGAGAGAGAGAGAGGAATTACTCAAAATAAAGTTTTTATCTAAATCTATCTGTAAGAAATAAATCATGCTTCAAAAAGAGTAGCTAATATCATGCACTTTAAGAGAAAATGCCACATCTGTAAAAACACTATACTAAGGGGTTAAGGTAGTACAGTTGAATCTGTTTTAGGACAGGATGAAAGGGAAGGATCACAAGATTTTCACTCTGGTTTACTTTCAATCATTTAGAAAATATTTTTGAAGTTTCTTCCTATGCTCAAAGACCTTTACACTGGAAGAACTATAATGTTATATAGTCCTTTTCCTCAAGTTGTTTACAGCCTAGGCTCATTTCATAGGTCCTGATTGCCAGTGTATAAAAAGTGATTAGTCTGATGAAAATTGACTACTCAAACTCAGTGGAAACTGAGTTATAACAGAAAACTGATTTAGTAATTTATAGTAGGAAATATACTGCAAAATGCTACAAGATGAAGATTTCTTTGTGTGATCAGGTGGTCCACTTAGAAAATCAAATTACAGATCATAAAGTTAGTAGAATCAAATCTGAGTATAGATGGTTGGGATTTAACAGATGTTTCCACTGAGATATAACTACCTGAATTTCTCTTTTCTACTCAGAATATTTTTAAAATTTATTTACTTTTGATTGTAAATCTGTATATTTTGCTTTTTTGAAATATTGCATTTCTAAGATCTCTTCTCATTTCTGTAGAAGATTCCAGGTTCTGTGTGATCATAACTGTAGTTCCTTGGTACTTAAACTGTTTCTCTCTGGATGCTTCCAATATTTTGATGTCAGAGATTTGTATTTTTGCTGTAATACTTCTGGGACTTTTCCTTTATGGGTTCCTTGCAGAAGGTGATTGGTGGGTTTTTTCTATCTTTGCCCTCTTGTTCTAATAAATTTGAGTAGTTTTCATTTATGATTTCTTGAAATATACTATCCAGACTTTTGAAAGAAGGAATCATATTTTTCAAGGAATTCACTGATTCTTAAATTCTCTCTCCTTGCTGAGTTTCCTAGGTTAAAGTTATTTTTTTATATCAGTTACCTTACATGTTCTAATGAGTTTTTTTTTTCCCCAGTTTAAATTTTATTCTTATATTAGTTTGTTTCTCATGGACTTCTTGTTACTAGTTTTCAAGGAATCCATTTTTCAAGCAAAGTTTACCACTTTTTCCTAAACTATTCTCCTTTCAAATCTTTTTTCAAAGGTTTTTATTTTATTTATTCTCTTGCTTCTGGATATTCATGTAGTGCTTCTGAAAAATCCATTTTAAATCCATTGATACAATTACTGTTTCTTTTGGAGGTTCTCTAGAATTGTAGTAATTTTCAATATTGTTCAGTGATTTCTTTGATTTCACTTTTTCTTTAGCTTTAGTTGCTAAATTGAGTCTTCCGAAAGGGCCAACATCTCTTCACTTCTACACTTTTGGGTGGGATGATTGGTTCTGCTTGGTCTCATCTGTATTTCAATGGTTAAACCTTCACCATCTAGAATTAGGCCTCCTGGCTTTTGGAGATTCAGAGTGCTGGATCTTTAGGACGTTTTCTGGCTTTTCAGGACAGTGTTAGAGACATCACTTAAGGACCCTATACCTTGGCTGTCCCAGTCTCAAATTTAATTGTACTGCTGACGCCAGTGGGACTTCTGAGGCCTCCACCCTGTCAGCTGGGGAGCTCTTCACCCTTAATTGCCTCTGAACAAAGAAAGCTTTGCCAACCACATATGTCTCTTACCCACTTCTGGTCATTCTAAGATTTATTCTGCACTGATTTTTTCAGCATACCACTTTGCTCTGGTCCTCAGGCTTATGGATCACTTTCTATGCAGTGCTGGTTTAAAAGATGCTTCCTATAACTTATCACTGACTTTCTTATTCATTATTCAGTCTGGGATGAATTTCAGGGTTTTGCTAGAGTAGATATATGATATGGACCAAGACTGTCATTCAACCATCCAGGCTGTCATCTTGTCCAGAAAATTAATTTATTTTTGAAGAAAATTATTTACCCTGGACTAGGAAGGTATCTGGAGATGTTCATTTCCCAGCTTTCCAAAATACCTTTGTGATCCAGGCCAGTCCCTTAACCTATCTAGATCTAAATAATATTAGATTATTTAGACAGGATTGAGGGAATGTATTGGAATTACATGAGCAAAGTTTTTCTCCTATCATTCAGTACTCCAGATTTTTCTGATTATATAATACCTATTCCCCACACCTTAATTTTATTTTTTGTTTGTTTTTGTTTTTTGCTGAGGCAGTTGGGGTTAAGTGACTTGCCCAGGGTTACACAGCTAGGAAGTGTTAAGTATCTGAGGTCATATTTGAACTCAGTCCTCCTGATTTCAGGGCTGGTGCTGTATCCACTGTGCCACCTAGCTGCCCCCCCCCCCCCCCCACACACACACACACACCCCTTAATTTTAAATACTTGGTTAGAAGCAGCTAGATGGCACAGTAGACAAGAGCACCTGGAGTCTAAAAGACCTGAGTTCAGATATGTGGCCTCAGACACTTAACTAGCTATATGATACCAAGGCAAGTCACTTACTCTCTTTCTGCCTCAATTTCTTCATCTATAAAATGGAAATAATGACAGCATTCTACCTTTGCGTTTTTACAAGGATAAAATGAAACAAAAATTTTAGAGCATTTTGCAAACCTTAAAACATTATATAGGGGCAGCTAGGTGATGCAGTGGATAAAACACTAGTCCTGAAGTCAAGAGGACCTAAGTTCAAATCTAGTCTCAGACACTTAACATTTCCTATCTGTGTGACTCTGGGCAAGTCACTTAACCCCAATTGCCATATATATATATATATATATATATATATATATATATATGTAACCTATGACAATAATGATGACAATGACATCTGGCATATGCCATTATTATTATTATTTATATATATATATATATATTTATATTATATATATATATATACATTATTATTATTGTCATAGGTTACATAGATTATATTTCTAAAAGCTGCCCTTGATTGTTCCTGCCACAACATGTATCAAAAAAGGTACTTAAACCTGGCAGTTCCCGACTCTTCAGGCAGTTCAGGTTTTTAATTAAACATATACTGTGTACTAGCGTCTAAGGAGACATAAAGACAAAAATGAAATCCTTACCCTCAAGCAGCTGAGGGTCTATCAAGACTTATAAACAAATATTTACAAAACATATATACAGGATATATATTTTTAGAGAGAAGACACTGGCAGCCGTACACTAGGCAAGGCTTAATATGGGAATAGTTGTTTGAGCTGACTTAAAGAAAATGAGGGATTCCAAGAGGCATGGGGGGGAAGGGGGGTGCCCCGGTAATATATTCTTGCTGTGAGAAACGGCCAGAACAAAGGCTGGGAGAAAGAAAATGAAATGTGTTTAAAGGAATCATAAGCTCCTCATGAGGAAAGATGATTTCATTTAGGGTGTTTTTAATTTCCTGGCACTCAGCAGAGTGTGTGTCATGCTGTTAGTAGGTACTTCATCAATCTCACAGAATGGTTGAGAAACAGCAAGAAAGCCAGGATTACTGTTCTACAGAAAAGAGGAGTGAGAGCAACACTGAGGCTTGGATGAAAAGCTTTAAGAGCCAGACAAAAGTTTATATTTGATTCTAAAGATAGTGACATGAGGGAGAAACATGGTTACATCCATACTTTGGCAGCTCTCTGGAAGATAGATTGAAAGAAAGAGAGATTTGGGACAGGGAGACTAATTAGAAGATTAGTTCAGTAGTCCAGGTGAGACATAATGAAGGCCTGAATTAGGTGGCATTGTCAGCATGGAGAAAAGTAGACCATTACGAGAGATGAGATGGTAGAAACAATTAAAATCTGGCAACTGATTGGATATATAAAGTGAAGAGTCAAAGATGACACTAATGTTGTGAACCTGGATGACTAGAAGATATGAGGGCCCTCTAACCATCATGCCAGACTAGCTTTCTTTTTGAAAGTTCTAGCTTTCTTTTTGAAAGTTCTATAGTAACCTATTTTGTGGGAATTTATTAATATATATATATATTAGTACAAGGGAGAGATTTTTGTTTGTTTTCAGATGAGGGGGGAAAAAGTAGAAAAAAGTGATAATGATATTACAAAGGAAGGAAAGAAGTGTCAACAAAACATTTTTTAAATGAACAGAAAAAAGGTTTAGAAGAAACAAGCAGAATAACTTTTAATACAGATTATTAACCTTTTTATGACATGGACGCTTTTTCAGAATAATGTTTTTGAATGCATAAATAAAATACATAAGATTATAAAGGAAACTAATTATATTGAAATATAGTTATCAAAACTTTTTTTCCCCAAAAATAGTGATCCCTTTAACCTACTTTAAAACTAACTTAATAAATTTGGCATATATATTTGTGTGTGTGTATGCATATATATATGTGGTTTTTTAATGAGACTCTTGGTTTAATATACAATACTTTTTGTGTTTTTTATATCTGGAAATACTTGGGTTTGTTGGTAATTGTCAAATTCAGAAAAACAAATTATCAAAAAAGTTTGTTACCAAAAAAATCTTTTTTTTAAAGAAAAGGTCTACAATATTTGTCCATTCTTTGAGTCTTATTATTTAAAATGAGATCCTTGATATTAGATATAGCAGTAAATTTAATTCTTCAAACAGCTACCTACTTACCTGTCTCTTTTGCTTGAATTTATTTTTCAGAGCCTGGCTACTGCCCTGTAAGATTGGGAATGACAACTGGAAGACTTCAGTCTGGAGTTAATACATTGCAGGGATTCAAAGAGGACAAAAGGAATAAAGTTACTCCTGGTGAGATCTGGGAATAGTAGTTTGTCATTCTCCTTTTAGGCACTGAAGGGAAGAGAAAGTTGGGAAAGAGGATGCTATCTATAATATCTAAAAATCTTGGCAAAAAACTTCAACTACCTTATATATATTTTTCATATTGTCAAAAATTGAGTGTCAACTTTAAAAATATACTTGGGGATGCTGACTTTTATATACAGGATGTAATTTATGACTACCTTTGGAGGGAAGGAAACAACTAGACATCTTCAGTTCAAAGCAGTAATCAGCAGAAATGGACTAGTTTGTGTTGTAAAAAAAAACAAAGTAGTAGTGTTGGGTTTTTTATTATTCAACAGTGTTATACTTGAATTATGGACCCTACAGTTCTTATGCACCAAACTATGACTCTACATTTGCAAATATCAGCAAGGATGATTCTGATTTAATCTACACAACTTATGGGGAAGATTCTAATCTTCCAGGTGGTTTCAGGTGAGTCATCAATTCATCAGTATTCTGTCAGTATATTTTCCTAAAATAATTTCATGACAATAAGATTTGTATTTACCTAAAAATATTTTGTTTTAATTACAGAATTATCCTCATTCAGGCAGTGCCCAACTTAACTAGGAATTTTAAATATGAAGTACCACCCTCAGAATTTCTATTCCCTTTCTCCCCTATTCTTACCTTACAACCCTCCTGTCTTCCTTTCCTCCCTCCCAGTTTTTTTGTTCATCTGGCTTCTAATTTTTCAGTGATAAGGTAGTAGCACTGACTGAGAAGGAGGAAAGGTAGGTGAACTTCAGAGGCTTCACCTTTTTTCCCCCAACCTCCATCTAGCTGGCCCAGCTGCAGCCCATCTAGATTCTATGATGCAATGCTTAAATCAGAATGAGTTTATTTTCCTCTGAAACATACAGTAATATTTCATCAATCTTTTGTACAATTAGTACAATGAAGTATCTTTTCCTACTAAATTTTTTTTAATGGTAGGAGAAAAGGGAACAATATGGTTATGAAGTCTTTTAACCCCCTTTCTATTTTCCATTGTTACCCTTAGAAAATCTCCTGAGAGTTGTGTACTTCCTTTAGGGTCAAAAGGATATGGGTAAAGTTGTTTGTTTCTTGTAGGCTAGATAAGAGAGAAACCCTGGCCAGAAGCTGCAGATTATAAGATTAAAAAAGGGAGTGGGTGAACACTTTAAAAGAAAAAGTTTAAATGGTCAAAACAAAGAGGTGTCCCTAATGGATTCTGTCAACATGAAACGTCACTCTTTTATAACTCCTTGCCCCCAGTATATACTGGACCAGGAACAAGTATATTCCTTCCTACTGTCACATCTATCTAGATCCTTCTGTGGGCCATCATTCTGTAACCTCTCCTTTTGATATCCATTTCATCGGTATCATCCATTCCAGATTTTTCTTGTAATCTATCTACCTCTCGAATTCTAACTCCTTTTTCATGTTCAGATTCTGGTTCAGTGTCTTTCTGTCCACTCCAACCCCTGACCTCATCTTTGGGAACTAGGACATACATATTATGGTTACCTAGAGTAATATGGCCTCTATTTCATCAACCTTAGCTGTCATGACCTGAATCTTCTCTTAACCTCACCCTACACAGTGATAATCATATTAATCAAGTTTCATATAACAATACCATCTCCAGATTACCCCCTCTGCATAATGTCCTATCTTAATAGATCTCCTCATTCTACTCAAACCTGTTCTTTGTCCTTACCTTTAATCTCTCCATCTCCCTTTTCTCCCAAGTCTATCACTCTTATTCTGGTTTTAGCTTTCTTTGACTTTATAGTTGACCAGTTAAAGTGTCCTGTTTTCACTCTTGATTCCTTTATCCTTCCACATGCTCTTCTAATCCTTGACCCCAAATTACTTTCCACTCTTCATTGTCTCTGTTCCAAATCCATTACTTCTAAGCATCACCAGAGGAAGACACCCTAATGTGCCAATTAAGTTCACAACTGGCTTATGTTCTCTAATTCTAATTAGGCCCTCAGTGCTACAAAATAATCCTTTTATTCTTCCCTGATTGTCTTATCAGGTCCCTACAATAGTTATTCTATTCCTTCTCATATATAACTCAAGCCTTCTATGCAACTCCTATCTCCCTATCATTAAAAATCTTTGACCCCTATTTTACTGAGAAAACTGAGATTGTGCATTGTAAGCTCCCTCCACTTCCCTCTTTGTATCTCAAAATTACTCTTATACATCACCATCCACCTTTTTCTTTACTCCAGTATTTAAAGAAGTAACTTAGCCAAAGCTAAAACTTCATCTTGAACCTTTGATCCCATTCCCTTTATTTCCTCCAAGAGCTTCCTTTGCCTTTTTTGTTCTCATCATTTATCTCTTCTTAGCTATTGGCTTCTTCTCCACAATCTACAATACCAAAATCTCCCCAGTACTTTAAAGAAAACTTTCACTTGATCTTGCCTTCTCCTCAATATATCATATCATTTGAAATCGAACAAAACACACTGGAATGAAACTCCCCTCTTAAGGGGGTACTAACAATCTCTTGTCTGCCAAATTTAACAGTCATTCCTTATTCCTCATTTTATAGAACATTTCTGGAATTTTTGATAGTTATCCAGCTGCTGCTCTTCCTTCTTAACATTCCTTTCTCATTGGTTTTCCATGACACTGTTGCCTCTTGGTTCAACTACCTGTCCAGCCATTCTTAATTTGTTTCCTGGAATGTTATACATTGTCCAGCCCCTAAGTATAGATGTCTTCCAGGTCTCTCTAGTACTTAGCACCTAGCAGGCATTTAAGAAATATTTATTGAATTAAATGATATACGATTATATTTTATCTGTAGATAGTATAAATCTTCCATATTGTTTCCATTAGCTTTCAGTAAATGTTTTCATCATATTCTGTCTTCCATATCACATAGTAATAAAGAAATCACTCAAAAATAAGAAAATCCTAATCTTATTGAACAAAATGTTATTAAAATAATTGCTTCTTGGGTTTTGGTGGTTTTCTCTGTGTCCTATATTATTATCCCGTAGTTGACAAGATTACACCTACTGAGATAATTTATGTAAAAGTTATTTTTATAATTCTTTTCTAGTATCCATGAGTTTTTGGCCACATCACAAGATTATCCATATGTTATGGCAGATAGTTTACTGGATGTTCTAACAAAAGGAGGACATTCTCGGTCCCTCAGAGAGCTTGAAACGGTAAGAACTCTAATAAAGATAGGATCATTCATCATGGTTTCCAAGCATCTATCACTCAATATTATGAAACTATGGTATTAACCAATATCAGAACCAAATTCCCTTCATCTTGAAAAAACAGCCCCAGCCCCACCCAGGGAAGGTGAAGGTCATGGGGTGGAGGACAATGAGCGGAAACTAATAACTCTGTTGCCGGAATTTCTTGCCTAGAAAATTTTGAAGAATTGAACTTAAATTTCAATTTACGTTAGTTTACATCATCCTCAGGAGTATAGGATTATGAAACAGAATTTGTATACTAACATTGTTACAATTATGAGCTAGTTTTATAATTATGTAGAACCTACTTTTTTAATACAGAGTTCTGCATGTTAACAGGAACTTAATCTGTCTCTCAACCCCAAACCTAGAGTTGGAATCAATTGGAATAGTAGGAGGCAGCTGGATGGCAGTGTGAATAGAACACTGAGATTGGAGTCAGGAAGACTCCAGGTAAAATAGTAAAATGATCTGGAGAAGGAAGTGGAAAACCACTTTGCAAATGGGGTCACAAAGAATTGGACACAATTGAAATGCCTGAACAATAACAGCAACAGTTACAAGTGAAATAGGGAAGAGTTTTCTTCACAAAGTTTGTGTTACTTTTACTAGTGAAGATTTCACTTTTCTGCAGCCCCAGGAGGTCATAGCAGTAACTCCAAGAACATTTTCAAAAGTTATACTGATGTTCACCAACTTCCTCACCAACGTCCACCAGCTGCCTACTGTTTTGGGGGGGGGTCTAATAATTCTTCAGTTTTGCTGCTCAGAGGGTTTAATGGCCAGTTAATTGCTGTGTTTAGACCAAGGAAAAAGACATTCCTCTACTCAGAAATTCTGGTAAACATCATTCTTTACCCAACTTAAGTAAAATTTCTACTAAATTTTTCATCATTCCAGAAGTATAATATTTCAAATGGATTGTATAAATATCATTTAACTTTTAAATAAAAAGCCCTATGATAACAAAGGTACACTTTTGTAGGCCACTGTTTTTTTTTCCTCTGAACTTAACAAATAAAATGAGTATTTTGAAGTGTATAAAGTAGAATAGAAAAAAATAACTACACATGAAGTCATGTAATCTTATTACATATAGTTTACAAAGCTGACCTACTTATTGTGTATGTTTCTTTTTGGCTACCTTCTGTATTGATCTGTGGGGGTTTTGGAGGGAAAGGAGAGCAACAGAAAGGCAGTTGAGGTTAAATGACTTGCCCGGGGCCACACAGCTAATTAAATGTCAAATGTTTGATGCTGGATTTGAATTCAAGTCCTCCTAATTCCACCACTGGTGTTCCATCCCGTGCCATCTACCTATCTCAGTCTGTGCATTCTAAAACATGTTTCAGAAAAGCAAAGTGTGATTGTCTTGTGTTTTTTTGTTTTCTTTTGTTTTGTTTTATACAATCCCATTATTAGAATCCCTTTCCCCAGGCCAATTTCTAAAAAAGTTTAAGAAAATTCCTCCTTTGTGAAAACTTAAGACATGTGAGCCCATTACTTCTGTTACAGAGCAGACCCTAAGATTCTTTGCCTTTCACTATCTTTGGTTTATCAGACTAATAACTAAAAAGTAGTTTTTGAATGTGTGAGGTATTTTTCTTTTAGGTATGCTATCAATCCTGAAATCATTAGATAGGTGCACCCCCTGTCAATAGATTTAAAAGGTTACAGCTACATGGTAGTTTCCTAAATATCTAATTTATTTTAAAGCATCATTTTGAAATTTCTTAAGATAGTATTTTGCAACTTATCTTTTGCTATATATATATAATGTGTCTTAATTTTACAGCACATCCCTCCTATTAGTTTTCCTTTTTTATTGATGAAGCAACAGAAGATTCTTTTTTTTTCTCCCTGCAGCCCATACCTGAAGGTGAAACCCAGAATGGTAGTCTTGACAGTACAAAAGATGTGGAGGTGACTGTATATCATTTTTTAAAAAATATTTATCTGGAGAACAATCATCTAAAAGGTTTATTTGGTAACACTATATGTTAAAATGACTTCTGTTGTCCTATTAAAGAGCACATTTTCTAGGTTGATCTGTTCCTTAAAAAAGTAGAAATTCATTTTAAATATATTGATACTAAAACCTCAGAATTTTAAAAATCGATTCCATTCTTCCAGGCAGTTCTGATGTCTTGCCTTAGGAGCTATAAAACCTCTTATATTAACTATCTACTCTTAAAAATTCAAACAAATAACAGTATAGACTGATAGTGTTAAAACAGATTTCTTTGCTAAGAAGATGTTAGCAGATCTTCTTGTTTTCATTAAAAATTACATGTCAAGGAAAATGGTAGGCTACTCCTATTGTGGAGTAGATTATGTTTAAAGGAAAAAAAAAAACAAGGCACATTATACATACTGTAGAAAATTTATGGATATGTTTTTGCTTAGGTTTGATCTTAGCATTTTGAAAGGATGCTTATGAAACCATTTTTCCAGACTCAAAAATTATGACTACTGAGCAAAAATATGCGTCTAGGCAGAGTTCATCTACAAACCATTTTATTCATCTTCCGTTTGTAATCGTCCAACTTAACAGGCTTAAACAATTGGAGGAGGATTTTGTTTTTGTTTTTGTTTTGTTTTGTTTTTTGACAGATTACAGAAACAGACTCAGCTGGCTCTTTGGATTCTAGTACTAATAAGGACAGACTGACAGCACTAAAGGCAGTCACAAACTTTGGAGCCCAGATTGAGATTTTTGACTCTGAAGGTGAGTATTCTGATAGCAGTGGCGAAATGAACCTCATGTCACAAGGGAAAAAGCAGTAGTTTCCAAGCCCCTCAGGAGGACATGGAATTCTTGCAAGAGGAACACAACTCTTCATGCATACCAAACATTATCATTTTAAATTTTATTTAACTCCAATATTGTACAAAATAAATGCAGCTATCAAGGAGAAGGGGATGGGGGAATCTGAATTTTTTTATAATTATTGCCCACATTCAAAAGTTAGGAACTACAGCATTTAACCCTGAGTTAAGTAATAACTAATCCTGGGCAAAGAATAAAGAAGGTTGAGCTTATTTGACCACATTCATTTGTGTTCTTCTCACAAAAAAAGGTAACATATAAACTTTTTGCACATTAGGGGCTCTGCATGGTGCCAGCCCTTGAGTGAATGTGTCCTGCAAACCTCATTTTTTTCCTCCCAACATGTTTTTTTCTCACAACCCAGAGGCAGAAGTATTCCAGAGGAAACTTGATGAAACCACCAAATTACTCAGAGAACTTCAGGAGGCTCAGAATGAACGTCTAAGTACCAGACCTCCTCCTAATATGATCTGTCTCTTGGGACCATCTTATAGAGAGATGCATTTAGGTATGTTGGTCATCTTAGTAAAAATGTGGCAGTATTGGGATTTTGTTATGATTGATGAACTTGCCCAATAGTGACATGAACAAATTAGTGAATAGTGCCAAACAAAAGCAGATACAATTTGTGTTCTTTTGGATTTGAATGAAATTAATCTTGAGAAAAAAAAAAAAAAAAAAAGATGGTTAGTGTCACAGACTTAATTTCCATTTAATTTCACTTTTTTTCCCTAGCTGAACGAGTGACCAATAATCTAAAAGAACTTGCACAGCAAGTTACTCCAGGTGACATAGTGAGCATGTATGGAATCCGGAAAGCAATGGGAATTTCTATTCCTTCTCCTGTCATGGAAAACAGCTTCATAGATTTAACAGAAGGTGAGTTCCTGGGGGTTCCTCCCTCCACCCCCATTTGAGAAATCTTCCTTATTTTGAGCAAAGTTAAGCGACTTCTCAAGGCTTTTTGCTCTTGTCTTAGATGTCTAGTGAATAGCATGTGGTCCACAGAGCACCAGTAGGAAAATAGAAGCTTTACCAATCCTTTTCCATTTGTTGCAGATGTATACAAGTTCTGAACATTTAAAAGAATTTTGAACTTTTAAAAAAATTACATATAAATTAGTTTCAACTGTCTTGCTTTTTGTAAAGAAACACTTAGGCAGTCCTGCCAATAAAGATTGCATATCTTTGCAGAGGTTATATTTTAAATCCGTGGTGTTTCTTGCATCTTTTTAAAACCTAGCAATTTACTCTCCATTTTTACCTTAATGAATAAAATTTTACATTTTCCCCAACACATATCACTAAGTCACCAAGAATGATTCTTGACAGTTGTCTTGTTCATTTAAAGGGAAATTCTGAATAAAAATAGTTCATATATCTTCTTTTTTTTTTTTTCAGACCTCGAAGAACCAAAAAAAATTGGTACCACTGAATGTGGATCTGATGGAATTTGAAGTTTTAACAGTGGTATTTTGATTATATATATATATAGTGTATATATATTTTTTTCATTCTTAACTTGGAAATTTTTCAGGGCACGTTAATATTTGTAAATTGTGTTTTTAATGAGTTAAGCTTTGGAACAATCAATTTTAGTGTTCCAGAGATAGAACATGTATTAAAGTAATAAATCTAAACCTTGAATTACCAGATATGTTATTAATAATTTCAGTAACAACTTAGTACCTTATTTTAAATCTATTTTGTTTGAACACCTCTACCAAGACGTTTCTAAAGTCAACTGATATTTTCAGGACAAAAACATATCTTCAAAGTTCATGGAATTAAAAAATAAAGCAATTTAGTTCAGAAACAAACACATTCTTTTAACAGATGACTATGATAAGACAGGTTTAAAGAACCACGCTACTCCAAAAATACAAAATTAATTAAAACAGTTGGGTTATTCATATTTGCCATAGTGGTTTTCTCTTAGGGAAATTGGACCAAATTAGCTCCCAACATAAAAGTATGAAACATTGAGAAAAAAGATTATCATTGTTGCTAAGAAAAGGTTTCAGATTCTTGCTAACTGCCCCGAAGCAGCTGGTGGCACAGTAAATAGAGAATTGAACCTCCAGTCAGGAAGATTCAGTTTCATTTTGAACCATAGTCATTTAGTAGCTATGTGACTCTTAGCATATTACTTGTCTGCTTTGATTTTCTCATCTTAAAAACGGGGGTGATTATAGTACCTCCTAGGGTTGTTGTGAGAATCAAATGAGATTATAATTGCAAGTATAGCATACTTCCTGGCATAGAATAAGCACTATATAAATGTTAGCCATTATTATTCTCATTATTTTATTATTATCCAAAGAGAAAGGTGGTCTGATGTTGTCCCTGGTAGTAGAATTGGATTTTTGTTTCCAAACAGCACTTAGGGTTTTTTCCTTAACAAAAAGAAATGTTTTATATTGAGATTTTTCCACGATCATAATATACAGAACTTTTTTTTAGAGGAAAAAGAGGGAGAACATTCATCAAGAATTCCTACTGGGGAAGCTAGATGGTGCAGTGCATAGAGCATCAGCCCTGAAGTCAGGAGGACTTGAGTTAAAGTCGGGCCTCAGACACTTAATTAACACTTACTAGCTGTTGTGACCGTGGGCACGTTACTTAACCCAATTGCCTCACCCAAAGAAGAATTCCTTCTGTCATTTCATTTCAGCAGCTATTCTGAAATATCAGCTTTAGAGGGTAACCTTAGAGGCAGTGAGAGATGAAGTGACTTGCTTTGAGTCACATAGGCAAGACTTGAACCAGTTCTTTCTATTGCTATTCCACACTTCCTCTCAAAAGCATACTTAATCCCCCTTAAAGAAATCTTCAATAAAATGTTTCCAGTGTTCTTAGTATTCTAGGCAGATCATATATGATGGTGAACCGCATACTTTGATCAGGTTTCTAGTGAATGAGCTGGCCTAAACCACATGCTTGGTATGGGCTGTCCTCACACCATCCTCATCCCCATCCCCCTCGCCCCATTTATAGCAACAGGGTACTTTACACATATACACCCCACTTTCTGTTTCAGGCTTTCCCCTGCCCTAGAACAATTTGGGGGGAAGTCAGAGTAAAATAGATAACAGCAGGAAATACATCCTTGAACAAGTCATAAAGTATACATTTCTACTTACACTTTCTTAAAGGTCATGTCTATCATGCCAGAGACTTCATTAACATTGAATTTAACCAGATACTGATCTATTTTTATCTGAAATACAAAGGTCAACTGCAATAGAATTCAGCTGTTTTGGTAAAGTGGAGGCCATAGGCAGCATAAAGTGGTTCATTACATTTCTATATTTGAGAACATAGTGTAATTTCTCAGAAGCTTTGATTAAACATATATTGAATTTAGATTAAAAATTTTTAAATCATTTTCTGAAACTGCAATGTCACCAAAAAATAATATAGTCATTAAATAATAATAAGTTCAAGAATTATATAAGGATATTTTGCAAGAAGTAATTTAATTGGAATTATCTTTCTCACTGAATCAACATACTTCTTGTTGGCTAGAAAAATCAACATTTCCTGTAATAATACTGATTTGAATACTATCAAAAACAACTAAGTTGTAGGAGGAAAAAATTGCCTTTCGAAATATGTGTTCTAAGTAAGGCTTTTTGGGGAGGATTTATGGAAAGATTTGTGAATAAAAATCTCTTAAGATGGTCTAGAAATATTACAGTTAGCATTTAGGGAAAGAGCACCTACACCACTGAAATCACAGATGCATCAAAGTAAATAATCTGAGGGGGGAAGAGGTGAAAGAAATTACTTGAAAAGGACATAATTGTATATAGGCCACCATCAATCAACCCATTCAAATCAGAAATGTTATACCTTATCGATTCTTCTCTCTTGAGTTGGGTCAAGATCGTGGTGAGTTGAGTTCCTAAAATAGAAATCAAGCACCATTCAGTTCTCAGCTTTTAAATCTACTAAAGGAAGGTGCTGAAGATTCACCAAAATTTATTCAAACTTGGTATTCTGGAAAAAGCACTGGATTTGGAGTAATAGAGCCTGGCCTGGTTCTGATTCTAGTTCGATCATTATGGGCAAGTCAATTACCTCAGTCTCCTTAGAAGATAAATGTAGAAAATAGCACTGACCTCCCAGGTTGTTAACCTGCCATAAGGATAATAGCATGGATATGGCTATTTGAGGTGAGCTATCGCATTTGACTCTTCACAAACACCCCAGAAGAAGGTGCTGTTCTTATCTACGTGTTACAGGTGCAGAAACTGAAGCTGAGTGTTACCAGGTGACTTTGCCCAAGGTTTTACAGCTAATGAATGTCTGAAGCTAGATTGAAACTTGGGTCTTCCTGACTCTGGGTCCAATTTATTCACTGTTATCATCCAATCTTGTGAACTTGGGCAAGTCACTTGACTTCTTTATTATTCCATAGCCAGATTGAAAGGGTTGGGCTAGACAGTCCTTTTATGAGCCCTACCAACTCAACTTCTGACCCCATGAAAGTGTCTTAATAACCCCAGTTTTAAGACATTTTTCTTATTAACACAGCAAGAAAGTTTTAGGAAGCTGCAGTATTTTATGGTTTAATGGGGATCTTTTGTTAAAAAAAAAAATGTTCATTTTTTATAAATTATGGCAACAGCTTTCCCTTAAACAACAAAAACAACTCTGCTGTTATCTATTTAAATTTAAACTTGGTTTTTTTGTTAAAAGCAGTTCTTGGAGCTATCAGTTTTTGAATCTTTAGACAAAGTGGTTTGGGCATAATTTTTTGCCACAGTCTTTAAATTTCATTCAGGAAAACAACCAAAAAATAATAATTTGAAGAAATAAACACTGAAAAATCAATTTTAGAGTAAGAGTTTTGACTTAAATACTGCTGTGTAAACAAAAGTTCCTAACTGTCCTAATCCAGATTCAATAAAGACAAAACACATCAAGGTACTTAACATTTTCAATTGCAAATTTATCTTATGAAATACTGCTACTTAGAAAAATTCTGCTTTAAAACAAATTTTAGATCTATCATCAGTGTGCATCTCAGTTTTTACATGTACCTTCTAAAAATATGTACATGTAGCATTATTCTGAGCATATAACAATTTTTATTAGTGATTATCTATTTCTCTTGGAAATAGTTATAAACACGTAAGCTAAACAACTTTAAACTGTTTCCCACTAGTCAGTTTGACATGTTTTTTCAGTATGCCACTTTAGTAGATATTCTTAGGTCATGGGAAAGCCTAGCTTTGTTTAAACTGATTTGTTGTCAAACATGAACACTGATATTTCCAAATAAATTCATTTCTTGTAGCAACTTCAGTCTAGAAAAACTTACATTTTCATCTGAGTGAGGAGTACTGTAAGTAAAAAAACTATGTAGCCAAATATCCAAACTAGTATAAACCTATTTTCCTTCCTGGACAGATTTTACTTGATAACATGTAAAACACCTCTGCTAAAACTGCTGATGCTTGCTTCAGTGAGGGATGGAGAGATTCTGGCCATGGCAACTTTTCACAAAAACTCATCCAGATCCTGAGCCATTCTTTATTTGTAACAACAAATGATACACACATACTACCAGCACATGTTTTCCCACAAGTTAGAATGGAGAGGCTTATAATACAAGATTTGGCCTCGAGGTGGATAAAATTTTTTGAGCCACATAAATACATTAGCACCATCTACTAAGTCATGGAAGGGTTATGATCTCTGTCTGTAAAAGGAGTGCCCATACCAATATAAGCATAGTCTTTATTTTACTTGCTAATAGAGAAACATTGCTTCATTTTTTTATATAGTTAAATCAGGTGCTTCATGATTTCAGATACCAGCTACTCATGGTAGAGAAAGTATTAGTATTGCAGTATTGAAAAGGATTTCAGAGGCCTTATGTTCCAACCCATATCTAAGTAAAAAAGTTTTTATCCAGCTTTGCATGAAGACTGTGCTGAGGGACGCACCTGACAAATGTTTCTTTAAATCAAGCCTAAATTGACATATATATATATATATATAGTGTGTGTGTGCTTGAGGCCCTTCAACACTCCTGATTGCCTTCTTCCAGACATTCCAGCTTATTCTCCTTAAAATGTAGAATGCCAAACTGAATATTATGATCAAGTCCTAATTAACCCCAATAATGAATCCCATGAAGTGGCCACATATAATAGGAATTCACACTATTTGAAGTTCTAATTCTGTAAAATACAGTGATTGGTATAGAAATAGCGGTATAAATTCAAATAAAGCAAGCAATTCTGGGGAATCATTTGTACCTAATTGTACTCCAGATTTAGTCTCACCCAGGACAGAATATTAAATAAGACTGCTCCTAAGGGTCTCACAGGACAGAACTTGACACCTCTGGATCACAAAAGGCCTTTTCTGTTCACTTAACTTTCTGGCTTATTAGGTATCTTTGAAAGTGTTTTTGGAAGTTGTAAATTCCAGCCCCTAGGAGGAAAACTGAATTTGGCTGAGATGAACTGAGTGGTATCCAAACTGAGTGGTAATTTGTCACAGAAATGTCCACACATGAAATGAAATTCAGCATTTTTAAAACCTCTAGGCCTAGACTAGGAAACTTTCCCTAAAATTCTATTACCTAAAATTCTATTACTAGTTTAGTTCTGCTTATAAACAAATGAAATAGGTTATCATTCCCTCATCCCTCAGAAGGTAGGGTGGGACAATGAAAGGAACACAGAATTGAAAGTGGGAGGATCTGCATTCAAATTCTCTATCTGGCACTTGGCTGTGTTGGACTTTGAACAAAACATCTCTGAGGTCATCTGCAGGATTTGACTAGATAACGTCTGAGATACCTTCAATTCTAAATCTACAATCCTATGAAAGCACATTGCTGTTCTCAATAGTCAAGACATTTAAAAGAACATTACATAATTGTAGTTTGTTTCTAAAGGGAATTAACTCTGATTTAGAATGAATATGTCTACATTTCTGTGAAGGAGAATGTTAGATGAGATTACACCTAGACAAAGACTAGAGAGGATTTCTTGGGAGATTTTCTCTGTCTGGATTATATGTATTCTGGGATTTTCCTATGTGCTGAATAGTTTTGTTAGCTCTTAAAGTTCCTACTAGTTTCCAATCGCAAACCAAAGATGTAAGGGAAGATTTTCCTATAGGTAGGTTAGGTTCATGCTGGGACAACTTTATGTTACATGTATAGTTTTTCTCTGGCCTGAAAAGTAACAACATAGCTACAAAAGCAGATGGTTTCTAACATAATTTAAGATTACTGATGTTTAATAAGTCTAATACCCATGTAATAAATGAGGGGTAAGAGACTGAATCTAATTTAGCAAACCCCCTCCCCCCAAAAAAAGGCTTTTTTTTTTTTTTTTTTTTAACCTTCTACCTTCTTTGGAGAACCAAATTGAAAATGCAAAGAAAATTTGATTTTAGAGCCAAGGTGACTCTATTCCATGCCCAGAACAAATACTAAGAACACAAAGTCATGGCATTGATTTCTTGGGCTTTTCAGTCAGTTTAAGAAGACAGATGACAGACTAACAAGTTAATTCTTCCAGCATTGAGAAAACCTTTTAAAATGTCCCAATAAAACAAATCCGTTTAGAACAAAGTCATGAGAACAGGGGAAACAGAAAAACAGCAAATAGGAACAGTTAGTAATTATCTTCAGTAATGTTTCCTTAACACACTCCATTGTTTAAAATCTAGAAATGAAAGAAAATGCCTTTAGGGTTTTGGGGGGTTTTGAGTCATTCCCATCCCCCAACAAAGGTTTTATCTGTGACATGTAGAACTAATAGGGATCTCAAACCACCATCTAGGTCTGGCCCATTATTAACTAAGAAAGTCAACTGGTATTCCTTCCCATAGTTCTTTCCCAGAAGTGATTCCTCCGAGGTAACCAGAACAGAGCGGAAGGCCCATCCAAAACCCAACAGAAAATCCATTTTAAAGCGACATCAGATAACAGGAACTGACTATATGTCAAAGTTTCTATAAAAAGAGTCTCTTTGTTGCCAAGAAGTCACTAGATGGCACTCTATGATGTAACAGTTTCCAGGTACAGCTACAATCCAAACCCCTGCCTTCTGCCCAGGAACAGCTCTACAAGGCCTGTAGCCAGAAGGCGCCAGAAGCTTGCTATCTCCCATGCTGTTGGCAGCTGGATGCCTCGCCCTTGGAGTTCTTTCTCACAGTTTCAGCACTGTAGTTGGCTTAGACCAAAAGTAAGAGTCTCGCGTCCAAGAGAGGAGAAATTCTTTAAAGCAAGCCCGGGAGATGGGAGCTTTTTCTGCTCGTCACCAAAGTTCCAAGGGCCAAGCCATCGATCCTCTGCTTGGGTAAGAAAGGCAAAGTAAGCGAACCTTACAATCCAGTGGAATTCCTCAGTTTAGCCCCATACCTTGGAACTTAGTGGTATCTGTACAGACAAAGTAAGTTCTTAGCTCTCCTTTGCCTTTGACGTTGATCAGTCCCCGGCATTCACAAGAATAGCCCAGCTTCTGGAGGATAGTACTGGTCTCCTCGGTAACCTGTGAAGGAAAACAAGCCCAAAGTCTGCCTTTGTGAGAGGAAATAAATCTCACTGGGCACTGCCTGCATAATTGGCTTCTATCAATGCAGCCCAGCACATTTAAGAGAAGGTATAGATGAGCTGATGTGGACCAAAAATCTCATCTCCCAGGGGGCCACACTTAGGTGATGAGCCTCTCTGGACTGTTCCTCAGACAGCAAACTGTACCAGTGAATCCATACCCAGCTTCTGAAGCTCAGAGGGCTCCAGATCTTGCTTTGGCTATTGGGGCTTTTGAGAATTCAAAGCTTTCTTCTGTATTGCTAGGAGCTTCAGTAAACACACACATAAATACATGAAATGTTAGCTGTGTATCCGCTGAAGAAGACTGTATTAAGTATCTTTTATGTATGAGACACTGAACTAAGCCCTAAAAGACCCCTTTTTTTAGTGGGAGTGGGATGGGGAATTCCTTTCCATCCCTGAAATAAGCTCGTATTTATTTTGTATATTTGTTTTCTCTCCTGACAGAATGTAAGTGCCTTGAGGACAGGGAGCATCTCAATTTTGTCTATCCCCAGAACCCAGCACAGTGTCTGATACAACAAAATGCTTTTTGATGGGGGGCAGGAGACAGTTTAGGCACCTGCTGGGAGGCAGAGGATAGACTCCTAAATTAGGAGTCATCTAGTCCAACCCACAAAAGTCACAGAGGAGAAACCCAGGGAGATGTTTCCTCTTTAAAAATGAGGGGACTGAACTAGATGCTCCCTAAGGGACTTCCTTAAGTCCAGGATGAAGATGTATCTTGCCCAAGGTCACATGATAACCAAGACTTCTAATTCCAACTCCAGAATTCTCTCCAGGACAACTGCCTGAAATTTCATTGCAAACTACATTTCTTTCTTTTTACCTGGATTTTCCCAAGTTCTCCAGTGCTCTCCATTCGACTGGCAACATTGACTGTGTTTCCCCAGATGTCATACTGAGGTTTGCGTGCACCAATCACCCCAGCTATGACCGGCCCATGGTTGATGCCTGAAGAAAGTATTTGTAGTGAGCTCAGTGTAGAAAGCAGCTTTAGGACTTCTAGATAGAGCCTCCTTGGTCAAGCCTTTCACTGAACTGAAGCCTAGGTGGAAACTAGAAAAATCTATTTCCCAAAACCAAGAAGTACCATTCAGGTCTGACTATAGGCTGCATACCGAAAATAATATCTCTGGTGGGTAGGGAAAGAGAAATTCTGCTGAAAAATAATACCAATGATAGTTCAAAGTCAAGTTTTATATGAGTTGGGAAGGAAAAGCTGTCTACAATTAGACCAATAATCAAAAATGCAGATGAAATAAAAATATGGCTTCTTTTAGACATTCAGGAATATAAACACCAGAGAAAACTCCCTGGGAATTTTAGAGGAGAAATTAAGAAGTAGCTTTCTATCCCTAAACAGGCTTAAAAGTGGGTCTTCCTGCGAGTAGGCCATTTAAGGTCAGACCCTCTGCTTCCCTCTACTTCTGTCCCCCAGATCCCTGATAAGGTGAACTCACCAACCCGGAGGCGAAAGGTGTTGAAGGAGTGCCTGTTGATGCCATCTAGCTTGTTCATCAGAGCAATGCTGTATTCCACCATGATGCCTATGTGGGCATGCTGGCGCTCCTGATCCTGGCAAAGGCAAATATTCCCAGAGCTTCCTAAAGTGTTTTTCAAAGGTCCCGATCCCTGCTCCCTCCCCATGACACTGCCCTCTGCCCCCATGTGCATCCACCTAAGGATGAAGCTTTTGAATGAAAGCTGTTCCTGGTCAGGATGGCGGGGGCAGGTGAGTGTTCTGGGGAGATGAGGCGTAGAGGGCCGGGCCTTGTCCTGAGGTAGGCAGGCAGGCAGCTCTGTCCTGAGTCAGCCCTGAAAGCCTCACCTGGCCAGACAGGGCGCTGCCCTACCCCGGGGCCTTAGCCCTTCCCCAGAAGATAGGCCCAGAGGCCCCCAGCAGCCTCATGCTGCTGGGAGGGAGGCCACAGGACAGGGGTCCGCTCCCTGCCCTCCCCATTCTCCAAGGACTAGAGAATGGCTGAATGGGTTGTGATGTATTAACATACTGCAATGTTACCCAACTATTTAAAAAGCACAAATATGTTTAAAAATACAAAGAAATGTTACAGAATGAAGAAAAGTACAATCAAAACAGTAACAGAGAGCTGGCCTGGGGGGGGGGGGGGGGAACTGATGAGCCCTAATGAGCACTGGCAGGATTCAGAAAACCTAAACTCAAATAACCGCTTTAGCCCTGATAACCAGAAAAGATCAGAGTTGAAAGGGAGCAGAGAGGTCAGCTAGCCCAACTCCTTCCTTCTACATAGGAAAAAGTGAGGCCGAAAAGTCAAGTCATTCATCCAAAGTCTCAGAACGATTAAGGAGCCACAATACACCTACCAATGAAGTGCTGATGTGACCAACGCAAACCACATTTCTCACTCCAGTTTCCCCATTTGTAAAATGGGAATAGTTATGTTCACATTCCTATGCAGCTTTGTTATAAGGAAATGGTTTTGTAAACCTTGAGAAATGGGACTGCTATTATATACTACGACTAGACAGAAACAAAGAAAATCTGATCAACATGGGAAGAAAAGCCCAGAAAGAGAAAGGTGTAAATTAGATGCTGCTACATCTTGAAATTCATATACACAGTTCCTTTTTACGAGCAATATAGTTTGGGGTTCACAGTTCTAGAACTGATCTCCCTTATGATTACAGTTTATAATTCAAATAGCCTATTTTAAGTTACTTTTGATAGTTTGGGGCTGTACCTGGTTATTCTCCTGCCCAGGGGTAAGGCTGAGTCCAGCAGCTGCCATGTAGGTGCTACCGATAGTCTTGATCTTCTCCACCCCACTGAATTTTGGCTTCAGCAGTAGCTGTAGATAGAAAGAAAAAACAGACGTCCAAGACTCCTTCTAATGGGAAATCTGACCCCATCCATGCTCCACTTTCAGAGGAACAGAGGACTTTCACTGAAGGTTACGTATTTCCAACTGAAATTGCATGAAATAATTCGGATTGCTCCCTTATGAGAAAGCAGTTTTGGACCCCATTTCCATCCCCACCCACTTCCTATTTGAGTTTAGTGAAAAAATATAAGGAAAAGACAGCACAAGGCACCCTAGGCTCCCTCAGTCCTCTCCCCACTTTGGAACTCAGTTTCACAATGGGAAAGCCCACCCCTGCTGCTTCTTACTGCCCAAAGACAATATTATTATCCATGAAACATTAGAGACTCTGAAAAGGGAAAGGAAAATGTGTATTACCATGACAGCATCTCCTAGGCATGAACTATATGTGTATTACCATGACAGCATCTCCTAGGCATGAACTGTAAAGCTGTAAGCTCTGTCCTTTGGGGCAAGTGATTTCCCTTTCCTGGGTCTTGTTTGAGGTTTTTATAAAATATTCTATAGAAACGTGACATTCTTATTGGAGTGCTTGATCATAACATCATTACAGAATTATAGCCTATTCAGGGTGGAAATAACTTTAGGGACCATCTAGGCAACTCCATTCATTACAAATTAGGAAACTGAGACCCGATGATTAGTCCAAATCAGAGTTAATGGTAGCACTGGGATTCAAATCCAGGTGTTCTGATTGGCAGGCCAGCTTGCTTCCCTCTACAATGCAGACTCAATTTCCTCTTCTGGAGATTGAGTAAAAATACTTGCCCCACTTACTTAAATCACAGGGCTGAGGCAGCTCAGAGGCCCAGTCCCTAAACTCAAATCCAGTCTCAGACACTTATCAGCTGTGTGACCCTAAGCAGCTCATTTAACCCTGTTTGCCTCAGTTTCCTCATCTGTAAAATGAACTGGAGAAGGAAATGGCAAACTACCGCTGCATCTCTCTGAGAAAACTCCAAATGGGATCACAGAGTAAGATACGACTTGGCAACAATAAAGAGTGCTTTAAAAATGTATCTGGTCCTTATCTACGGCAAACACTGAACACCAAATGAATTCTCACCCTCCTCCTCACACACCCAGGCATTTGTCTTGGCCCCCCTCTCTGCACTATTAACACCTGGCAAGCTGCCTTTTAACAGGAGCCCAAGCCAAATGGAATTAGGAAATGAGCCTAAAATTGTCAATACGGCACAAGAGCAGGTCATCAAGTCTGTGTCAAAGCAAACGGGAATCTGGCAACCGCCCATGGGGATGGGCTCTGCCTTCACTCCCCCACGGCCTCAGTGGTACCTCATCAAAGTCCGCGATGATCTCATTTAGGAGCCTCAAGCACTCGAGGCCCTCCTTGTTGACGTCACACTCGGTGTAGAACACTTTGAAATCGGGCACAGATGCAAACATGACGCAGACACAGTCGTAAGATTGGTGATACCAGTCCTGAGTCAGCAGGGAGGCAAGAGGGGAACTTCACTGCTGTGCCCCACTCCCTCACCCACGCAGCCGCGGCCCCAGGAGGGCACCCTCGGGGCCTGCTCGGGAAGGCGAGCTCTGACCCCGGAAGAGTGCAGTGGTACTGACCCCAAGTGACAGTCATGTACCTCGGTTTCCTCACCTTTAAAATGGAAGCACTCGTTACCTTATACCTTATAAGGGTACAGTGAGGATCAAAGAAGGCAATGTGAAGTCTAGGCCATAATTACAAGTCTCAGAGATACTTGTTCTCGTTGGCGTTGTGATTATTAAACATCGTGTGAAACGCCCTGTAATGGGCACAGAGGAATCCCAAAGGTAACATCACCATCTGGCAGCAGGTGAGCAGCTGTCTGGGGAGGATCTCGGGGCTAGCCCTGGGGCAAAGGGAGACAACACTGCTCTTGGCGCCCAGAGACTAAATCCATCTGTGAGCTGGGAGATTTGGGCGAAAAGCATGTCATCCTCCTGAGCCTGGAATCCTCATGGATAAAAAGGTGGAGGCAAGATCTGCTCCAACCACATCACCAGATCTCTCTCTTCTCTGTCTCCCTCTCCCCTTCCCTTCCCTTTCTTCCTTCCTTCCCTCCCCTTCCCCCCTTCTCTCTCTCTTTCCCTCCTTCCTTTCTCCCTTCTTCCTTTCTCCTTCCTTTCTTTCTTCCTTCTTCCTTTCTCCTTCCTTCCTTCCTTCTTTTTCTTTTCATAAGGAAAGTATTTTGCAAACTTTAAGGTATCGCAGAAAGGTGAGCTATTTTTAGTACAAATGGTCATAATGCCAGTCTTTTCCCTAGAATTACCTGCATTCTGAAAGGAAAGCTTTTATTTTCCTCCCTTTGTCATGGAGTGGATGGAAAGTACCCCTTGAAGTCAGTCACTAGCTGAGTGGTCTTGGGCAAGTTACTTAACCTCTCAGTGCTCACACAATTCTGACTAAAAGTTTCCCTGCCTTGGTAGAAGGAATCTCCTCACCTGGAATGGCTCCTTCTGCCAGGAAGATGCCAGGTCCATTCCCTATCTCTATCCCACGTCAAAGGCTTCTTGTAGACCATAACAGGACCCTTTCCAGCTTCCTGGAAAGGTCACCACTTTCAAAAACATAGAAGCCATCAGCTCCCTCCCTCTACTTCTCAACCTCTCAGGTGTCAGGGGGCTCAGGCAGGAAGACAGGCTCCTTCACATGAACACAAAGCTCCTCTGCCTGACAGAAATGGGACTTGGGATTTGGGTGGGCAAGCCTGGGAAAGCTTCAGCCTGATCTTGGAGCTCGGTGCCACCGGCGGCTAAGCCCGCCTCAGAAAACACCCAACGATGGATCTGGACTTGGCCACCAGAGTGACCGATGCCCACCCTCTCCACGGCCTCGGCCCGTACCTCAGTGAGCTTGTCCCCAATGAAATGCTCGGCCACGTGAGTAGGGAGGACGTTCTCCAGCAGGAGATGATTCACATTCTTCATGGTTTCAAATTCTTCCTGTTCTTTCTTAAACTTGTTCTTCCACAGATAGTCCAGGCGGTAATAATAATCAATCTGTAGAAAAGCCCAGGAAATGTCATCTTTTATGCTCTATCCCAGGGTCCCAGAGAGGCAGGAAGGGCAGAATTCTGCCCTCTGGGAATCCAAGGAGTCCCCACTCTGATTCAGGGTGAGAAGTGACAGTTTCTGCCCACAGAAAGTCCCCAGTCTGAGAAGACACAGTATCCCTCAGGCAGACATAGCCTTCCCCCAAAAGACATCTCCCATCACCCAAATGATGAAGGATAAAGGCCAAAGTGTCACGTTCACATGAAAACCCGTGTGAGCCAAGAATATCCTTTCTAAATGTTTAAAAGAACATAGCTACCCCACAAAGCAGACTTAGACACATCCAGATGTCAAAAACATCGGCACTTTGTTACTAACAATTGGCTGGAATTGTCCTATAAGGGACCCTCCACCCCAACAAGGGCCTCCCCTTTTTTATTCCAAATCTGAGGCAACACCTACAAGTCCCATCAGGGAAGGGAGATGGAGGGATGAAATATGGAACACAGGTGCATCCTGGGGCTTTGCAAACTGTACCTGTTTTGACAGCAAGATAAGGGTAAAATAAAACAGTAACAGGTAAAAATTGATCATTATCTTCAGATCTTTCATGAATCGTGAAGTTGAGAGACTGGATACAGGAGAAAAGGAAAAAAACAAATATTTATTAAGTGTCTGCCACACAGCAGGCCCTATCATCTCATAGGATCTTCACAACATCATTTTACAGTTACGGAAATTGAAGCAAATAGGGTAAAGTGACTCGTCCAGAGTCACACAGTGAGTAAGTGCCTAAAGTGAGATTCGAACTCAGGTATTCCTATCCACTGAGCCATCTAGCTGTCCTCCTATATAGCCACAGGCAACTCATCTTCCCTCCCTCAGTTTCCTCATCTGTAAAATAGGAGAGTTGAACTACAAGTCTCTAAGCTGCATTCTAGAAAAACAGGGCTGGGTTAGGGAGGGGAGGGGAGGGGTGTGTGATTGTGTGTGTGTGTGTGTGTGTGTGTGTGTGTGTGTGTAATAAATTACATATTAATGACATTCATCCAGTGCTTCAGAGAGCACAAAGCCCTTTCCTCACAATAAACCTGCGAAGTAGATAGCACAAATGTTCTTCTCATTTTGTAAATGGGGAAAAGTGAGGTTCAAGAACATGACTGATCCAAGATCACCCCAAAAGTGTCAGAGTTGGGATTCAAACCCAAGCCTCCCAATCCCTCCAACTCCCACATTCTTTCTACACAGAGACTCCCATGCTTAAATGTAAATACCAGCTTTCAAATTCAACGGGCCCTGACCCACACATGTTCAGCCTGCCCCTGCGCTTTAACCCTCCTTCCCAGGAGTACAGCACCAGTCCCAGGGAATCCCCTGAAGGCAAAGTCCATGGGCATGTACTCGCTTCCCAAACCTGGCCTCCAGCCCGCACCTAGTTTGACAGACACAAAGGGTGTTTTCCAAGAACTGATATGTGGAGCACCACTATTGCTGTTCACCAATTTCCCTGGAAAACAGCGATCCAACAGGCTACCTGAAGACCCCAGGGACCCAGAAAAGAAAGGTGGCTACCAGAACGCCTTCCCTGGCCCAGCCCGGGAGCCAGAATACCAGCACCCTCACTCCTCCCTCTCCTCAAATCTATTAGGCCAAGGGGAGCCCCCTGAAGCCCCACTACGGGTGGGGGATGGACGTGAAGGCCTCTGGAAGCCTGAGTGCTTCTGGGGAGTCAGGAAATCCATCCTTTCTCTGCCACTCACTAGTGGGGGAGGCAACATTAAGATCAGTTCTGGATTCAAGCTTCTGAAAACACTGGCAGATCACTTCCCCTCTCTGGGCTCCACTGCTTTAAAATATGAGGTTGGACTAGATGTTCCCTAAGGCCCCCCTCAAGTTTAAACTTTGTGATCCCTTATCCCCTTGAACCTCAGTTTCTTCTTAAAATGGGGGAAATGCCACCTATTCTAGAATTTCACACCAAAATGAGACTGCGCTCTTAAAAGCAGAAACTCTCAGCGTAGCTAGTTGGCGCAGCAGATAGAGCACCAGCCCTTTAGTCAGGAGGACCTGAGTTCAAATGCCGACTTCAGACCCATTACACTTTCTAACTATGTGACCCTGGGTAAGTCACTTAACTCCAATTGCCTCAGGGGGGAAAAAACACAAAAGCAGAAATTCTTATTATATAAAGATAATAACAATTTTTGTTATTAACCACTATACTGGTCCAAAAATAGGTTATCCCCAAGGATTTTAAAAGATCTAGATAGACACCCTAGGCCCAAATAAAGGTCCCGCTCGGGGCCGAGACTGAGAGAAGCCCAGAGAGGCAGGCTTGCCCACCTGGAGGGGCCTAGGTAGGAGGGGGAGCTGTTGTTGAGAGTGACGTTCCTGGATCCGATCCCATCTGCCTCTGGGTTCCCACTGATGTAAGTGTTGAAGACCACCAGGTAGAAGATTCCCGAGGCCGTCAGCATCAGCACCTTCAGCTCCAAGCTCATCCGCAGGAACATGGAGCAGCCGATGAAGGCCAGGATACAGCTGTAGGCATAGTACTGGGGGCAAAGCAGGCTCAGGTCAGAGCTGGCTGCTCTGGCTCTCACCCCCCCACCCCTCACTGCCCAACCCCCGCACTGGTTAGGGCCCATCCCAGGTCTGGGGGTTTAGCAATCCCTCTCTTTGATGCTCTAGCCCTCAGATGTGCTCTTCTGCAGGACCCATGATTTCAATTCAGCCTTAAATGCCTAACAAGCGTAAGGAATTGTGTTAACTGGGAATGCAATAACAAGGAGGGGGGGAGGATGCAATGAGTAAACAAAAATAATTCAAGGGGGCAGAGCACAAACAAAAGAGAAAAATCGAGAAAACCTGACTATAGCAAGAGACCCGAGTCTTGAGGAAGGATCCTAAGAGGTGAAAAGCACAAGGGAGGGTCCATAATGAGCCACTAAAAGCAAAGGATGGAAGGCCATATCCAAAGGGGGGCCCAGAAAGTAGACTGTAAAGTGAGGCACTTTAAAGCAGACCAGAGCTACCCCGGGAAGGTCTTTAAACACCAAGCAGAAGAGCTGACATTTTATGTTAGAGCTCACAGGGAGCCACCAAAGGTTCTTGAGCTATGCAGAGGCAAGGTCATGCTCAGACTGCAGTAAGGTCATTTTGGCCAACTTGAGGAAGACAGGCTGGGAAGACACTGGCCAGGGGAGAGGTGATGAGGTGGGGGAACAAGAAGGGATGGGGTGTGAGGGGAGAAAAAGGGGGAGGCGAAAAAGATGATATGGAAGTGGGATCAGCAAGAACTGAATGGAGGGAGGAGAAGGGAGGGAAGGCAGAGGAGGACTACCGAGGCAGGAGACCGGGGCAGCTCCAGCTGAGCGTGGGCCGGGCTGACAGGGATGTCCAAGCACTGAGACCTCAGGACAGTTATCGGTCCCACAGGTCCCAGGGACTTGGAAAGATGAAGCCATGGGTGCTCTCAGACTGGAAGTGGGGGTCACGAGAGCTGAGAATGTGGCCAACTGGGAGGCCAGGGCCACTGGGTGAGAGGCAGTGAGTGAGTGAGGTACTGGACTTCCTGGGGAGGAGGAAGCCTAACCTGGAAGATCCACAGATAACAGGAGAGATAAAAATCAGGACAGAACAGAGGGAACTTAAAAGGAGGAAAGGAAACTGCTGGGTAATGGGAGCCAGGAAAAATCTGCATGGAGGGGCCAGCCCTTGGTCCCGGCCTCCTGTGTCAGGGAATGTGAGAGAAGGAGCCCCCAGCCTTTAGGAGGAAGGGGCAGGTTGGGGGGAGCACCAGAAGATGGAAGAAAAGTTACAATCACCACAGCATGATCGATCTAAAAGCTGGAAGGGAGCCACGAAGCTCACTGCAGAACAGAGGAAGCCGAGGCCAGGAAGCCAGGGCAAGGAAACTCAAACTGGGTCTTCTCACCAAAGCCCAAGCTCTTTCCACTGCACCACGTTGGAGGAAGGATTTCGGAGAATACGGTAGAAATTCAGGGCAGAGGAAGAAAGTGACTGGAAGGCCAGGACAAAGTTTGTGCAGGAGCAGGGGCCCATGGGAGTGAAGCAGTAGCTGGGATCCCCCCACAGCCAAGCCCACACGAATCAGACACCCCACGTAATAAACAATAACACAATCACTCAGACCGGGTAGTTCGTTTTGAGTGGGGTGGGGGATGGAGAGGCAAATAAAAGCAGAAATTCAGGACTAGGAGAGGGAATAAATGGCTTGGCCAGGTGGAGATGCTAAAGGGGGCCAGAGGAGGGGAAGCTTCCCCCCCATCAATGGAGCAAGAGCTGTGTCTCTCTTACATGAGCTGATGCTGATTGAAATGAGCAGAGTCAGGAAAACATTGTACACAGTCACAGCAACACTAGGCAACAGTCAACTAAAACAGACTTAGCTCTTCTCAGCAGTACAGTGATCCAAGCCAGTTCCAAAAGACTCATAATGGGAAAACGCCATCCATCCAGAGAAAGGACTATGGAATCTGATGCAGATCAAAGTACATTATTTTCACTTTTTTTGTTGTTGCTTTTTCTTTCTTGTGGTTTTTTCCTTTTGTTCTGTTTCTTCTTTCATCACATGACTAATGTGGAAATATGTTTATACAATTGCACATGTATAACTTATATCAGATTGTTTATCATCTTGGGGAGATAGGGTGGAAAAGAGAAAAAATTTAGAACTCTAAATTTTGTAAAAAAAAAAAATGAATGTTAAAAACTATTTTTATACATAATTGAAAAAATAAAGTTCAATTTCCAAAAACAAAAACATAAGAAAAAGTTGCATCCCTAAGGCTGTCTCCATCTGGGGCACAGTCCTGGTTGCTCTGTATAGTTCCAGCTTTGCTCTACGGTTGTGAATCTGAGTGGCTAGAACAGCAGTCGTGGTTGTTCGGTCGTGTCTGACTCTCTGTGACCCCAGTTGGGTTTGGGGCAGAAATCCTGCAACGGTTTGCCATTTCCTTCTCCAGCTCATTTTACAGATGAGGAAACTGAGGCAAACAGGATTAATAAGGGTCACACAGCTAATAAGTGTTTGAGGCCAGACCTAAACTCTAATAACTAATTCCAGGTTCAGTACCTGTCTACTGCACCATGTAATTGCCCTAACCCCAAAAGAAATAGGGAAGTTTGGAAAAGGGGTATGGTTAATAGGAAAAGATGAGTTCTAACTGGAACTCACTGAATTTGAGAAGCTTACAAGAAGTATCCTTTACCTGTTAACATTATGAGATGTTAGGTTACAAGAGAACTTGGGACTTGTGACTCTAATATGGGAGTCACCTGAACAGAAATAATATTCATGAATGCAGATGAAATTACCTAATGAAAAGGTACAAAGAGAGACCAAGAGAGTCCAAAACAGAACCACGGGGGCCCCCTACCACAGCTAGGGGCCGGGAGATGCTGTAATTCAGCAAAGGAGAATGAGAAGGAATAGTCACACAGGGAAGAAATGAAATCCAGGAGAGAGCACCAGCATGAAAGCCAGCATTGGGGAGTGTGCAGGAGGAGATATAACTGCCAAAAGTTAAAGAGAGCTCAAGAAGAGAATGAGAAATTTCAATGAGAAAAGGGTAGGGAGAGGGAATAAGCATCGATTAAATGCCAACCAGATACTAGAACACTGTGCTAAATGCTTTACAGATATCTCATCTGCTCCTCACAACATCCCCATTTTACTGTTGGGAAACTGAGGCAGATGACAGTTAAATGACTGGCCCCGCAGATTAGCCCCCAGCTGGTGTCAGGCCAGATGGGAACTCGGGTCTCATGGAGTTCAGACAGAGCACTTTATGCACTGGGTCACTTAGATGCCTATTGTTTCTTAGCAACTGAAATGATCAATCAGCCGGGAGACAGCGGTTTCAGACAAAATTGCAGAGAGATGGAGAAGCAAATAATAAGTGAGGAAATGTAAGCAATGACTCTAATCAGCTTTTTCTAGCTGTGAAAGAGAAGTTATTCTATATGACTAACCCTAGTTTTGTTAACAAGTTACATGATCACAGGCAAAATCATTCCTCTCCTTAGGCCATGGTTTCCTCCTTTATTGAATGAGGAAGCTGATGTCTTATGCGCTAAGAACCATTGATCCATTTCAGTATGATCAGTACTGTTTTTAGTGATCTGTGGCATGTTCAGCTCTTGTCTTGAGTGAGAGCAGATCGTACTTTGCCAGAAGTATTGAAAGACAGCTGGATCCAGCCCCCCATTTGGGGTCCATGACCCAGCCCCTACTCACCGGAAGGACTGAACACTGGCTAGGGGTGCTGTCCTCACGACTCGGCTCACTGAAGTGCACACAGGACTGCTGAGACGGTGTCAGTAACTGTGGGAGACAACAATGCATTGGAATGGGGCCCCTGTGGAGCCTCGGGCTGGTGCCTCCTTTTGGTTCAAGCTCAAACCATAAAGACCAGGACTATGAAGATTCTAACCCACTACTGTTCCTTCTTCAACTCTCACTGTGAACTTAAAATCAGACCAGTGGAGGAGAGAGATCCCCTTTCTGCACTGTGGACTCAAAACCCCTATATTTCAAGCCCGGATTTCCCATTTTTTCATTTTACCTAGAACAAATCATTCCCTCTCTGTGGGTCTCAATTTCTTCTTTAAACTAATGAGGGTGGGTGAAACGGTCTTTAGCATTCTATCTTCTGAGGTTTCTTTCTTTCTTTTTTAATTAAAGTTTTTTTATTTTCAAAACATATGCATGGATAATTTTTCAGCACTGATCCTTGCAAAACCTTGTGTTCCAAATTCTACCTCCCTTACTCCGTCCTCAGATGACAAGTAATCCAATATACATATAGATATTTATACAATTATCTTGCTGCACAAATGCTGAGGTTTCTTGAAGCTGTCACATTCTACTTTCTGTTTTTACATTCTGTAGGTCTAAGAAATTGTCCCCATGAGATAGTAACAGGGGTGGTTTGGGGGTATTTAACCACTGATGGGGTGGAAAGAGAGAAAAGTACACAGGACAAAGCTTAATTTACATTATTAACATTTTCCCCTGTCGCTTTCTTAAATCTAGAAAATCAACAAAATATTTAACGAAGCCCTGATTTGTAGGCTGAAAATTTAATGAGTTCCTGAGAGCCAGTCCAAGTTGACTCCAGCACCTGCTTGCCAAGGACATGTGTTCAAGGGCAGTGCAGAAGGTAAGGAACCTGCTCTGGCCCTTGCTGATCCTTCCCTGAGGAATGGAAGCGGCCTGAGCCTCTGGAAATCTAGCCCGGGCAAGATAGTATAGCCTCCAGGCAAGCAGACTGGCTGCCGGATTGGGTGCTGGACTGCTACTCCCCTGGGACACAGACACAGAGAAATGGCTGTCCCCGGGGGGGGGGAGGAAGCTCCACACATCCGGCAGGGAAATGAGGCGCTCCCCGGGACTCCACAGACGGACGGAGCAGTAGAACCTACCAGATTCACGATGGCCACAGTCAGCAGGCCACCAATGGTCAGGACAGCCAAGGACAGTCTCAGCAGAGGCTCAGTCTCCACCTTCTGGGAGAGGGTCCTAAGGAGGCGAAGGCCGGACTGATCTCGGCAGCACTTCTGTAACGAAAGCAGAGAGGTTGGGGAGAAGGAGGGAGGGATTGGAACACAGGGTTTGCAAGGGTTAATGCTGAAAAAGTGTCCATGCATATCTTTTGCAAATTAAAAAGCTTAAATTTAAAAAAAGAGAGAAGAAATAAATAAGCAGAGGGGGAGTCGCTACAAGGCTACAAGCACGGAGCACCCACACTGGGGTGTTGGAATCTTTACTAAGTGTTAAGACATTTCTTTACAAAGTGTTAAAGACATTGGAGTTAATTTAATCTTAGAGTTATTTTGGGCCAGAACTTGAAACAAGATACTAAGTGGAACTGATTGAACAATGCTTGTGTTCACCCCTTTAGAGAGCTCAAGTATCTAAGTACTCAATGGAGTTCACATGAGAATTCAGGGCTGGCTTAGTCTGAATTCACACCTCTCTCAGGACCAGAGAGCACTCTGGGAGATAACCCAGAAACCCTCTCCCTCCAGAAGGTGGAGTTAACCTTTGGGAGATCACACAAATGAAGGAAGCTCTTGGAGCAAAAGAGAATTTCTCCAGAACATCAACAAGGCTCTGAGACAGAACACTCTGGAAGAAAAGACTACTTGACACAGACTGGAGATTGAGAAGCCACTAGTCGGAGCTGACTGGAGATGGAAGAAAGCAGAGGCAAGAGCCAAGGACAAAACTACAAGATCTCTTGGAACCAGGCAGTGAGATAGGCCTCAACTAACCGGGCTAATTTTGTAAGAAGAAATAAACGTTTGCATTTTTACCAGCTCTACGATTTCAGAGTAATTATTTATTTCAACTGATACTAAGGTCTTCCAGAGAAAACCTCCACACTGGGGGTTAGGGGAGAGCCAGCAGAGAAGCCAAGATCAAGCAGGAGATCAGGAGAGGGACCGAGGAAGACAGACTTCTGCCCTCACTGAATGTCCAGGCTGATGGGGAGTAAACCCTCCCCTCCCCTCCCCCCCAGTCTGATAAGATCAGAAGCTTCCCACCCTGGTTTTAGTCCTTGAAGAGTCAGCTCAACCAGCATTTGTGAAGCACCTACTGCATGCCGACACAGGGCTAAGGGAAAGGATGCATGCACAGAAAAGACACGACTGTGAAGAACCTCAGACTAGAGCAGGACGGGCCTTCAGAGGTCAAGTCCATCCCCTTAGTTTGACAGAGGAGGCCAGAGAAATGGAACGACTTGGTCCAGGGTCAACATGGCCGAGGGAGGACCTGAACTCAGATTTTCCCCACGCCAAATCCAGCACTCCAAAGTGCTGTAAAATGGGATCAGTCTGAGAAAGCTGAAGGAAGGGCGGAGAGACTTTGTGAAGGCAGGAAAGGCTCCGGTCAAGGAGCCTCCTGATTCATGTCCCCGCAGGAGAAGGACGTCCAAGCCAGATGAGAGAGGAGAGGGGCTGCCTGACTCACACAGGGGCCATGGAATGAGCCCCAGGCTTTCCTCGGGGCCCCAGAACACATCAGCACAAGCCCTCAATACCCGGACAGCCAAGGCTAGCGCCGGAGCCAGGTGGTCAGCACCCGGAGCCAGGTGGCCAGCGCTGGAGCCAGGGGGTCAACACCCGGAGCCAGGGGGTCAGCACCCGGAGCCAGGGGTCAACACCAGGAGCCAGGTGGCCAGCACCTGGAGCCAGGGGGTCAGCACCCACAGGGAGGAACTGCAGGACATATTCAGACACTCACCAGGACATCATCGGCAAAGCACGCCCCCAAGGCCAGCAGTATCACACCGGCCACAATCCCAAAGGAGATCCCCATTTCTGCAGTCCTGCAAGCAAACACAGAAGCGCCGCTGGGTCACAGAGCAACTAACTGGGCCGTCTCTGGGAGACCTGAGCCAGCCTGGGCCTGGGACCAAGTCAGACAAGGGCCCTCCCTCCGGTCTCTAGCCTCCTCCCCAAGTCTAGCGGACACTACTCGGACAATACACATCACCCCTCCAAAACCAGGGGTGCCTTGGTGTCCGTCATGCTTTCCCTTTGGGCCCCCAGCTCCGCACTCCAGCCCGCAGCCTCCTCATTCTCTAGGCCACGGCCCTCTGAGGAATGTCACCCCAGTCAGAGGTCAGCCCTGGGCCCCAAAGGAGCTTTCATTTTGGGGCCACGTGGGGTTTCCAAAGTAACCTCACCCTTCACCCCTCCCCCCAAGGCCCATGGTGTCTCCTGCTCCCCTAGGCTTAGCCAGAGATGAGCTTGGAGTTCTGGCCTGCAAGGGAGTCCCCACTGCCCTTAGGACAAGCCCTTCCCCCTGCTGTGCCTCACTTTATTTCTCTGTACAATGGGTGACTTCCAAAACCCCTTCTGCCCATCCTAGATTCCAGGACCTTCCAATCCCCCCACTTACCTGCATATGACTAAGACGTGGACCAGCAAGAGAGAGCAGAAGACAAGGGCGGCACAAGCAAAGTAATTGCGGACTCTGGGGACCGGCATGGTTCGGTACTGAAAGGGAAGGCCCAAGGTAAGGAGGAAGGGCTACCCAAAGAGGAGCCATGGCTCAGCAACCAGACAAGGGAACCTGCTGGGCCCTTTGTGGAGGTGACCTCCCAGCATGCCCTCCAACTGCTGGGAACGCAGGCCCATGGCACCCAGATAGCTTGGTCTTCTCCTTGGAGGAGGACGGCAGCTACTAATATGAGAGGGAATGTGTGAAACAGGAGTAGATATAAACCACAAGTTGCCTCTGGAGACTCTGGGTTTGTATGTTGCAGGCATAACTTCCTTAGAATAGGAATTATATATATATATTATTATATTATTATTATTATATATATTATATTAATTATATATATATTATATATATGGGTGGGTGATGGGTGGGTGTGGGTGTGCATACACATATAGATATGCATATGTATGTAAATTATGAAAATCTTTATATATAAATATAGGGGTAAATTATAAATATATATTATTGATAATAGAATGTAAACATATATAATAGAATATATACATAAATAGAATCAGAGAAAGGAAATACAAAATTGGCAGAGGATATGAATTCAAATCCAGATTCTGCTATTTACACCATTAAATCAGTTAACCTTTCTTTGCCTTAATTTCTTTATCTGTGGAATGAGGGATGACCTCTGAGGTTTCTTCTGGAGGCCCGCAGATGCAGGCCATGCCCCTTTGCAATGGAGAATCTCTAAACAAGGCCAGTTTCTGAGTCCTTCCCTTGCCTCTGGTGTCCTGCCCCACCTCTCTATTCCACCTCCCACATATGTCCTGGGTTCTATTTCCACAGTGTGACCATTTATCAGATTGGGTGCTGCCCTCTTAATAACAGAACGGAGGCTGGAGGAAAGGGAACTGGGTGGGAGAGGAAGGGAAGAAGCCTGTAAAAACTAAAGAAATTTCCTCAAAGCGAGAAGTTCAGTATGGGGCTGCAGCAGGCCCTGTGGAATCATGGCTTCTAGGCTACACACCCCCTACTTACCTCCTTCTCAAAGTTCTTCTCCACAAAGAACGTTCCAATGGTGTAGAAGTCCTCAGAATTCCCGCAGCAGCAGGGTCTGTGTGGGTACAAGGTATGAGAGCGCAGGAGAGACTCAGGATGGCATCTCCTGCTGCTCCAAGTTGGGGCAGGGCTGTGGGGACCGGGGGATGGCAGGGTGGCAGAGAGGCCGCTGGACAGGGGGGTCAGGAAGTGCTCTGGGGGTGGGCTCTGCTGTTACCTTCTCACATAAGCTTTGCCAGCTGTTTTTCAGTTGTGTCCAACTCTTTGTGACCCAATTTGGCTCTTTCTTAGCAGAAATACTGGAGTCATTTGCCATTTGCTTCTCTAGATCATTTTACAAATGAGGAAACTGAGGCAAGTAGGGTTAAGTGATTTGCCCAGAATCATGCAGCTACTAGTTAGTGTCTGAGGCCAGATTTAAACTCAAAAAGATGAGTCTTTGTGACTCTAGGCCTTTCACTCTACCTATTCTGCCACCTTGCTGCCCTTATAGATAATCTTATAGATATTATGTTATATAATATATAATAAATATATATTATATAATTTCCCCTTCCTCAGTTTCTTCATCTGTAAATAGGAGCAATGAACCACAAGAACTCTAAGGTCCTTTCCAGCTTGAAATCTATGATCCTATGAATTCACTGCCCCTATCCACTTCTACCCCAAAAAATGAAGTTCAACTTGATAACTTCTAGTGGTTCCTGGCAGGTCTGATATTCTATGTGGGTAGGAATTTGGAATGTGCAAGACCACACCCAGGACAGACTCAAAAACCACGTGTGAGCAGGTGGAAGATGGAAAATCTAGGTCCTGGAGTATCTAAGCTTGGCTTCTTCCGGTCTAAATAGTATTAGAATGGAAATTGCTATTTCCCAAGAGCCAGGATCATGTTTTCATAAGTGATGATGATGACAGCATTTATATAAAGCCAATTATATGCCAGGCAGTGCTAAGCTCTTTACTAATATTATCTCATTTGATCCTTGTGACAGGTGCTATTATTATATTTATTTTTACTTATATTATATATAATTCTATTTATATTATAATATATAATTATACTTATAATTATAAATTGTATATAAGCCTATTTATATTATATATACATTATATTTATAATTATACTATTATAAAATAACATTATTATTTTATAGTTGAGGAAACAAGCAAATAGAGAGTAAGTGATTTGCTCAATATCACACTTTTAGAAAGTGTACAAAACTGGATTTCAATTCAGGTCTTCCAGGCTCCAAGCCCAGCACTCTATCAAGTGCTTATGTCAGGAAAAATTTGCTTTATCCCTTCCCTGCTCTACTCCATCATTCACAAAATATCACAGAAAGTCAGTATCAGAGACAGAAGCACAGACTCTCAACATGCCCAGCTCCACAGGAACTAAAACTCAGATTTGGAAGAAACAGAAGTGGAAGGTAAGTCAAAACTCCTCCTGTACCAAAAAAGGCACAGCACCTCCCTCCCCCTGGGGCAGACATCCCTCCAAGGCAGATGCAGCTCACCCCCCTGGGGCAGACACATCCTTATCCCTTCCACATTTGCCCATCGTTCCCTGTTAGGACACAACCACTAGGCACCTGGTGAGCCAGAATCCATCCTTAGATCCAAAAGATAAAAATAAAACAAAGAGAACCTAGAGAAAAGGGAGAAAAAAAAAGAGGAAGACAGATGTCACAAAGGCAGGACCCTGAAGAGAGGAAAAGATGAAAAGGAGAGATGGAAAGGTGAGAACTAGCTCCCTAGAAACAGGAGTTTAAGCACTAGTTCAGCCCTGACGTTACTGAGAAGACTGTCTCCAGACCAGTGAGCCAGCTTGGTGTGGGAGACAATCCTGGATTTGCAGTCAGGAAGACTCCCAAGTTCAATTCCTACTTTGGACACTCACTAACTCTGACTGGACAAGTCACTCTCTGTCTCAGTTTCCTCATCTGCAAAATGAGGTAGCGGAACTAAATGGTTCAGCGGGCCCTCTAGCTCTTTGAGTCTGCAACATCTGTGCATTTAAGTTGGGATTCGGTTTCAAAAAGATTTGATTCCAGGTTTGCTCCTTGTTGAGGAGGGGGAATCCACACGTCTCACCTGGCCAAGCTGAGACCTTCAATGGCCAACATCAGCTCTTCATCGTAGGTGTCCTCCTCAGCTTTCCCCTTTGGAGATGCATTTCTGAAATGAGACCCATTCTGCTCCTGGTCCTGCCCCAGCTGGAGGCACAAGTGAGTGCCCAGAGGGACCCCCCACCCCTCCCACCACCATGTCAGGCAGCCTTGTCCCGCTGTCTCCCGAGTGAGATGACCCGGCAGCTGTGTGCCTCATGGGGTTTGTTGGGGCTTCCCTGAGTTGAACAAAGAGTAAGGAGAACAAAATGAAACAACCCAAGATTTCTTCAGGAAGCAGGGACTGTCCCCAACCTTCCTTTGGGCTACAAGTCCCCAGAGCACAGGGACAGGTCCCCAGCAAGCACTCAATTAACTCCTGAGGGCATGGAATGTGCTGTTCTCAGCAGGGGCTTCATAAGCAAACACACATTGGTTAAATCTCTGCCATGGCCAGGAATAAATGTTAGGCAGCCACTGGATGGCCTCTGGGGCTGGAGCGGCCCCCAACCTGAACACTGGCCTGGGAAAGAAGCAATGGGCCATGCGATCCGGCCCTCAGAGAGCTAATGGGAAGGGCCCAAAGCCCAGCAGAAAAATCCCCCCATGCAGGAAAATATGCTGCTAATGGCGGCCATACGTTCAACAACAAACTCGTTCAACATTTGCCAAGAGACGATAATACTGTGTCGGTGTAAGCAGGGCCTGCTGAGATGCTCAGGAATGACCAAAGCCCTGGGAAATTAGTCAGGGAAAACTTCCCGGAGAGAGCGAGCTGGGAGGCAGCGGGCTGACTCGGGGGGTGCCCCTAGTGACTGCCTGATTCGTGGCAGGATTGAAATGCTGGGTGCAGAGCCCAGATCTGTGCTGAATCCGGACTCTGACACTGCTCTCTGTGTCACCTCCGGCAAGGCCCTGAGGCAGCCTCCTCACTGGCACAAATGAGAGTCCCTTCCAGCTCTCTACCTTTGATACCCTAACCTGGATACTTACAGGAAAACTCTAGTGATCCCAAGGCTCAATTTTCCTAATCCACAAATTGGGCATCCTCTACCAAAGTCACCTTTGGGGGCCTCACTGTGGCAGAGAGGTACCCCTGAGTCCTCAAAAACCCCAGCACATCATGAAGGATGGCAGGTCCTTTTGAGCTGAAAAATCTTCTAGCCCAGGCCCAGTGATCCAGCTTATGCGTCTGACACCCCAGGACCGGCCAGGAGCATCGTCACCGAGCACAGTCTCAGCCCACAAAGACCATCTAAGGCACACAGTGGGCGTCTGTGTGATCTGTGCTGAAAGAAGGGATGGCAAAGTCCCAGAGCCCGGCAGGGCCCCAGCCTGGCCTCCTGCTCAGGACTTCAGACCCTTCAGAGGGCAACCAGAAACAGGCTGCTGGTGCTGGGAGGAGAGGGGCGAGGCTCGGCCTGGCAGAGGAGAAGCGAGAATCAACCCACCTGTCCGCATCCCTGTGACGCCGCAGGGGGATTGCCTAAAAGGAGGCAAGGAAATGAGACTGAAAATGGTTTCACTGCACGCTGACAACATGTCACATCCCGAAGGGAAGCAAGCCAGGGCTGATCTGGGGGCCTGTGAAACACAGACAGCGTCCCCCATCCCTGTGAACCAAAAACTTAACAGGTAAACTGGAAAATGTTCCCTGGGGTGGGAGAAATAAAATCTCCTAACAGATCCTGTCCCTCCCGGGCGAGGTCATCCAAAAGCCACAGGGCACCAAGGACTCAGCCTCCAGCAAGCCCACCCAGAGGGCCCGAGAACAGCACTAGATCAGGGTGGCAGAGACATTCAAGCTTGGGCTCTGTGGCTTACCTGGGCAGCCTGTGAGCCTCAGTTACTCATCTCTGAAAGGAGATGATACAAATCTGCCCTTCCACAATCCAGGAACAGTGAGGATCTAGTAAGATCTCAGGTACAATAACACCATAAATGGAAAAGCAGCAAAGAAATGTGAAGCTAGGAACCAGCTCCCTCCGAGAACAACCAGCACCCCAACCCCTCCACACCCCACACTTTGGGCTAACATTGCACCCTGTGCACTGGGGCAGTGCTAACTACCGTATGAGAATGTAAAATCAAATGTTCAGGTAAGTGCTTCAGAGCAAATCATGGAAAGTGATTAGCAATACTGTCAACTTTGCATTTCTTCACATCGTCTCCACTGCAAGGTAAGCTCTGGGACAGGTTTTCCAGGCCTGTGTTCCCAGGACCTAGTACAGTGTCCAGGGTCTTGCTGATAGGGGCTTAATAAATGTTTGAATTGAATTTTTTCATTGGACCTTCCTGCTAGATCCATGAGGTAGTGAAGGCAGGGATTATTCTCCTCATGCTAAAGGTAGAGAACCTAGAATTCAAAACTCAGATCTTATCTTCTGCAGGAGGTCATTCTTTATTCCCTTCTCTTCCCACCCCCATGCACCCCACTAGTGTTTTCAGACACTCAGATTCCTATCTATCTAATATATATATAGTATGTACCATATATATGTGGCAGCTCTCCAATTAGAAAGCATGGTATTTGAGGGTAGAGATTTGTTGCCTTTCTTGGTATCTTCAATATGTACCAAGGTACCTGGAACACCGTAGGCCCATAACAAAGGTTTGATGAGACTGGCTGAGGGGAGGTCACTTGGTAGGGCCAGAATTAGAACTCCGGGCTCCTGGCTCTTTGGTCCCCTGTCCCTCCACCACAGCATCTCCCCAGAAGTCATATGGGCAGACTTCCAGCTACGCAGGTGCCCAGCCTCCAACATGAAAAGGGTACAGCAGGAGAGGGGGATGGAAATCCGTACGGTCTCACCTTTGGTCGCTTCACTTTGGGGATGAGGATGTCCGTGCTCAGACTCTCCCTGTGATTGAGAGACGCAAAGGGCCGGGCGGCCCCCCAGGACTCCAGGTAGCGGGTCATTCGGACAGAGGCCCGCATCTTCAGGGCATCGTTGGCTCTCGGCTTTGGGAGGTGCTGGCTGACCGGCTGCTGTTGCCGGGACTTCAAGGGCAAAAACAAAACCACCACTCAGAAAGCATGACTGCAAAGGTCACTGACAAAGAACTAATAAAGATTCTCAGTCTTCAAGGATGACCCTTTCAGGAGTCTGGGGTGCCTGAAGAATTCACAGAAGGCCAAGTTCAGCCCTCCCTGGAGCACAAGCATTAGGCCATATCCTCCCCAAGCCAGGAAGAGAGTCTGATGTGAGGAATTTATTTCCAGATGCTATAAATCTCTTGTAGCATCCTCCCCAAGCCTGGACAATAACCTCTAGAGCCTGTGAATGAATAACTGTCTCCTTCCCTCCACCCTGACCCTGGACACATTCAAAACCACATGTAGAGGAAGGTGAACCAAGAGGAAGGAATGGAGCTCAAATAGGTCAAGATCCACTGCATACTTCCCAAGGTTTTCCCTGCACAGCTGTTGGAATGAGACATCTCAGGACTCAGATGCCATCAAGTTTTTCTCTTTCACAAAAGGTGGGGGTAGGAGGGAGTGAGAGAGAGCAGGGAGAAGGCTCACAAGACAGAAAAGAGGAAAGCAGATATCTATATTAAACTGACTGGGTTAGGCTTCTTTCAGTCTTAAGTGGGATGACTGGCCCCAGGAAAATAACCTCCAAACCCCAGATTTACCTTTCAATTTCACATTTACCACACCATTCGCTGAATACAATAATCATAGCAAAAAGCTTATCACATGACTTATTTTTTTTTAAGTGAACACTAACAGGGTGCTAAGCACTGTGCCAAATGCTGGAGATACAAGAAAAGGCAAATACAATATCCCTGCTTTTAAAGAGTATTAGAATAGTATCCAAAAAACTACATATAAGATAGAAGTATAGAAATCTATTTTTATATATGTATATTTATTTATACATGCAAGGAAAAGTAATCTGGAAGGAAAGACACTTGCGGGGGGAGTGTAGAAAGAGTCAGGAAAATACCTCCTACAGAAGTTAGGATCTGAATTGAGTTATGAAGGAAACCAAAAGGTGGCAGAGCATTCCAGGCATGGGGGAAAGCCAATGAAATCAAGACAAGTAAACAAGCATTTATTAAGTACCTAATATTTGCTAGGCAACTGTGCTAAGCATTTGGATTATAGAAAAAAAAAAAAGAAACAAGGGAGGGAAGGAGGGAGGGAGAGAGGGAGGGATGGAGGAAGGGAGGAAGGAAGGAAGGAAAGAAGAAAGGAAGAAGGGAAGGAGGGAGGGAGGGAAGGAAGGGAGGGAAGGAGGGAAGAAGGAAAACAGACAAAAACCAGTTCCTGGTCTCAAGGAGGGTATGGTTTAACAAGAAAGACAACAGGTTAACAACTATGTACCAGTAAGATACATACAGTATAACATGAAGACAATATAAAGGGAAGGCACTAAGATTAAAGAAAACTACAAAGGGCTTCTTAAGAAGACTGGCTGAAACCGGAAGAAAGCCAGGAGGTAGAAATGAGGAGTGAGAGAGCTACTTTCCACATCCAGAGAATCAAACTATTTTCACTTAAAAAAATTTGTTTCTTTCTTGTGGTTTTTCCCTTTTATTCTGATTCTTCTTTCACAACATGACTAAATATGGAAGTATGATAACCCATATCAGATGGCTTGCTGTCTTGGGAAGAAGGAAAGGAAGAGAAAGAGGGAGAAAAATGTGAAACTCAAAATCTTACAAAAATTAACATTGAAAACTATCTTTACATTTAATTGGGAAAAAAAATTTTTTTAATTGAGCCTTAAGGAGGTTAAGGAGCGCTATGGATTCAAACTTGAACAAATCACTTAATTCTCTAAGCTTTGTTTTCTTTAATTATAAAATTAGGGAATTAGCCTAGATCAATAAAAAACATCTTACTAAGTGCCTCTTATTTGCTAGACACTATGCTAACCAGTGGTGATACAAAGACTAAAATGAAATAGTCTCTGACAGCAAAATTTTTACATTTATCAGGGCATCCAGCATGTAAATGAAAACATGAAAGATAAGTATGAGGGAATTTTAGGGTATGAGACTCTCATATGTGAGAGCTAGTATTTGAGCTAAACTTAGATGGAAGTGTTCTAAGAAGCAGGAGTGGGGGGTGGAGTGGGGAGAGTAACCTATATGAATTCACATAGGCAAGAGAGACTAGAATATCTGAGGAAGAACAAGGCCAGTCTGGCTGGACTACAGAACATGAAAAAGGGAATCAATATGGATGGAAAAATTGTGAAGAGTTTTAGACAGTTTCCTAGGTCTCTCCCAAAATTTATGATCTTACAATTTACCTCAAGTCACATTACTAGTACATAGCAGAGATAAACTCAAAACCCAGGTCATAAGATTTAAAGATGAAAAGGCCCTCGAAGTCCTTTTTTTTTTTTTTTTTTAAACAAATGAGAAAACTGAGGCTCAGAAAAATGAAGTCACAGAAGTTATTAATAATAACATAAGAAATAACTCACATTCCCTCAGTGCTTTAGGATTTACATCCAGGACAATTCTGTAAGAGAGCCATAAAAGGATTATTATGTACATTTTGTGGAGGCCAAAGGAAATTCTGTGCCCACAATCACATAGTGGATAAGAGAGGAGTAGAATCCAGGTTTTCTCACTCTCTGCTACAGTACTTTGCCTCGTTGATGTACCTAATAATGCTATTTCCTTTCAGAGTACAAAGAAAGTCATCCTGTAAAGATGGCTTTACTTGTGGATAGAGAAGGCAACAAGATTTTTGGACAGGTTCCTCCACCCCTTATATAGGGAAATGATAAAGAGCATGTTCACTGTTGTATTATGAAGGATTATAATCATAAATCTATATATTACAGAACACATGGCAGCAGAGAGGGGACAGGAAGGAAACTGAGAAATCCTTTGGTCCAAACCCTTTATTTTATCTACTATCTATATATCACATCTATGTATAGAGTTAGCTGTTTCTACTAGAGGCAGAATAATTAGTAGCAGCCAATCATAGCTCACATTTCCAGATAACAATTACTTACAAAATGCTTTTCCCAGAACAACTGTAGCAGGAAGGGAGTACTTCTATATACTTTAAGGTATCTATGATCTCTTCAGTGTAGATCCCACAGTGGTACAAGTAGCTATCCAGTCCTTCATCTGCATGATTTTTGTTCACTTCCTCCTGTAAATCCTCTTTTGGGAGATGGGGAGCTCTACCCAATGCACGAGGGACCCAACTGTGGGTCTCCCAACATCATGAGTATCAATACAGGGCAGGATGTCTTGGTGGATCGCCTCTAGGAGTCTCACATACACAGCTATCACAGCTCTACAAGAGTATTCTTCAGATACTTGTTTTTCCCCATGTAGAGAGTGAGACAGAGCTCTTAAGTAGATAGTGATCTCAATTTAGGAGGCTCTGGAATGTTTGATGGGATCTGAGCTTGATGTAATTTAGCACAATGTCATCTACTGACAGATGCCTTGAATGACCTCACCATTTATAATGAATTCTTTTTCCATTTAGACTTTGAGCTCCATGTCAGTGGCAAATACCTCTGACAAACATATCTTCCTGTTTTATGCCTCATTTTATTTTAAAAAGCAGAGAATCATACAAAGCTCTCTCTGTTGTAACAGTTAACAAATAACTGGCAGATGTGACTGCTGGATCACAATCAGAATCATGCAAGATTTAGTAGCCACTACTATGAGGAGCAAAGAGCTTAAAATATAATATTCTAGAAAGTAAAGTACCTAGGATTGCAAGCAAGAATAAACTACCTAGCAAACTGAGTATACTCCTACAGGAAAAAAAAAAAGAAAATTTTAATGAAATAGAACACTTAAGCATTCCTGGTGAAAAGGCAAGAGCTAAGTAGAAAATCTGAAATGGGAGTCAAGAGAAACATAAAAAGGTAAATATGTGCAAGCAATCATAAGGAACTAAACAAGATTAAACTGTTTCTTATATAGGGAAACGGTACAAGTAGTTCCTCGAATTTCTATCATGATCAGGTCTCTTTCTAATTAGAAAGAGAACCCAGAAGTGATTCTGTTTTGTTTGATGATCTCAAAAGAAGAATGGAAAAGCTAAAGAAAAGTAATATACTGGGAGAGGGGAAAGGGGGGGAAATAGGAAGTGTTTATATAAGGAAGCAACAATGGGAGAGGAACAGGCAACAGTTGAATCTCATTATCTTATAAATTGATTAAATAACAGGAAAATAGACATATACACACACAATTAGGAATAGAAATACATCTTCCCTTACAAGGAAATAAGAGGAAAAAAATGGGATAAGAAAAAGGAGATAAATAGAGTAAAACAAGGGAAACATAAGTCAAAAGCCAAACCAAATTTTAAAGAAGAGATGGGGGGAGAGGAGAAAGGAAATGTATAAGAAAAAAGCATGAAGGAAAATATATAGCAATCATAACTATGAATGTGAATGGAATGACTCATCCATAAAATAGAAGATAACAGAATGAATTAGAAACCAGAATCCAACAATATGTTGTTTACAAGAAACTTGAAACAGAAAGACAAATACAGAATTAAAATAAAGGACTGAAGTATAATTTACTATGCTTCAGCTAAAGTTTAAAACAAGGCAGGAGTAGCAATCATGATTTCAAATAAAGCTAAAGCAAAAAAAAATTGTCCTAAGTAAAAGAGATAAACAAGAAGTTAAATTTTGGTAAAAAGTTAGCACAATGAATTAATATCAATTATTATATCAGTAATATGCACCAAATAGCATAGCATTTAAATCAACAAAGGAAAAGTTAAATGATTTACAGAAATAGTAAGTAAAATTATAATAGTAGAAAACCTCAATTTGCCCTTCTCAGACCTAGATAAATTTAACACAATAAAATAGATCAATTTGCAACTAGCTAAACAGACGCAAAGTAATCATTAATACTTCGATGTCAACATAGAAGGAGATTCCTAGGAGAGGGCCAGATTTGTACTGAATCTGTACTGTTTTGCCTTTTTATTAGTGACTTGGATAAAGATATAGAGAGAATATTCATCAAAAATAGAGATGACCAAAACTTGAAAAGATAACTAAAGTCTTAGGCTAGGTAATTGGGCCAACTCTAATAAAATTAAATTGAAATGGGATCAATGTAAAGTTTTATGCTTGGATTCAAATAAAACACTTCACAAGTACAAAATAAGAAAGGTAGAACTAGCTAGCAATTTGTCTGGAAAAACAAAAATAAAACAAAATGCGAGAGTTTTAGGGGATTGAAAGCTTAATGTGAGTAAACAATATAATGTTACAGTTGGGAAAATAAGGCAATCTTAGATTGCATTAAAAGAAGAATCATGACCATCATCAGGGAGGTAATAGCTCTTCTATCCCCTAATGTGATCAGAAAACATGTGAAGTATTATATTCAATGTTGGCAAGTTTTAGGAAGAAAATGGATCACTTGGAGTGTAGCAGGGTGAGAGGATTGAAGACAATAGGAAAAAGGAATGTATATCCTAAAGAACCCAAGAGTGGCCATAACAGAAAGGATATGAGAAAGTTGTCTTTAAGTATATGAAAGGAGGGATTAGAATTATTCAGTTTGACACTAGAAGCCAGAACTTACAGCAAAGTTTCAAAGAAGCAAATTTAGGTTTGAGGTCATTAGGAACTTCTTAACAAGCAGAGCCATCAAAAAGCAGTGGGACTTGACTTGGGAGACAGTGGGTTTCCCTGTCAGCAGAAGTCTTAAAACAAAGACTGGATGGCTACTTTTTGAGAACATTGTAAAAGGGACCTGTGTTCATAAGTAAAGACCAAATGACCTTTGAAGTTTCTCCCAACTGAGGTTAGGTGAAAGAATAAGCACCATGCAATCTTGTATTTTCTGCACCATACCATTCAATCAATTATGTGACCATAAAGAAGTGATTGGCTATAGAATGTAGTTTATAAAAACCTGCCTTCCCCTTCTAATATCTTCATCAAATATACTTAGTTCATTTTAGAAATGGTTCTTATTAAGATTTTTTTTAAAAAGAAGCCATATGGGTAGACAGTTACTGACATATTATCACTCATCTTTTTCAAAATCATTTGATATCTTTCTTCTGCCCCACATAGCTTTAGAATCAATCTCTCAGCAACATCAAAATTGTATTTCCTCGAGCAATAGCCTTTTCTGGGTATTCTTGGTCTGTCCCAGTTACTTTTTCATTCTTAATATTCTTTATTTCCATTCCTATTTCCTCACATAAGGGACTATGATATTAGACTCTAAATGTGGTAATTTCACTGTCATTGATAGAAAATACAGTTTGTTGTACAGGGGGGTTTTTTGTCTCTAGTCCTCACTTTTTTTTTTTAAGTTAATGCTATTTATAGATAGTACAAATATTCCAAATCAATAAATCAGCATTTATTAATCACTTACTGTGGACCAGTTACTTTGCTAAAAACTAGGAATTCAAAGAAAGATAAAACTAGAGTCCCTGCCATCAATGAGAACCTCACATTCAAATGGGGGTGAAGGAAGCTACATGCAAACAACTATATATATTCTAGGCCTGGGGGGACAGCTGGGACAAGGTGAGGAGGCAGAAGGTGTGTGTTCTGTCTGAACGACAGCAAGTAGCTTAGAGGTTGGGTTATACTGTACATGGAAGGAAGTAATAAAGAAAAAAAAAAAACTGGAAAGGGCAGGTTGTGAAAGGTTTACATGCCTAACAGAGCAGTTTATATTTGGTCCTGGAGGTAACAAGGAGCCAGTGGTATCTGGCGAGTAAGGTGTGACAGGATCAGACCTGTCCTTTAGGAAAGACATTTTGTCAACTGAACACAGTATTAAAGTAGAATGGGGTTCTCAGTTCCATTTTACAGATGAAGAAGTGATGGTTTTACAGGGGAAGTAACTCAGCCCCACACTTCCTGATTCTAAAACCAACACTCTATTACAACACAATAGGTCAAGTTAGCCTAGAGTAGTTGGGTATTACTGTATCAAATCAAGCCCTTTCTTTATGGTAGTAAAAGTCTGGAAACAATAAAAACTTACTAATTAATGGCTTAACAAATTGTGTTACAAGAACATAATAGAATATTAGTGTTCCACAAGCAACAACATATTAGAGAAATTCACACAAATCCGGAAGATCAGCATGAACTAATGCAGGACATAGGAATGAGAACCTGGAGAAAATTGTGTGTGTGTGTGTGTATGTGTGTGTGTGTGTGTGTGTGTGTGTGTACATACACACATAATATGACATATTATATGTTATTTTCACATGTGAAATTATAGGTAATATAATATATTTAATATATTTTAATATATTATACAATTATATAGGAGCAAGGAGATGACCCAGTAGATGATATCAGACCTGGAGTCAGAAAGGCTCCTCTCCCTGAATTCAAATCTGACCTCAGACATTTACAAGCGGTGTGACTGTGGGCAAGTCACTTAACCCAGTTTTCCTCAGTTTCCTCATCTATAAAAGGAATTGGAGAAGGAAATAGTGAACCATGCTAGTTCTTTGCCAAATGCAATCATGAAGAGTTGGATATGACTGAAAAACAACTAAACAATAATGCATTTATTACATATATCATATCATATTACATATATATGCAATATATTATTTACATTATACATATATTATATATATTATACTAGTATATACATACTATACATGTTATTTATACTATACTATATATGTACATATATATTATATCATACTATATATTATAGTATATATACATATATTGTTATATATTATACAAATACTATGATGTATATACATATACATGTACATATTATACTATATATATACCTATATATGTATATGTATACACACACACACACACACACACACACACACACACATATAAAACAGAAAGGCAACCAAGCTGATTAATTGTAATAAACAATCATGGAATAGGGGAAAAACAATGAAACACATTTCTCTCTTCTTACCAAGAATGAAGAAGGGTGTAGAGCAATAAATACATGCCTACAATATCAAACAATATTGTTTTGTCAGCCCCTGTTGCTTAACTTTACTTTCTTTATGACAAAGTAGCATCACATCCAAAAATTACTATGGCAAAAAAGCATCAATGAAACCTTTAAAATGTGATAAAATAAAGCTTAACATGGTGACTTTTCAGGTGTACAGCCTAATAACATAAAGAATAATGGCTGGCAAGTCAAAACACCCAAGTTCTAGTCTTTGTTTTTCCATTCACTAACTGATCTGAAGCAAATAATTTCCCAGGCCTCGTTTTCTCCTCTTATCAAAAATGAGAGGATTAGTCTCAACAAACTCACAGTTCTTCCAGTCCTGACATTCAGAGATCTCTATCACTAGTTGGGGAGAAGGAAGCAGATAGTGTCTTCAGGATAAGACAGAGGTCTGCATCCCCATTTCTCAGTAGTGGTAACTAAGACCAGCTGAGCCCACACATCTTTGGCTACAGTCCCAGGCATCTAGAAATGAGAAACTAGACAGTTTTGTTTTGATGTGCCCAATTCATCTAAACACTTAACGGCTGGGTCTTAAAAGCAGACCTTGATGTGCCGCTGGGGCAGAGAGGGAGAAAGCTTGAAAACAGATTGACGACATTCTTGTCAGAGCCCCAAGAATGATTCACCAAAGCCACATACAGACTTGCTGGCCTCCTATGTGGAAAATAATTCTGTTTGTCCAGGCGTGTGGTGGGGTAGGGGAAAAGCCCTCAGCCCCTACCCATGTGAGAAGGACTCAGAGCAAGGCTGTTACAAGAAGAAAGGTAAGGAGGGCTTGAAAGCTTCCCAAACTCTGTCTTTCCCATCACATATGCGGTCACACGTCTGACTTCCTGGTCTGAGGAGATGTTCAGTTTTCCCTGGTTTGATGAGGAGGATCCATTAGCAAAACTGTGGCACCCTGGGACCCCAGCCCTTTGCAGGGACAAATGACACTTGCACAGACGGAGGACAGACAATTTGAAGGAAGAACTGTTTCAAATGGAAATTTATGAGCAACAGCCAAAAATTTTGGCTCAGAGTAGAAGCCACTGCAAGACCCATGACTCCCCAGAGCAAGGCGGACTTCTAGTCATGAAGGAAGCCAACACTAATGAACTAGGTCAGGTCTTCCTCTTCAGAACCCCAGCCCCTGGGACAGCTCTGGAGCCCTCAGGGTAAATTCTCCCCCCACCCAGCATTTCTGGTCATCACACACAGGCACAATGGGATCACAAATTCAGAACTGGATGGACCTCACAATACAACCTCCTATTCTACTGATGAAAAACTGGAGAATGTAAGTGACTTGCCTGAGGTCATTCAACCAATAAAGTAACAAAGGGATTCAAACCTCATTCAATGATCTCTATGTATATAATTAAAATAATTGGAGGCATGAAGAGGTATAGACAGAGCTCAGAGATTAACAGTCTCCTACATGCCCAAGTCTCATTTACTTCAGTTTCACATACTCAACTCCTACAAACTCCACACCATATACCTCAGCCCTGAATGACATACCACCTTGTATTTCATGCTGTTCTTCCATGTGAGTCCACTTTATCTCCTTAGCCACACCTTGGGCAGGGTCTGTGCCTTATACAGCACTGTCTCTCCCATGATACAAAACATAGTAGGCCTACAGTAACTGTTGGTTGCATAATAGAAAAAACACTGATTTTGGAGTCAAGAAACATGGGTTCAAATCTTGGTTTGCTATCTGTGAGACTGTGAAAAAATCACTTTCCTCAGACTTCTCAATTCTCATTTGTAAAAAAAGGGACTCCATCTCCATGTTCTCCTTCAGCTCCTATGCCTATGCTCCCCCAGGGCTGCCTCTTCCATAAAGGACCCTTGAACAAGCATTCATCAATGGTTTTACTGATTAAAAAAGAAAAACATATATTGGATACACAATGGATTAGAGAATAAACCGCTTTTTCAAAAAATCAGCCATCTTAATTGTGTTGAGACAGAGATGTTCTTCTCAAAAAGAAGTTCTGGAGCTGAAATTTAGATCATGCAATCAGTAAACTCAAATCCCAGCTCTGCTTCCTACCCACCTATATGACCTTAAGCAAAGTCCTTTCTCTAATCCGGGCTTTAGTTCCCAGTAAATGAGTAAAATGAGGATGTCAGACTCATCGATTGCTGGCAACCCATCAGTGCCATATTTGTGGCTTTTATAAGCTGCATGAGAAACTATAACTAGAAAACAACAGACGAAATGGGACTTGGGCTGGAAACTGCCCTCCTGCTCATCTCCTGCTCATTTATAAAGTCTGGCAGAGTCCCACTTAAAAGAAAAGACTCCAATGGGGAACCTGAGGTTCTTCTGACTACACAAGAGAAAAGGAAAAGAAGGGGAAGGACAGGAGGGAAAGCCCAGATAGGCCAAAGAGGGCAGACCTATGTGCCCCTCCTTGCTTTAAAACAGAATTGTCCAGGAGGGGTATAACCTAGAACAACAGGGCAACAGGGAGCCCAAGACAAATGGATAAACAAACCCTCATCCTATACCTCCTCTGTTTTCTCTCCCTCTCTCTGTCCCTTCTTCTCTCCTTCTTTTTCTCCTACCCTCTCTCTCCCTCCTTCCCCCCTTTCTTTTTGTCTCTGTCTCCCTGTCTGCTGTCTCTCTGTCTCTCCAATTCTAACAGCATTTTTTGCTTCTCTGCTTCCCTCCCCCGCACTGGCCTTTCCAAAGAGCCCCAAAGGCAGGAACTTTCCTCCTGTCTTCCCCTCCTCCTTGCATTCCACCCCTTTTCTTTCTTTTGGCATTTCTTTTAGCGTCCTCTCTTATGCACTTTCCACATAACAAGTATCACAATTATCCATAGTTGGGTTTTATCCTCCTACTAGATTCTAACCAATTAGATTCTCTCTTTTGAATGCTGGATCACTACCAGTACCCTGCCTGGGGCTTTGCCCACAACAGGTGTTTAATAAATGTTGGGTCTATTAACTATATGATTGTGATCCACAAATTTCCAGGCTAGGTAAGTCAGTAAACGAAGCATGGAAGTGAAATGGGAGATGCCCCGGGCTCTGGAAATGGCCTGAAGCACTTGGAAGCAGATGTTGCTCTACATCAATATGGCCCTGGTGGACCCATGCATTCTCCCACACACATAACTATAGACCACCTAGAAGTGGAAGAAGGAACTGAGCATACCCGGGGGTCTATGACCAGGTAGGTCTGAATGTTCATCTCCTTCAGGTAGGGGTCTCTCTCCTGTCCATTCCCCTCCTCCACTTCATATGCTTTGTCCAGATGGTTTAATGTGGCTTCAGTGATATGCACCCGGCTGTATTCAAGAATGTGGAAAAAAAGGAATTCAAACCACATATGCTTAGAATCCTTCAAGGAGGGCCTCTCAAACTAATTTAGTCATACTGAGCCTCTCTGTATGGTGCCAGAGAAGCTACAGTTATTCAGACTCTGTGTCTCCATCCCCCTATCCCTACCATAGACATACTTTATTTGAGAAGGAAAAGGTGGTATCCTTGATGGATTGTGGTAAAAAAATAAAATGGGGTTAAGAAGGAAGGAAGGGATGGAGGGAAGAAGGAAGGGAGGAACAGAGGGAGGGAAGGAGGAAGGCAGGGAAGAAAGAAAGGAGGAAGGGAAGGAGAGAAGAAAGAAGGGAGGAAGAGAGAGAGGAAAGAAAGAAGGGAAGAAAGGAGGAAAGGAAGAAAAAAGGGAAAAAGGAAGAAAGAAGAGAGGAAGGGAGGGAAGAAAGAAGGAAGGAAGGGATAGAGAGGGGGAAGGAAGGAGGGAGGGATAAAGGGAAGAAAGAAGGGAGGAAGGGACAGAGGGAGGGAAGGAAGGAGGGAGAGAAAAAGAGAGAGAAGGAAGAGAGAAAGAGGAGAGGAGAAGAGAGAGGAAGGGGTGGGTGGGAAGGAAAACTAGACAATTATAAGGTTTAATTCATTCTCCTGCCCCTAGAAAGAACCACATCTTGTGTCATCTTAATTTGATGGATATAGGATGACAAAATGCCAAACTAGAAAGGACCTTAGAGATCATTTAGTCCAATTCTTTCATTTTACAAATGGGGAAACTGAAGTCAGGTTGTTAAAAGATCTCCCCCTCACCAGAAAGGGAAATTATTTATCCTCTGTCCATACCCCTAGCAACAGGAGTCTTCATACTGGGCTGATTTGGAATCATGGAATCAGGCACATAGCAAGTCAGCATTGGAAAGATCTCTTGCTCCAAACCTCCCATGTTAAAGAAGAGGGGAAGAAGGACTGACATTGGTCAACAGCAAGTCAGAGCTCTTATCACTGAACCATGTCTTCAAATCCAGGCAAAAGACAAATGAGCTGGGGGCCACGCAAAATGCCCAGGAGCTGAAGGTCCAGATACCAGGACTATGACAATGAGGGGGAAGTGAAGCCCAAAGCCCTCCCCCTTTGCCTTATGGATGGTTCTTACCCAGGGACCCCAGCTGACTCCATCCGGTTGGCCAAGGAGACATCATGGGACCACACATCATACTGCCACTTTCGAAGGCCGATGACCCCACAGAGCACATTTCCAGAGTGAATGCCCACTCTCATGTTGATGTCTACACCCGTGGCTTCCCTCACTTGCCTGGGGACGACAGGAAAGTATCAAAACCTCCTGGAAAACAGCAAGGCCACAATCAATCTCATGGCTCTCTTGGCTTCAAATCACTCAAGATCTTCTTTCATCCTAAATGGCACCAACTAAGAAATCCAGCTACCCCATGAATCAATTCATAAGCATTTTTTAGAAACTCTTTTGCTGTGCACCCAGGGACAGGCACTGTTGCAGAGAAAAGAGAAGGCAAATCTGCGCCTTTGGGGAATTTACAGATTAGACAAAACTGATACACAATACACCTAAGAAAGAACACAAGATAGTAAAAACAAAGTAATTGTGGCATTAAGGATCAACTCTTCCTCTGCAACTTAAAAGTGTTAGAGAATTGCCAAGAACATCAAGATTCAAAATAATTCACCCACAGTCATGCAGATAGTCTCAAAGAAAGAATCTGAATTTGAATTTAGGTCTCTGGACCTCCAAGGCTAGCACTGAATTCCATGAGACATTAATAGGATAGGGATAGCCTATCCCATTGGGCTTTCTCTCCTGGACCAAAAGTAACAAATTGCTAAATGTCTGGGTGTATAGAATAAATGCTACAGGAGAAAAGAAGGATTCCTGTAAACAGTGATAGTCAAGGGAAACTTCCCAGAAGAAGTAGAAATGGGACTGGATCTTGAAATAGAAACAGAATTTGAACAGACTCAGAGACCAGGAGGGGAAGAGGAGGAATTATGATTATTACAATTAAAAGTCCCAACTTTAACATGAACTTCCAATCTTAAGAGTAACAAAGTTTTTCCTACTTTCTAACCTCAATTCCTCCTGCTACAATTTAAGTAGCAGCCTTCAAGGAATCAAAGCATGGCCTCGAGTTGTTATTTCTCCTCTCTGCCTCTTGCTTTCCCCATCTCACATGGAATGTCCCATCAGCTCGGCACAAGCCTCCTGGCTCTGCCTGAGATCCAGAGCCAGAGAATCCCAGGGGAAGGGTCCCTCTGCCCCGGGCACCCCAAGTACCTACTTGATGGCTTCACACATATCAAGTCCCATCTTCACACAGTTCCTGGCGTGAGTTGGTAAGGACACTGGCAAACCAGAAACACAGTAATAGCAGTCCCCCAAAATCTTGATCCTCATACACTCGTTTTCCTGCAAAGTAAGCGAGTTACTAAAGCTATGTGGCTAATTAGGTGGCCCAAACAGGATCAGAAACCAGCCTCCCCAAGCCCTGATCCAAAGGTTCTTTTCACCTGCCCCAAACAGCCTCTGCTTAACCTCCACAGTGGGGAACATGGAACCCAGCTTGCCCAGCAGAAGGGTGACTTACCTTGGCTATCTGGTCAAACTTCCCAAAGAGCTCGTTCAGCATCACCACAAGCTCCTTCGGGGAACAGTCGCTGGCCAGACGGGTGAAGCCCACAATGTCGGCATACAGGATGCTGCACAACAAAAGCAGCCTCAGGACCAGGCAGCCGCCGACACGGCCCCCAGGCCCTCCATAGGAGACTGCTATGCGGGACTTGCCCGTCACACAGTCCTGGGCACTGACGGACCCAGACGGCAGCTTCTCCTAAGCATGTCAGCAAGCGTGAGGGGCCTCTTAGCTTAGGCCCCGAAGGGCACCTGGTTTTGTATATGAGGTTTTTTTTGGTCTGATTCTATGGTTTCAGGGAATGGGAAAATGTCTGTGAAGAAATTCACTTCACTGATGGAGATGGACAGCATCAAAGGGAACTACCCAGGCCTTTCTGACGGGCAAAAGTATCCATCTATTCACTGTACTACACCGTTTCTCATGTGCTTTGGCAAGGATAAGGCTAAAATTAATTTGTATCTCCTGAACATAATGGGAATATTGAAAGAATACTGGAATAATGCCCAGAACAGTTAGGGGAAAAGTCGACTATATTTGCTGCAATTAATTCCCAGTCCTTTACCAACTCACTCTTCTTGGCTCCCCACTCCCATCCCTGCATATCAGGCTGTTTTCCAGACTGGATCCAGATCCTGCTGCCCTAGCTTCTCCTACCAACCAGACGAAATACTCCAAGCTTGGTAGAAACAGCCTTTACCTTTTTGGGGCCCCCAACAAATTCAACTCGAATTTACTTGAACAATTATTGAAGACTTATTATACTATATTCAAAGCACTGTTTTTGCTATCTACAATGATAGAAAAGAAAGAGTCCTTTTTTCTCAATAATAATAATAGTAAATAGCTATTATTTTTATCATTAATAACTAACACTATAATACTTTTAGGTTTACAAAGCATTTTCCGTATCTTAGCTTCACACCCACCCTGGGAAATAAATATTTTCACATGATTTCCATTTCAGAGATGAGGAAAGTAAGTTTTAGAGAAGTTTGATGATTTGCCCACATCTTGTAAGTGTCTGAGACAGGATTTGAATCCAGAATTTTTTCACTCTAAGTCCTCCCTTCATCTCCATTATGCTACTCCCTTGCTTTAAAAAACTTTCAAGCTACTGAGAAAAGTACAGAAATAACCATGATACAAGGGAGAATGCAATAAATGCAATGGCTGATCCAAGCAAAGTGCTATAAGACATTTGAGAAGGAAACAATCACTTTCAACTTCAAGAAAGGTTTCTTGGAGAAATCAGCATTTGAACTAGACCATGAAGAAGTGAGGGGCTAAAACTGGGGGAGATGAACAGAAAAGCTCAACCAGGGGAACAGTGTGAGCAGAGTTTCAAACATCTGAGTGGTCAGGAGGAGACCAGGGGAGCAGCTTTGGGAACTGAAAGGGGAAAGGACAGGAGCAGTAGGAGAACATCCACCATGGCTATAATGGAAAGCACATGAAGGAGAGAGAAGGTGAAGATGAGTAAATGGAGTCAGATTATAGAGGGCCACAGATGCCAGGCTTGGAGTCAGAGGAGAAAGCAAGTTTTTACAAATTGGAGACATTTCCCCAATATCCTTGTAGGGGGAAGAACAAAACCCCCAAGCAACATACCCTGACTATATGTCCCATGTTCTAGATCCATGGATCCATGATGAGGAAGGAGAAGCAGCGAGAATTAATCAAAAGAGTCCTGGATTTTCAATTAGGCTCCTGAGTGGCTAAAAACCATGGGGAGCATCTTTGGGGACTTAGATCCTCTCTCTGTGAAATGAGGACATGAGTGCAGAAGTTCAGGCAAACTGAGCACCTCTGGGCTGCAGAAGTTTTAAAAGCAGCCATGGCCTCCCTTGTGGCTTTAACAGTAATAAGTACCCTCTACTTTCCCAGCCAACAATGCCAGGCCACCGTGGGGAGGTGTGACTTGTTCCATTTTGCCTGGACTGTTGTGGGGTGGATGAGATCATGTCTGGCTCCAATGCACCCACCAGGAAGGTATAGCATGCTTAATAACGAACATCTATGTTGTATTATGCCCTGCCCCATCCCTTCCATCCCACTATCCCATTCCTCAGACTTGCCTTTCAATCAGATCTGTACTGGAGCCTCCTTTTGGGAAGCAGGGAAACTCAGAATATATATACAACCAACTTGAGGGCTCTACTGCCATGCACTGCTGGGACTAGGGTTGATGGTTGGAAAGAAAAAAGTTTCCGAGACCCTTCTTTCACAATCTGGTTTGTTTATTCTTATTTCCCAGGGCTTTGCATCTGACTGGGAGCTCTAGGATTTTAACATCTCTAATGCAAAAATGGAGAAGAGCTATGAATGAAAAGAGAAAAAGTGACTGCAAAAAACTCTAGCACTGTTCCAGGGGCTGGGAAAGTGCCAAAGTTTAGCTAAAACACACTCCATTCCCAACCTCTAAGAGAGGAGGTTGTTAGCAGCCAGGAAGATGAGGGAAGGAAAGCTTCTCAGTCAAGGGGGCATGTAAGATGAATTTCGAAGGACAGGTAAGAATTCAATAGGTAACAATGGGCAAGGAAGGCATCCTAGGTCCCTGTGCCATGCACGCTTCAGTTCCCTTCCTGATGTTAGAGATTATGATGATGTCCAGGCGAGCTGGAGCCCAGCGTGGGAGGAAGGGATCACCATGAGATAAGAATCAGAAGCCTTGCAAAAAAGCTACTCAAAGTCTAAAACAATTGGTAATGAGGATCCATTTCTGGTGACAGTGAGAAAAGAGGGAAGGGTCTACTACAAGAGATAGTCACAGATGGAACTGATGAAATTTGGTAACTGACTGTATGAGAATTGAGAGAAAGGAAAAAGTAAAAAATAATCGTACAGTCACAGAATAGGAGACAAGGGATTTTTTTTTAAGCTTTCTCAGCATTCCCAGCACTTAGTAAATAATAGTTGGCTGACAGACAGAAAAGGGTGCCACAGACAGAAAAAGTGAAATCAGGAGAAGGAGCTGGTTGAGAGGACAAGAGAAAATGATAATTTTGAACTTACTGGGCTCAAAGTACTGATAAGACATAGAGGTGAAGACATCCTGAAGGCCGTTGGAGAAGGGATCTGAAGTTCAAAAAAGAAGTCAGGCCTCATAGACAGAGATGGAAAAATCACCGGGGTAGACGTGGTAATTAAAACAATGGGAGTTGGATTGAAATGGTCAAGGGAGAGAGAGTTTAGGAAAAACCCCTGGAAAACACCTACATTCATGGATAAAAAAAACAAGGAAGATACAAAAAAACAGAGTGAGGAAGGTAGGAAAGCCAGGACTGGTATCTCTGAAGCCAAGGGGAAAGGGTCTTGTCAGTAAAATGGGGGTGAGGAGCTACTCTATATCAGAGGTCTCAAACTCCTGACAAAAGCCAAGGGAAACAGATAAAATATAATTGAGAAAAGTTTAACAAAATAAAAATACAACACAACATAGATAATGTTAATGTCAGGTTTCCTAAATCAATCTGCAGCTGGTTGACACCATTTCACCACTTAATATCCAATGCACTCCTCACTTATAATTTATTTATTTATAAATACTTATAACATGTACTTTTATATTTACTTATAATATATTTATATATTATAATTTATTTTATATTTATTTTCATTTATATTTATAATCATAAATTATAATTATAATGACAGGATTCACCCCCTCCACAAAGCTCTCTTTTATTGTTCCAACACCCTCTGTGATATCCCTTCACTGACTTCTAATAAAAATGACAATCATTCATTTTAGTTTCTTATCCTGTACTGCCCTGACTAGCCTTTTTTCTCTTCTTTCCTCTTCTCTCTCCCCCTTGGCAATTTCACCCACTAATATGATTTCTAAATATCCCCTCCATGAAGATGACCCCCAAATCTATACATATTTCTACCTCGTCTCTCCCCACAACTTAGTTACTCTATCTACTAGATAACCTGCATCTAAATATCACACTGGCACCCCAAATCCAACACATACAAAACTAAACTCAACATCTCCCCTAAAATTGATTCTCTCCTAAGTTCTCTTGATGGTAAACTTGGAGTGGTCTTATTCCATTCTCCCTCCTAGTTGCCCACTCAATTGCCCAGACTTGTTATATCCACTTACAGGCTATCTTGAGCATCCATCCCTTTCCTTCTTACTATGACCACTGCATTCAGGGTCTCATCTCTTTTCATCTACAACTCTATAATATAAGCCTTCTACTTGATCTTCCTGATTAAAGTCCCTCTCCTGCTCACTCTGATTCATCGTCCACCCCATTGCCCCACTGATATACTTAAGGTATTTTTCTGATGATCTCACACCTCTACTCCAAAGGCTCCTTGCCTTCTGAATAAAACATAGACTGGGCTCCGGTACTCAGGGCCCCCCACGACCTGGCTCTGAGCCCCTGCCCAACCTCCTCTCCCACGGGGGCTCTCAACGGCCCTCGCTGTAGCCACACAGACTCTCACCTCACATTCTGGTGCCGCTTGACATAAAGGCTGTGGAAGTTGTTGTCGGGCATACTGCGTCTGTCATTGTTCTCCTTGAGCCGCTCAATGATGGCCAGCTTCATTCCCATGGAGATATGAGCTGGCAATACTGAGAGCAGCAGGTTCTCCTGAAGGCAGGGAGTTAGGGGATTTCAAAGAGGAAAAGGCCCCAGGGAGCATCTTCTTAGACACACACACAGACACACAGACATACACACTCTCACATCAGAATCAGAACAAGCACCTACCGAACAAGAGGTTAGGGCCATCTAGCCTCTTATCAAGAAGCTCCAGTAATGGGGAAACTCACTACCTCTCTCTCAAGGCAACCTGTTAATTCTATAACGGGATAACTCTACCTAGAAAGTTCTTCCTCATAATGATCTGAAAATATGCCTTCTAGCAAATTCTTCCCTGAACTCTGATTACTGACTGAAGCATCCTTTTTTTTTTTTTTTTTTTTTGCTTATTTATATTTATATTTATTATTTTATTTTGTCTGGGTTTCTTCTGCAACATGGCTAACTAAATACATTTTTACATAACTTCACATGGACAACTGTTATCAAATTACTTGCCTTCTCAAGAAGGAGGTGGGGAGGAAAGAACTGAGGAAGAGAATTTGGAACTCAAAAATTTTTAAATTATTATAATTTTTTACATGTGATCGAGAAAAATTTAACAAAGTAAAAATAATTTTTAAAAAATAGTAACACATCTAACTTCTCTCTCACATGACTATCATATTTCTTCAAGTTTTTTCTTCTCCAAAATAAATGACCCAAGTTTCTTGGACCAAAGGCTTAGTTAGTGTCATTATCAAGGCAGCTCCACAGGAGTTTCTATAAAGCACCCTTATGCATAAGGAAAGAAGATATGGTCTCACTTGAGGTCACCAGTTTTTAGTAATTATCTAGCCCAAAGAGATTATAAGATATGTCCAGGGCTTGCCTTATAAATTACATTCTAATTTGGAAAATGAGAATTACATGCATTAGAAAGTAAAGAACAATATATAGTAAATTTTTCTTGAACATAACCAGTACTCCCATATAGATATGATGCTTATAAGAATATAAAAAAATAAAAATATATTTAAAAATAAGAAGAGATATAGCCAGAGGTAGCTGAAGAAATATTCTTAGAGAAGCTGAGGTAGGAGCTGATCTTGAAGAATAGTTAGTGGAAAGGATATCCAAATAGGGAAAAAAGGATAAACAAAGGCAAGAATGTCTATAAAATAGCTAGGAAGAAAACAAGGCAGGTTGGAAGAGGAATCAAAGCAAGGGAAGAGAAGCCAATGGTCTCAAAGAAGAAGAATAGAGTGGTAGGCGGAATCTCCCAGGATACAATCTGGAGACCATCTCAAGCTGGGCAGCTGTTCCCAGATGTGCTTACCTGCTGACGCTTCTTGATCTTCAGTTTCCTTCGGATCTGGATGTACTTAAGGGTGTAGATGTAGAGGTCCTTGGATGCATCTTGCATTTGGGACTTGTGAAAGGCACCCATCAAGTTCCCACAAAGGAAAATGGTGGTGTTTGCCAGCAACTGCCAAGATGGGGAGTCCAGAGGGAAAGGCAGAGAGCTCAGTAGCTGTAACCCAGAACCTGACTATCGAAGGCATGGGGAAAAACTGCCCTACTAGCAGAGAGACATAGCAAGGGCCTAAGCCACTGGACATACCAAGGGCGGGAGGATCTTCCCAACTTGTCTAAAATGCATATCATATCCCCCATTTCCAAATCTCAACATAAAGTCCTCCTTCCCAGCTGTCCTTTCTGAACAAGGGTGAGAAGCCATCTCCCACACTCTTTGAACATCCCCCTTGTTTAGGAAGACCTTTGAAGTCCAATGCCTCCTCTGATGCCAAGGCCCAGAGAAAGGAAGGGATTCCCTTAAGATCATGCAGATAATTACTGGCAGAACCAAAACTAGAAACCCAGCTTCTCATCTCTTAGTCTGCTATTCTTTCCACTGCACCCCCCCCCAACTTAATTTCCCTACCAAAAAAATGTCAAAATGTCTAAGTCTTGGTCAAGAAAAGAAGGGCAGGACCCACACCAGGAACAAGGAAGAAGAAACTTTTTCTGCAGAGGTCATAACTTCCAATGGAAGTCCAGAGGCAGGAGTGATGTCCATGGAATGTTTGGAGCATATTGAAGGCAGAAGAAGGGCCATCAAACAAGGCCTTGGACCTGTGCGTAACTGCTGGTATCAGGGGGATCTCCCCCCACCCTACCTCCCTGGGGCAGAGCTGGCTCCAGGAAGGAAAAGCATTTCTCTTGGTCTTAGGTTTCCTTTATTCCATAAATGACTATAAATTAGCTTGGGAAAAATGTCTCAGTTGTAAGATATGATTATCTGCTTTATCCTAGGGTTTTTTAAAGAGTTTAGGAAGCAGGGATAATCATCTTCTATTTATAGCTTATGACCAGAGCCAGTGGTGGGTTCAACAGTAGGATAAAACAGTGTACACATACACACACTCACAAAGGAGCCAGAGGCACACAGAGCCATGGAAACAAGAGTGAGAGGGCAGGGACAGGGGGCCTCATTCTAGCTCTGCTTACTAGTGACCATGGGGAAAGTCACTTCTCTGTGGGGTTTCATCTTCACGAGTTCAGCTTAACACAAGACCTTGCACAAACAACAGGCACAATATCGATGCGTTATAATGAATGATACTCAATGCCATTTACCTTACTGTCATGAAGACACAATAAGGTGGTCATTAAGAAAGTCCTTTGGAAATAAGAGTATCAGCTACAATAATGCAAATTTTGTCTAAGCATAGCCTGACACTGCACATGCCCAGGGAACAGAGACCATGAGCACCCCCTTTATTCTATCCTCACACCGGCACAACTCGGGGACAGAACCTTCTGAAAAGGGGGCCGCCTCCCCCTGCAATCTTGCCAAGTCAGAACTTCCCTGGACCCAGAGGTCTTTAGGGTTTTTTCCTCTGCTGACACATAACACACATCCAGAAAACAGACGAGGCTGGTTGGCCAAGCTGTGCCAATGGCTGCCCTACTGCCACCACATCCCCTGACCAGGGCTGGGGAAAGGCTAGGTCTGTGGCTGACAAATGGCATGCGTGCTCAAAGCTGGAAGGAAGTCTGTGGCTCAAACCCCAGAGTCTGCCCGGCCGAGCCAGAAGCAGTGCCTAATTTCTGCAAAATCCCCTTGCCCTTTCTTGGTGGTCTTAGCCACTCTGAGGATCCCCAGGATAGGTAATGGGAGAATAATGTCTCAGTCCCTACACGTAAGCCCTACCTTCCCACCCAATGCGCTTTTCTGCCCCTTCAGACCCCAAAGATAAGCAAACACAAGCCATGTTGATGAATTTTGACCAGAGCGAGAAGCAGGGCTGAATTCTCTCTCCTAGAGACCCCAGACAGACGCCCCGCCTAGATGCTCCCCATCCGTGCTGGCTGCTTATTTTCATGGACGCATGAAAATGACTCCATTCTGAGTTCAGCTCTGTCACTGCCAAGTCCCTGTTGGGAGCTGCCGTGCAATAAGAAGCCCCTGCCATGTCACTCCCTTAACATCCAGCTCACTCTCCATCCGCTCCCCCTCCACCCTGACTGCCTCATGCCACCAGGGGTATCCTCCTCCATACCTCTCTCCCTTGCCTTCTAGCTCCTTCCTGTGTGATTTGTCCCCCATTAGAATGTAAATTCCTTGAAAGTGGTTTGGGTTTTTTTTTTTTTTTTGTATTCCCAGCCCTTAGCACAGTTCCTGGAACACAGTAAGTGCTTAATAAATGTTCTACAAACCCCTCCTCCACATAATATCCAGAGACTCTAATCAGACCACTGCTGCTCCAAGCAATAAGTGGAAATGACATAAGAACAAGCCTTGGGTCAACATCACCATTCTCTCCATTTAATAGTTTCTTTGGGTTGGCTTCCCAAGGTCCTGGGTCACTGAAGCCTGCTGGGCCATCAAACACTTGTTGGGTTTCTTAGGGTCAAGAACCAGAGCTCCTTCCCACTTGTATCTCCCCTAGCACCTAGCAGAGAGCCCTGCTGACTCTAAGCACTTAATACCTGGGTTTGTATTCTAGCCGCTTCTTACCTGGAGCACTACTGGTGAATGGAGTGCCGCTGTGAACACCTCAGCCCGGACACCTAGCACAAGCAGATGAGACAGGGTAGACAGGACATTCACCACAATGGCCTCCTTCATCTCAAAAGGCAGCATGGTATACACAGTGAAGATGATGAAGAGAAAGAAGGGTACCTGGAGAAGGAAAACCTAGTGAACCCCAGCATCCTCAGAACTGGAAAGGGGAAGTAGGGAGTGGGGTTCCCAGACCATGTAAGCCCACAGGCAACTAACTGGGTGTTGGAATTAATCAGGATTATTATGTCCAGGGGTCAATTATCCTTCATATCTGTTATGGAACTTAGGGTTGGAAGGGACACCCAGAGAGCATTTAGACTGACCCCTGATTTTTACAGAGAATGACATTAAGTCCTACAGAGTTTAACTGTTTTGTTGAAAGTCACACAAGTACTAAGAGTCAGAGTCAGGATTTAAATCCCAGTTGTCCAGCTTTTTTCCACCAAGCCATTTTTGATGTCAATAACAGGCGGCCATTCTCCTCCTCGTTGTTATGGAATTGCCCATTGCCATCATTGCAGACAGTAGGTAAGGAGATGAAAAATAATAACAAGCCTCTAGACCTGAAAACAAGACCATTTGGATCTTCACTCATCATTCTAGGAAAAAGTTTAGGTGAGGGAGGGGAGTTCTTGGGCACAAGAGGGTAACGTTATTAAGTGAATTTGAGAACATTACCCAAGTTCTGTCTGTCTCTCAGGAACACAGAGTCAGCTGATTTAGGGATGCTCTCTACTGCTCTGGAGCAGACGGGTAAAAACCATCCAGCTTCCCAATCGGCCCCCAAATATGGTCACTCAGACCCCAAGATGTCTTCATTGTGACATACTTCCCTTATCAAATGAGCTGTGACCAAGAACAGCGCACAGAGCCAAAAGGAAAAATCTAAAATTTGTTGAAGCTGTTTTTTTTTTTTTTTTGTCTTATTCAAGGGAAAGCCAAGTTTATTCATCATTTCCCACACATTAAAATATAGCTGGAGGCCAAAATTTGGGCCTGCCAAGTTTCACCCATAATGAAGTTTTAAATCCCTAATAAACTCATGAACTGGGAGACAGAACAGTTGACATACTAACACCTTCCATGATAACTGAGAGTAGTTAAAATAGCCTCCTCCATGACAATGAGTTCCCCTGGGAAAGGATAATTATTAACACTCAGAAGGAAGCTGGGCTAGGGCTTGTTCACCTGGCCCAATGACAGGGCACAAGGCAAGAGCCACACCCTCTGGGGTAGTGAAAACATAGAATTTGGCTTCCAAGGTTGTGGGTTTGAATCCTGTCTTTGCCACCTATTACCTGTGCAACCATGGACAAATCACTTGATTTCAGCTTCATTTGTAAAATGAGGAGATAGAATAAATGACTTCTAAAGAGGAGCTTCTTAAAACTTTTTCCACCTGTGACCCTTTTTCATCTGAGAAATTTTTATGTGACCCCAGGTATATAGGTATATAAATGTACTGATAAATCATAATTTCACACTCAGTTATAAGACCCCATAGGGGATCTTGACCCACAGTTCAAGAAGCTTTGTTGTCAAGTTATCTTTTAGATTCAGCAACCAAGTGAAACCTCAATAGTTACCCTCTCAAATCCATCCCCAGACTAAGAACCTCCCTGAAAACAGTGCCATAAGGAAGGCTCATTTTAAAATAATATTAACCTGAGCCAAATTAAATGGGAAAGTAAATTAATTCCCCCCCCAACTTTGAACACCACACACACAAACTACCTAATACTCTGCAGATTCTCCTTACAGCTTCCTTCTCTCAGTGTGTATAATTGGGAAGGGATAGTTGTTGGGTTTTTTTTTTTTAAATATAGACCCCCTAGTCACTTTTTTCCTTAAGGAATAAATCAATACGGAATAAGTTAGCTAAGTCCCACAATTATAGAATGTCTGAGTTAAAAGGGATCTCAGAGATAATCTGGTCTAACTCCTTCATTTTACAGAGGAAGAGCAAAAGGTACACAGAAATAAACTGGTTTACACAAGGTCCTTCAGGAAATTAGTGACAGAGCCAGGCACAGAACTCAAATGTCCTTTCCCCCAGTCTAACAGTCAGTCAAAATCATCTCTCCATCTAGGAGTAGGATTCAGGGGTTTTGGTCCCATAGTTACCTGCTCCCACACATAGGTTTTCTCATCCCTTGAGTCGAAGATTAAGACGAAACCCAGGGTCAAGAAGCAAATCCAGATGATCACAGCAAAGAATTTGAGCCATTTCTGAAAGAGGCACTCGATGTATACCAGCGCATAAATGATTGCAAACAGAATAAGCGTCATGAATGCCGTCACCAGGAAGGGTTGGTGTGCGAGGTAGTTCTGAGAGCCAGACAAACATAAATTACTGTAAGAATTCATGTCTTATAATTGTCTTCTCTCTAACTCTACCTCCTCCATGAAGACTTTCTCTATGAGCCAGCCATTAATATGACTGATGATCTTCAACTTCTTTATAAGCTAAATTCCCCCTGATGTGTGTGGGAAGGGGTGAGTTGTTAGGGGAAAGGGAGTTCTACACTATGAAATAACCAACTAATCCAGGAGAAGGACCATGTTTCCATACATTCCAGAAGAGAAAACTGATGAAGATGATACTTCATTTCTCAGCCTCAGTTTCCAACCTTATTTCCAGAGTCTACAGATATAAAACTACAATACACATTTCTCTTAGGGGTAAATAAGTATACTCTACTTTTAGTCAAATGGTCTAAAGACCTTGGTCCTCAAAACATTAATTAAGGTTAGTAGGATGTGATGGCCTAACTCATATAGAAGAAAGCTTCTTCATACGCTACCCCATTTTATTGTCTTTACCCAGCTTGAAAAGACAGTGTGGTAAAGAGTGCAAGATTTAAATTCTGGCAGAGTTATTCACTGTCTATGTGATGATAGAAAAGTTGCTTCCCTTTCATAGCCTCTTAAATTGCTTTGCCATTTTTAGATTTACAAATCATTACTTGCAACTACCCTGTGAAGTAGTAGTTTATTACTACTCCCATTTAACAGATAAAGAAATTGAAAACTTTACTGATAAAAGAAATCTTTTATCTCACAGTGTGAAGAAAACACTTTGTGGACTGCTCTTCTAGATTCTTTTTAAGAGTCTCATGTCTTATTAACATGAAGGACTTTTCTCTGATGAGATCCAAAGCCTCTCTCGAGTGGAGGCATTTGTGGTTTCCAGAACTGACCCAGATGAGAGAGTGGCAGCCAACAACTCTCTGGGAACCCCTGAAGTAATCTGTGGGACTCCCTCCTGAGGGTACCTCAGCCTTCTCTGCCTCAGAGGGGAGGAAGGGACCTACTTCCAATCTAGTGTTTAATTTGTACCAAATGAAAGGAGCAATTTTCAGCTTGGAGGTCCCTTAAAAAACTGTCTTGATCTATATCTTCTCCCAAATAGTGACTACAAGTGAACCAATAAGGACTAGCCCAGCTAGTCCCAGGCTGCCCAAGCAAGATTTATACTTCTTCCTATAATAACCACTATAAAAACTCTCTCTTTTGCTGAGGGTCTTTCTTCTAAGACACTGTTATCTCTTTGTAGGACATCTTCCAGTGAACCCTTCCAGCTCTGTCCCTTACTAAAATATATGGCCTCTAACAAGTCATTTAACTAACTCCTCAAAGTCTCAGTTTCCTTGTCTACAAAATGGGGATACTATTAGTTGAACTACTGAAGTCACAGGGATCATTGTGAAGAACTGAGATAACTGCTTTATATGATTTGTTTTTATTATTATTAATGCACAGCACAAGAAGACATGGATATATGGGTTGAAACCTGCTGCACTGTTAGAAGCATGTACATCCATGAAATTACAGTCATTGAAGCATTATTATTTATTGCTGCTGTTTTTACTGACTGAAATTGACTCTTTACCCCCAGATTCAATCAGAATGATACGTGCTGGACAAGATATGATAGAAATGCCAGTCAACTTCACTTCCCTCTAAGGGTGAGAAAAAGCAAATAATGGATGGTGGGAGTAAGGGAGATGAAAATTCATAACATTTATTATTCATAAATTCATGCATTTATAATTCATAATGTAGGATTTAGAATAAAAGGAACTTAGAGATTAGCTAGCTGATTCCCCCCTCCAGTTTTACATAAATGGAAACTGCCCAGGAAAGTAGGAAGCAGCAGGACTGGGATCTGAACCCAGCTCGTCCAACTCCTCTCACTCTGGATATAAAGTTCTTCCCATTGTAAAGTGAATTACTCAAAAATCAAAAAGCAAGGCAGCATCAGAATGAAGACCAAAACCTGATTCCCAGACTGCTGCTTGCTCCTTAACAGATAGAAGAGCAAACACAGTAGAATGCAGACCAAGGAGAGGAAAGGAGGCTGCTCCCATTGAACCAGGACTTCCTATAACCTCCACCTCATCATATCATACTTCTGCATTTTCAAAATTACCCCATCTATTAATTCATTTGGTCCAAACAAAAATTCTGTGAAATTGTCAAGGCAGGAATCTTTATCCTGGGATCAGAGATTTAGAGATGGAAGGAACCTTAGAGATCATCCAGTAAAACCCTCTCACCATGTGATAGGTGAGGAAACTGAGGTCAGTGGAGTTAAATGATTTACTCAGTATGACATGGGTATGATTGCAGTACTAGGGTCTGAACTCGGATATAGACTCTGACTCCAAACCCAACCCTATGTTCCCTACATAAGTTACCACAGTAGACCCAGCAAGTACTGGGCCTAGGGAAAGGGAAAAACCACAGTTCAAATTCAGCTTCAGACATGGCGTAATCCTGGACCAGTCACTTAATTTTTGTCTGCATCAATTAATTCAACAGTAAAATGAAGATAATAATTGCAGCTACCTCCTGGTGTACATAGTTGGAGTTTAATAAATGCTTATTCCCTTCTTTCCCCTTCCTTTCCTTATTTCACAGTGGAGGAAAGGGAGACTAAGAGACAGAACATGACCACAGTCACAAAGCTAGTTTGCTGGTGGATCTAGAACTAGAACAGAGGACTCCCGATTACTGGACTGGTCTTTTTCCAACCAGCCCAACCAATCTACTCACCTCTTGGAGGAAGGCAAGAACGATGAGGATGACTGAGAAGATGATGGCAATAGAGAGGAAGATGAGCAAGAGAGGGTAGTGTTGGCTCATGTGGTGGAACTGCTCATAGCGGGAATCTTTGCTCTTCCATTCCTCATCCTCATTGAGGAAGTATTTCCCCTTGGTGGGCATCCTTTCTCAACCAGGTGTCTGCTTCTTCCACTGTTCAAAAGGGTTCCAGGAAGAAAAAAGGAACCCTGCTGTCCCAGGCACATTGGTCAGTCTCAACTTGCACCACAACCTGCCGCAGTTCCTGGGGACCAAGGACAAGGAGGCTGAGGGAAAGAAGGAATATCTTTAAGTACAGTACTTAACTGAGCTTGGAAAGAAGGGCTGAGGAGCCAACACAGACCTCACTCCCCACTACAGACTGGAGCATCTTTAATTGGTCTCAGGTACTTCTAACCATCTCTCCAGCAGGCTCCTATTGATTGAACTGAAGCTGCAGATGTCACTTGATAGATGTTAGCAACTGCAAAAAGAGAAGACAAAAAAGAGTTTAATTAAGCTGGGAGAGGGAGGAGGCTGAGTCTTCTCACAGACATTCTTAATTCTGCACAGGGTTTGGACATCTACAGAAGTGAAGTCACAATTCTTAGATACCCACAAACCATGGAATATATGTAGGTATATTCAGTGATGAAGACTACAATGAAACTCAACTTGAAACTCCCCACTTCACATATTGACTTAGAAAAAGCACAAATTTACATTATCTATGTTGTATTATATTTTTATTTACCTTGTTAAACAATTCATTTTAATCTAATCCCCAATTTAATCTAAGTTATGAGTTTGATTCCTCTGGGTAAAGGATCTTAGCTATGAAGTTCAACTTCCTTGGACAAGGAAAAGGAAAAGAGAGCCAGTGACAGAGGCTGGACCAAAACACAGTTTTCTAACTCCTAAGGCACTGTTCTTCTGACTACACCAAGAGTTAATGTTCTCTCCTCTCCATGGTCACATCTCACTTTCTAGAAACTTAGCAAAAGTGTTTATGGCAATCACACCCTAGATCTACCTGTGGCATCTGAACTCATAGCCAAAACATCATTTCTTGGCTCTTTTAAACCCACTCATCTTAAAGGTTCTTCCACTGTAGATTTCTCTGACTAATCTCATCCACACTGAATTAGAATTCTTTCCTAAACTTCCACGACCCTTTCAGTCCATACACATAGTTTAGGATCTAATTACATACATACAGTTTTGTATCTAGGTTTTATATCTATGTGGCAGGTAAAAGATGAAGTGCTTCAGGAAACAAAGATTTCATCTTCTAAGTTTATTGATTTATTAAGCAATGAATGTTAATTGCTCAACAAACCGTGACCAGACTTCCTCAATTCAGACTAGACTACAGAGAGACAGATTTCTGTATATTAAAAGTTAATCAAATAAGCTAAATTATTTTTTTAAAAATATATATATAATCCTAGGGAATCTGATTTCTAATGGGGTGAAAGATTAGGATCTTTCCAAGTTGGGAGGAACAGAGTGAACAGGTGCAATCCCCTGAAATCAGAAAAGAAGGTGTCCCAATTTCCCCCTCCCCCAAGTATCTCTGAATAATTAAAGGAACATGGAAAGAATAACTGATCAATTAGTATGAGGCCAGTTTTCAGATAAGACACATGTGTTGCTTGAGATATACAATTGTGAGAAAACTCCTTCCCATCAATCTTTGGATCTCACTGGGTTTCTGGTCAAGATAACTTCCGTCCTCAGCTAAGGATCTCTGAGCTGCAGATAAAGATGCATCAGTTCCCCAATCACACAGTGACTGGGTTTTCCGTCAATTTTTAAGACTGAATACAGTTTTCTCTCAAGACAGAAATTGGACTAGGCCCATAACTTCACAGAAAAGGAACTATATAGTTCCAGAACTGAGTCACAGGATGAAGACAGTGTAGTTCACTCAATTCCCACAATAAACTCCTTGCTGTCCTAATCCCCTCAACTCCTTCAACTGTTCACTTTTCATTATTCTGGCACCTCTAGGCCAGAATCTGGTTCTTTTTCTATCCAATTCAACTGTGAGTTCCTTGAAGGCAGGAGCATGATCTTTACATATCATATACTATCATAGATCAAAATCTGGAAGGAACTTCAGATGCTCCCTAATTCAAGCCTTTCCCTATCCTGATGAGAAAACTAAAGCCCTAGAAAGTGAATGATTTCGCCAGTGGTCCAAGAGGCAGTCATTGGAAAAGGCTACATTTGAACTTAGGTCTTCTAACTCCATTTTCACTTACTCTAGCACAGAGATAAAATGGACAGAGAATAGTTCAGTGGGTTATTATTGATTTAATTGATTTACTTTGGGGAATTCCCAAGTACATCTTTTTAATCAGTTCCATTACTATAATACTGTAAGTCATTCTAAGGCTTAATTTTTAGAATAACTTAGACACTTATAATCCTATAACTAAGAAGCTCAGAGATGAATTTAAATTAAGAGGTGAACTTCTATTCAATTTAGGTTATCTTTCCTGAACTTATAGTTGTGTTCAGGCCTAGGAGACACAGACATATAAGAAGCACTGTCTGCTCTCAAGGAATATCTGGCTCACCATCTCCATAGCTCCTGCCCTCACACTAATGAGAATAGACTGATTTCCTTTCCTACCCCTCCCCCCCTCAAACCCATGCCTCTTATGAACTTTCCCACTTCTGTCAAGAGTACCATCATCTCTCTAATCACCCAGATTCAAATCTTCAATATCATCTTCAACTCACCTTATACAGAGAGACAGATTTTTGTGCATTAAAACAATTAGTCAAATAAGCCCAAATAATTAAAAGAAAACAATACAACTTTAGGAAATTTTATTTCTAATAAAAAAAGAGATTAGGGACTTTCCAAGTTGGAAGGGACAGAGCGAACAGATGCAATCCCTCACCTTAATATAATACATTTATCTCCCAAATCTTGTTGTTTTCTATCTCCGGAATATTTTTTCATCTATCACTTTCTTCTCATGTAACCAGCTCCCTATTTCAGATCTTCATAACTTCTGAGTAAAAAATTTAATTGAAAAAAAAATTCTCTATAGACATCTGCTCAAAATCTAACCCAGCAAAGCCTGATGACCTGGACTAACCAGCTAAGTATCTCAATAATGTCAGTTGTCACTGAAAAGACTGTTCTTAGCTTCAGCTCTGTGGCTCACTCACCACGTACACAATATAATCCTAGAATTTCAGAAATGAGATTAAGCATCAGAGAGTCCACTGCCACAATATGTCATCTTCCAGAGCTCAGGATCACAGAATTGGAGTTGAAAGGAATCTTTGAGATCCTCTGATCTTACAGAAGAGGAAACTGAGGTCCAGAAAATTAATCAATTAAGCCAAGTCACATACACAAGTCCTACCTCAAAATTGTTTTTCCCTTTCTGTTAGGATTCTTACAAGGTGCTAAGTAAGTGGAATTGAGGAGACGGTAGTTAAATCTAGTTTAGCATTGATTTAATCCTACAACAAATAATAGTTTCCTAGTGATATAATGATTGATGTATACTCAGTGTACAGCATATAAGCAAGAAGCTCTCAGGGCCAGACACATAAGCCCATTAGAAGCTCGAGGAGGAGGAGACAGATTCATTCCATCTTCCACCTTTGTATGGCTGGAGACATTCGGAGGGAGCTAGAGGCAGAAGCTGGCAGAGGCAAAGGACCAGCGGCAGGAGTTCTTGGAACCAAGGAGATAGACCTCTAAGAAAGCTAACCGGGACCAAGGAAGGAGACAAGACTTGGAAGGAAACAATAAGGGATTTGGACTTTAACTCCTGGCTAAATTCTGAGTGATTACATTGAACTGAAAGAAGGCTGCCTCCAGAGACCCCAAGGAAAGCTGCTCCCAGAGAACATTATATTTTAGAGAAGAATATTACACCTTTTCTCTCTTGATCTCCTTCTATCAATACTCTCAAGAAAAAAAAAATTTTTTTAAAAACCAAGTGCCCTTTCTTCCTCCTTTCCTTTTTTCCTCATTTAACCTCCCCCTTCCCAAATAAAATTCCAAATAGGGGGAAAAGTAAAACACAGATTCAAAGGCACAATATTCAAAGTGTTTACAAGTGCTGCTGGAGCTGGCAGTTCAGCCCCTGGTCAAACACTTATCCTTCAGCATTAATGAAAAGGGGCTTCCATAGCAATCACGGTAAGGGGAGAAAAACTGCATTGAGAGATAAGTGACAAGGTTCTCCCAAATGACAGGCACTCTCAAAATGAAAGCTGGGAAGGGCCAGGAGAGAAAGCCAGCTCCTTTTCCCTCCTCCCAGTCTATGATAAGGCCTGGAGTGGGGTGGAAGCAGTGTAAGGTTTTATTAAGTTTGATAACATGAACATAGCTTCTTCACTCCTCAATTACCTTCTCCATGGTTGCCCTTGGCTCTTCTCCCAGGAATAATCCCCACCACACCCCTACCCTGAGCTGGCAGCAAAGTCAGATTAGAAAGTGGAAAACATTTTTATTGCTGAGAAGGGGCATTTAACTACTCTGACAATAGTGCCGCTGTCCAGAAACAATCATGAAAATACTTCTTGTGCCAAACACTAGAGCTAGAAGGAACTTTACAGATTATTCAGACCAGCTTCCCACCCCATGAAAGAATTCTCCCCATATCATCTAGCCTTCCAATGACCAGGAGCTCACTATCAAAGGAGAAAGTCTAGATAGAATTCTGGTGGCTAGAAAGTTCTGGTTTAATTGTAATCTCCCCCATTCCAAATACACACCACCCATTGTTCTTAGCTCTGTCCTTCATAATCAGTTCGATCCTTCCTTGCACACAATTGCACCTCTGGTCTTTAAGGACAGTCACAGGGCCCACTTCCCACCAACCCCAAGGTCTTCCTTTCTCCATACTAACCATACCCATCGATGAAACCTTACCATACTGACCCCACTTTCTAGTTGGTCAGCATCCCTCAAAGGCAGAGTGTCCATGGGGTTCATTTATACAACACTTTTAACTTTTCAGGAAGTTTTCACATCTGTGACTTCAAAGGACACTCACAACTGTTCTATGAGGCAAGCAATACAACAGCTGTTAGTCCCATTTTGGCAGATGGAGAAACTGAGGCACAAAGATTGAATGGTCACTGAATCACAAACTGTCAAAGTTGGAAGAGAGCTTAGAGACCATTTATTCTATTCCCTCTCATTTTCTGAGGGAAAGAATATGATTTATTCAGGGTTTCATAGGTAGTAACAGAACCAACACTAGTATCTGGATCTTTTGACAGTTTTTAGCTCCTTTCTACCAGCCTCCTCTCAGAGTATACTCTATATACAAGTAGATTACAACATTAGCTCAGAAACTCTAATTTGCCTCTGTGGAACAAGAGCTAACATTCACACAGCTTTAAGATTTATGAAAGCATTGACATTCATTATCTCATATAAGTCTCCCATCATCTCTGGATTGTATCCTGCCTGGTTTACATGGGAAGAAATTCAGCCTAAATGAAGTGACTTGCCTGTAATCACACCTTGTAAGTGATGGGCAGGGAATTCAAAGCCAAATCTCCAATGACTATGAATTAAGCATTCTTTCCATTATACCCCATAATCATAGTTGGTCCTTATGAAAACCATCCTCTCGTTTCTCCAGATAGCCGAAGCCATATTCTGGAAAGATCTGAGACAGCTGGATTTGAACCAACCACTTCTGGATTCTCAATCAAACTGCTCTTTGCCTAAGAAGCCCCAGGGCCCTGTATAAGGCAGCAGTCCTTTGGCCTGAAAGCCACAGCTAACTTGTTGTGCAGCTAACTTGTTGCAAAGCAGAAAACCTATTCCACTATAACAATACCCTACAAGTTTCCTCCTTCCTCATCCAACTTGCAGCAGCTCCCACCTACTCAGTACAGAACAATTTCAGTTACTCAGTAAGGTTAGAGAGTCCTATCCCAGGAAAGTCACCAGGGAGCCCCCAAAGTGACAGTCTCACCAGGTTTGCAAATGTCACCATCACCCACCATCCCAGAACTTTGTAGGGAGGGTTCTGGACCACAGAAAACCAAAAGATACAGGTGGCGAGAAGAAATAACCAGGGAACAGGGATGTAGCGGGAAAAGTTTCAAGTAGCTTTATAAGGCAATCTCTGGACAAATGTCAAGATATTGTTCCCAGAGAATATTCTCTCAGCAGGCTAAGGAACTCAGGAAAGCAAAATATAATCACCTGTCAGAAGTCAACTGGTAAGGAATCAGTAGGCTTTCTCTAGAAAGTAAACATGGCTCACTCTGGGCTGGCTGTCATCTCCACTCAGCATATGCTGCCCGGTTTCAACCCCATGGAACAAAATGCTTTTCCCAGGTTAAAGCTCATCCCCTCTAATCTCATCATCATGCTGATAGCTGAAGGCTGGGTCTCCTCTCCCTTCTGATTAGAAGGCTACAGGGTGGAGTACCAAACTCCTCCCAATGCCTCCCTTTAAGGAGAGCACGTTTGGTTTAGTCCACAGCACAGAGTTCTCTCTCTTTCTTTCTGTGTCTGTCTATCTCTTTCTTCTCTCTCCTTGTCTCTCTTTTCCTTCTTCCCTCTCCTTATCTCTGTCCCTGTCCCTCTCTCTCTCCTTCCCGCTCTCCTTTCCTCCCTCTTTTTTCTGTCCTCTCTCCCCTCTTTCCCCTCTCTCCTCTTTCTCTCCTCTCTCTTCTCTCCCCTCTTCCTTCTCCTCCTCTCTCTCTCTCTCTCTCTCTCTCTCTCTCTCTCTCTCTCTCTGTCTCTCTCTCTCTCTCTCCTTGTCTCTGTCTTTCTCCCTGTCTCTCTCTCTCTATCACAAACACACACACACACATACATACATCTCCCCCAACCTTTCCTTCTGCATCCAGCCTCCATTAATTTCTTGAGGGTGAGAGCCATATTTCTTTTCGTTAATTGTATCCTCGGTGCTTCACACACAATGCCTGTCACATAGTAAATAAATGTTTACTGGATTGAGTCCAGCTGGGGAAAGATACAAACCATTTTAATCACATTTCACTTCACACATCTATAAAAACACGTCACTTAAAACAAACCTTTCAGGGTTAGGTGTACGCTACACCAATTAGAGAGCTCATTGTTACATTTTTAGGATGAACATTCACATCGTGAAAAAGAACAGCACCACAAATCAGGACTTGATTTACTGTTCTGTTAATTGTTAAGTCTTAATAAAGTGGTGGAGAACATGTTAATGCAGCAAGACTTAGTGTGTTTGGGGTATAGTTTGTCTCCGAAAGCCATTAGTAAACATTTGCCAGCACCCTTCTAATATAATAACATCCATTAGAATTATAGAATCAGTTAGGTGGCACAATGGTTAGAACGCCAGGTCTAAGGAAATTTTGCTGTTCTCTCATTTTCAGTCTGACTCGTCAAGAACCCCATTTTTTGAAGGGAGGCGTGGCTCTTGGCAAAGATACTGAAGTGGTTGGCCATTTCTTCCTCCAGCCCATTTTATAGGTGAGGAACTGAGGCAAACAGGATTAAGTGATTTGCCAGAGATACACTGCTAGTAAGTATCTGAGGCCAGATTTGAACTCATGAAGATGAGTCTTCCTTATTCCAAACCTGGTGTTCTATTCCCCATGCCACCCAGCTTCCCCAGAGCCAGGGGACCCAAGTTCAAATTAGACTTCAAACATTTACTAGTTTTGTGCTCCTGAGAAATTTATTTAACCTCCATTTACTTTAAATCCATTGGAGTAGGAAACGACAGACCACGCCATTATTTTTGCCAAGAAAGCCTACGGACAATAGTGGTATTGCTTTGGTCAGTAGAGTCACAGAGTCAGATACTACTGAACAACAAGAATATAATGGTACGCTCCCTGAGGGCAGGAATATTTGGTTTTTTTGTCCCCTAACATTACCAAAAGTTCAATAATTTTAAAAAAAAAAAGTCAACAGCCACATACATTAGAGAACTTTTTTAAGCAAACATTTTAAAGGCTTTTCAAATATAATTCTCTCACTGGTGCTTTTTTAATCAACAAATTCCACTTATTCTCCTCCCTCCCCAAACCTGGCTATCGGTGGATGGGGGACAAAATCAAACCCTCACATCTTTGCCTCTAGAGGATGAAATTGTAGCCCAAAATCGGGCAAAGAAGAAGAGACTAAGGGTGTGATCAGGAGCCTGAGAGCAAGACAGAATGGCTTTTTCATTCTCTTCACATAACAAGCATTCTCGCACCTAGAGTGCAGAGATGGCCCAAAGCCCACCGGGGCCATTGTGGAAGCTCAGCGTGGGAACAAGCTGCGAGCACAGAGGGCTCCAATACTGTTCTCCCTTTAGGAAGACCGATGATATTCTAAGCAAGCCATGTCTTCTGGAAGTGGATTTAAGTGAAGCAGTTGCACAAAATCAGCAGCCTCTTTGACAGTCACTGAGGTTGGGCAAAGCCAGTACTGAAGATGGCCCAGAGGGCACAGCACCCTCCCAGAGCTGGCTTCAGCTGCCGTCCTGGCAAACGGCCCCCGTCCACCCTTCCACCTGGGAAGGCTTTATCACTGCGGACTCTGGCCTGTCCATCACCCTCAGCCTGCCCGCTGCACCTGCTGCCACCTCTTGGAGCCCCAGGTGAGAGCTGGGCAAGCCAGGTGGACTTCGAAGGTTAAGGAGCAGCCCTCACACCAGAGTCCCCAATCCATACCCCTGCCAGCTGCGCTACAGATTAAAGAAGAACAAAAGAGGGCAGAGGAATAAGAGAAAAGAGCACTGGCTTTGAAGTTAGAGAACCTGAGTTCAAATCCATCCTCTGACACTCCCTGTCTTATCCTGAGGAATTCATTTATTCCTGAGCCTCAGTTTCCTTATCTGTAAAATAAAAGGGCAGAACTCAATAACCTCTGTCTTCTGGCTCTAAATATATGATCTCACTGCACAATCTATGAAAGTCAAATCAGGGAGGAATGGAGAATCCAAGTGCAGGGATCAGGTCAGAGAAGACTGCAAGGAGATGACATTTAAACTAAACCTTAAAATATGGGTAAAATTTTAATTAAACCCAGAAGTTTAAAAAAAATCTGAGAACTCTCTTCTTAATCGATGCAAGTACAGTATTGATTGGAGCCCAGGTCAAAGGTGAATTCCTCCCTGGGCTTCTCTGATCCCTCAAGCCCATATTTGGCTATGGGCTAATATGGGCTAAAAGCTAATTGGGCTTTTCCTGTCTGATCTAGACTTGGAGCCGGGGGTCCTCCAATTGCATACTACTCTTCCCTACCACTTATGCAGCCATGGACAAGTATGATTGCATGATCTCTCCAGATCTAAGTTTCCTCATCTGTGAAATGAGCAGGTTAGACTAGATGGTTTCCAACTCTCCATCTGTGATCTCCTCCAACACATAGTCTGAATCATATCCTGTCCTGTATTGTTCTCTGAGTTCCCTTATGTATTCATCTTGTCTTCCCCAAAAAATTATAATCCCTTTAAGGGCAAGGAGTAGGTCTGAGTCCTGGGGACAGTGCCTAGCCCTGGGCTGGGCACACAGAAAGCTCTCAAGAATTTGCTGAGCTGAGACTAATTCAACCTGGCCACTCCCTCCACCAAAAAGCAGCTTTCTCAGCAAATAAGCCAATTGGGAATACTTTTACCTGGGTTCTGAGCCCTGTTTAGATGGAGAAGGAAACCATGGCAGCACAGGCATGTAAGCCTGGCAAACCCAAATTGACTCTTTTATAGAGCTTATTTGGGAAGGAAAAATTAGGTTTCCCTGTTCAAAACCCCAGCAAGCTTTTCCATAGTCATAATATACCTCAAAGTTCATCTTTTTAGTACAGAGAAAAAGGAAGTGGGGTCCTATGCATGATAAAAAACAAAGTTCTGGTCACTAGGATAAACAGTCTCCCAACCGGGAAAGGTCCCACTTCAGTCAGGATGGCCTGAAAAAAATGGCAGCCAGCTTTCAATTCCCAGCTTTATTATCCATAGCCCAGGCTGGATCTCTGGGACCACTGTCAGGTCCAAAACAGACAATGAATAGGAAAGGGCTTAGACACAGCACAAGTTACCTATGCTGGGAAAAGAGGGAAGTCAGAGACCTCCAGACCTCTAGTTCAATCTGTACAAAAAACTCCTGGTGTAGAAGCTCCCTCCACTACTGGAGATCAGCAACTTAACTGCTTGACAGACTTCAAAGAGTGATTTGCCCAAATATGAGCCAATACATATTAGAGACTTTCAGATTCCAAGGTCAGCCCTCCAGCCACTATATTATGCTGTGTCTCACATTAATAAGATTACTTGTTTTTAAAGGCTTAACCTATCACAGTAGGAGCATAAACTATTAGACTTGGAAGGGATCATAGAGACAACAGAGTTAAGTCTCATTTTACAAAGAAGGAAACTGAGAAAGGAAGTGATTTCCCCAAAATAACATTAGTCAGTAATAAAAGTTAAAGAGAAATTAGGGGGCTGATTTGTGGCAGACACTGAAAAGGAACAACTTACCCGTAGCTCCTTTCAGTTCCCATTTTCTATGGAATGCTATTGTTTTCAAATCTTTGCCTTCCCTTCTCCTCCCATTCCTTCATCTCTAGGCCTGGGCCAGGCAGTATGGAAAGAAAATCCCACTGTGGTAGGCATGAATGGGTATGAGGATTAGGGGAATCATCCTAAAAGGGGAGATCTCTAGGATAATTCCCAGGCTCTGAAATGCTGATGTTATGAATCCAACACAAGGCAAAATGTGGTTCAAAGCCAAAGTGGATGGTCCAGAGAATCACTGCTTCAGAAACTCGGGGAGGGAGGACAAAGGGAGAATATGGTGCAAGGATTTGGGCCTGAACAAGAGAACTACTAAATCAAAAAATGGGGCGGGGGGAGGAAGGAAAGGGAGAGGGAGAGAGGAGAGAAGGGAGGGGGAAGGAGATTTGAAAGAAAGTGTTTTGCCCCAATTGGCACCTAGCTCCTGGTTCCAAAAAGGGATTACAGGATAACCTTAGAGGTTATCTATTTCGGCCCCTCATTTTACAAATCAGAGGAAATGGCCTGTCCAAAATTGGGATAGTAGGACACGGCAGAGTCAAGATTCAAACCCAGGTTTTCTGGTTCACAGCTCCAAAAGTCTAGCCTTCATACAATTCCCTGGTACCTTACCCTAGTCCCTTCAAATTAGAGCCAGCGAGAGACTAGACACTAGTTCAACTATGATCGTCCAGGCCCAATTCCGAGAAAGTCAGTGACTTCAGATTTTGGCCACCATTTCTAGCCATGTACCCGCGTATCCAATTTCATAGACATAAATTACCCCAACCTCGGGCTCAGCGTATTAGCCAAAAAGATTGAGAATAGGTCTCACCTGCTTTTCCTCTGGCTTCCTTTTTAATTTTATGGTTGTATCATCTCCACTATCTATGCTCTCTCACTTAAGGATGGACTCTGAAATGTTTCCTTCCCTCTCCCTCAGAGGTCAGCCTATGAAAGGTCACCGAGGCAGGGCTCTCAGAGGTACCAGAGGCTGGACATGGTTCACAGTTCCCAAAGACCAGCTTGGGGCTTGACCCCAGTCCTTTCAAATTAGAGCCAGAGAGAGACAATAGCCTTAGGAATGAAGGAATGAAGACAATAGCCCCTCCCAGGGCTGAGGGGGAAGAGAGACTGTTTGCTCTAGTCTAAGTCACACAACTTCAGTCGGCTTCCCCTAGGCCAGAGGAACGAGCCCCTCAGGGAGGATCAGCCCAATTGTGGGAGTGGAGATAAAAGGAAACTTTCCCTAGATGTTTTCTCTGGAGAAAAAGCTAAAGCCTGCGCTGCTTCCGGGCCGGAGACTGAAGCTACTGCGGGCCGGGGGCCACGGCTGGGAGGAACGGGGGAAGCTGCAGACTGAGGCTGGAGTTAGGGAGCAAAGAAGGGGAACCACCCTGTAGGGGAAGGGGGCCGCTGGTCGGGTGTGGTGAAGGGCCGGCTGGACAGCCGGGCTTCCTTCTGAGCTCTGAGACAACGATGCTGTGCGAAGATAAGCAGCATGGTGGTCAGCGCCCAAGGGGGTGGTCCAGAGAAAAAGAGCTTCCAGACACCAGGGAAGGGATTGAATTGGGGGGAAAGCGCAGAAGCCTGAGGGGCTGCGCTGGGAGAGCCAGAGGGGCCACGGAAGGTTATGGGTCCGAACCAGAGGTCTCTCGGGCTCGCTCAGGGCCAATGTAGGCAAGACATGAGGATCACCCCACCCAGGTTTGTGAAACAGGAAGACCAGCTGCCCCAAAAGAAGTGAGCGCATCCAGCCCATTTCATTTGTTTTTTCTTCTCCTCAGTTCGCTATCAAACTTCTGCTTTCTTCAAACTTGAGATGAAGGAAGTAAAAATGCTCCCTTCCCCAGGGGTGGAAAATCAAGTATTTCAATGCCTGCTTCAGTGGTTGAGGAGAAAGAACTGTGGGCTGGAGCCTGAGGACCTGGCTTAGAACGCCTCCTCCGCCACTTACCACCTGGGTGACCTGAATCTTGGAGGGGTTCATTTTCCTTAATGAGGGGCGGTTGAACTATATAACTAATAAAATATATTATGATATTAATAATTAATAAATATCAATTATAATATATTATATAATTTAGAGCTGGATCCCTGCCAGCTCTAAATCTGTGATGCTAGAAATACTGGGTGAAGGGAGGGAAAACTTCAGGGGGAGAAGAAAATTACTCAGTCATGGTCTTAGTGAGAAAACTGAACCCGGTAATTGGGAGGAACCTTTCTCTTTGAAAGCTGCTCTAAAATAAATTACTTCTCTCTAGGCCTCAGATTCCCCAACAGCAAAATAAAAGTCCTCAGGCTGGGAGATAGGATGGTTAGTGCTTCCCAGATGGGGCTATGACCTCTATCCTGCAGACTCCACTCCATGAGCCTCCTCAATCTTGCTGACCACAAGAGGAAACAGAAGTGCTAAAACAGCAGAATAGCTTTTGAAAGCTCTGAATTTCCATGGGGTGGTGGGAGAGGGAGTAGAGGGAGGCATGGAAAAAGACATTTACATTTATCGTAAGTGGCAACATCTGAGTGATGGTGCTTCCCAATCTTGGAGAAACTCAAGTATTCCAAGGACAAACCATATCTACTCAGACTTCCACTAATTAGGACCATTTGAAAGCAGGGAGGGTGGCAATTCTAGTATTTCTTCCTTGAACCTTTTCCACCATTTGGGTCCCATCGAGACAGCACAATACATAGAGAGAACTGCATCTGGAGTCAGAAAGACCTGAATTGAAACTCATATACTTTGTGACCCTGAAAAATAATACATCTCTTTGCCTCAGTTTCCTCATGAATTTAGTAATAATAGTGATTACTATTAATAGTAAAATAGTAAAAGTAAAAACTAAAAATAGTAATAATAATAGCACCTGAGTCTTTTGGAGGTTCAATTTCCTCCTCTCTTAAATGAGGAGGGTTGAACTATATAACTAATATACACATATATTATATTAATAATAATTAATAAATATTAATTATAATATTATATATACAATATAATTTAGAGCTGAATCCCTGCCAGCTCTAAATCTATGACGCTAGAAATATGGGGTGAAGGCAATGGAGGGGGGGAAGACTTCAGGGGAGAAGGAATGTTATGAAGATCAAATGAGATCCATACAGTTAGCATGATATCTGACACACAGTAAGTGCATAAATGTTAGCTATTATTATTAGCTTTTAGCTAGACTGGAAGCTCAGTTTTCCTCTGGTTCTTCCACTGAACCTGACCTTACAAACAGCAGCAGTTCAAACAATTGTTGAAGACTGTTAACTTTTCCTTTCTCGGAGCAAATACCACACTTTAGGTATTTCAAAAAGTGTCCCATGGTGGGTAAAGAGACAAGGATTCTTGTCCCAGATCAGCCCCTAGCCTATGAGTGTGACCTTGAAATAATCCCTATCTTTCCTCTGAGTCTTAGTTCTCTCCTCTGTATGATGAAGTGATTCTGAACTGATGCAGAGAGAAGTGAGCAGAAGCAGGAGAATAATTTAGGAAAACATTCTAAACACAAACAAATTAGAAAGATTTCACAACTCTGAACCATTTGTGACCAGTGATTCCAAAGTACTGCTGAGGAAGCAGGCTGCCCACCTAATGACAGAGAAGTGATGGATTCAAGATGTAGAAAGAAGACGGATATTTCTGGACATATCTAAAGCAGAAATTTGCTTTGCTTTCTCCCAACGAGTGAAAGTGAGAGAAAATAAATGCCAATTAACTGGCATATTAAATTTTTAATAAAGTTATTGAACCAGATAAGTCTCCACAATCCCTTTTAGCTCTGGATTTTGAAATAACAAGAGAAGAGGATATGAAACATAAAAAAATTATACTTAATCTTGGCCAATAGGCCAAAAGAGTTGTTTTGACATAGACTGCTATGCGATTATCCAAAGTGTGGCCCAAGAAGTAAGTTTAAAGGACAACAACTTCTCTGTGGACTGGGAAGGCTCCATATGGAAGGTGTAACTCCAGCTGAATGGACCTTGAAGAGAAGGCAAGATTTCACTATCTCCTATTTGACTTTCCTTCACCATGACCAATCTGCCTCTATGGGCTAGAACATTCTCTCCATCTGTTTTAACCTGATGAATCATTACTCACGATATAAAGCCCAGATCTCTCACTATACTCCATGAAGCCCTTCCTCCCCACTTATCTTCTCATAATACACATTGCATCTTTCTAAGAACACTTATCATATAATATTGTGGTGTACTATGGCTATGACATTCCCACCTAACCCTAGACACAAGCTCTCTGATTCCAGAGATTGTGCCCCATTTATATTCTTCTAAAAAACAGCCCAGTACTTTCTATACAATAAATGTTTACTGAATTCAATTAATTTGACAGAGCTTTCCTAGAGCTTCTTTTTCCAACTTCCTCCAATTCCTGCTTCTCTCCTATCCCTTACTCTAATAATATTACTCTACCAATTTTTATTAAGTCCCATCTATATAGTAAGCATTAGAGAGACAACTATAAAGAATGAAAGAATTTATTCCCTCAAGGACCTTTTATTCTTTTTTTAAATTAAAGCTTTTTAATTTTCAAAACATATGCATGGATAATTTTTCAACATTAACCCTTGTAAAACCTTGTGTTCCAAATCCCTCCCCTCACCCATTCCTCCCCCAGATAGCAAGTAGTCCAATATATGTTAAATATGGTAGAAATATATGTTAAATCCAACATATGCATACATGTTTATACAGTTATCTTACTAGACTATTAGACAAGTAGTGTCTTACTAGAAACTAGATCTAGACAATCTAGATGATTACTAGACAATCAAACAGGGAAAAAAATGAGAAAGAAAACAAAATGCAAGCAAACAACAACAAAAAGAGTAAAAATGCTATATTTTGATCCACACTCAGTTCCCACAGTCCTCTCTCTGGGTGCAGATGGCTCTCTTCATCACAAGATTATTGGAACTGGTCTGAATCATCTCATTGTTAAAGAGAGCCACGAAGGACCTTTTATTCTAATGGAAGAAATGTGTATATCTAAGTACAACCACAAGAATACATACCAGAATAAATACAAAGTAGTTATATACCAGATAATTAAACAGAGAGAGCATTAACAGTTAGGGAGCTTTTCTTTCACAAGACAAATATGGAAATATGTTTAAAAGAATTACACATATGTAACCTAAATCAGATGATTTGCTGTCTTGGGGGGGGGGGGCGGTAAGAGAGAGAAGGAGAAAATTTGGATCACAAAGTTTTGCAAAAGCAAATGTTGAGAGGCAGCTAAGTGGCTCAGTGGATAGAGCACCAGCCCTGAAGTCAGGAGAACCTGAGTTCAAATGTGGTCTCAGACACTTAACACTTCCTAGCTGTGTGACCCTGGGCAAGTCACTTAACCCCAATTGCCTCAGCAAAAAAAATAAAAAAAGAAAAGAAAATGTTGAAAACTATCTTTACTTGTATTTTGAAAATAAAATACTATTGAGGAGCAGTTAAGTGGTGCAGTGGATTGAGCACTAGCATGGAATTAGGAGGACCCGAATTCAAATTTGACTTCAAACACTTAACACTTCCTAGCTGTGCAACCCAGGGAGGTCACTTAACCCCAGTTACCTTAGGGGGAAAAATTACTATTGAAAATTTCAAAATTAACCAAAAAAAAAAAAAAAAAAAACAGTTGGGGAGCTCAGGAAAGTAGCATTTGATTTGTATCTTTTTTTTTTCATTTTTTTTTTCAAAACTAACAACTTTAATAGGTAATTATTCTTTTTAAATTTTATTTATTTATTTTATTTTTAATTTATGTCATAAAACAAGCATTTCCATAAAAAAAAAAAAAAAAAGATGAAGTCAGTTTGATAGTACAGTGGATGGTGCAGTACCAGTTAGGAGTTAGGAGGACTTAAGAGTTCAAATCCAACTTCGGACATTTAATACTTATTAGCTGTGTGACCCTGGGCAAGTCACTTAAGCACAATTGCCTTGCCAAAAAAAAAAAAAAACACACATGAAACTGAAATATATATGTTATCAAGTAAATTTCTTTCTTTCTTTTAAGAATTACATCCAGTTCTAATTTAACTTATTTATAAATTGTGTAAGAATTTTGACTTAGATTTCAAATTTGAGATTTCTGAAAAATTGCTTTCTGGGGAACAAAAAAGTCAGATGAATGTGAATTCACAAGAAAAAAATTACATCCAAAAAAAAAAAAAAAAGAGGGACTATATGAGGCAGAAGTTGTGAGAGAGTGCATTCCAGGCATAGAAGATGGCCCATACAAGGACACAGAGATAAAGGAATAATGTGGGTGAGAAATAGAGACAAAACTAATTCAGCTGTTTAGCCAGGCTACATGGGAAAAGTCTAAAAAGGACGGAAAGATAAACTGGGGACAAGATGTGATGGGCTTGAAATGCTAAACAGAAGACTGTATAAGAGGAAGCCACTAGAGAAATGTCATGGTTACATCTGGACTGAAGAAAATTTATTTGGCAGAAATCTGTGGGATGAATTGGAGTTGGGGGAGACTTGAGCCCAAAGAGGATGCCATTGCAATATTCCAGCTGAGAGGTACTGAAGGCCTGAACTAAGATGTCAACTGTATGAGTAGAAAGAGAAGGGGCTGGGTGTGAGATTCCCCCAAGAAGGAAGAAGTGGCAATGCTTAACAACTGACTGGTATATATGGAGTGAGGGGGAGAGAGAAGTCCAGGATAATATCAAGGTAACCAGCCTGGCCACTACACACCTGTCAGATTGGCTAAGATGACAGAAAAAGATAATGATGAATGTTGGAGGGGGTGTGGGAAACACTGATGCATTGTTGGTGGAGTTGTGAACGGATCCAACCATTCTGGAGAACAATCTGGAACTATGCTCAAAAAGTTATCAAACTGTACATACCCTTTGATCCAGCAGTGTTACTACTGGGCTTATATCCCAAAGAAATCTTAAAGAAGGGAAAGGGACCCACATGTGCAAAAATGTTTGTGTCAGCCCTGTTTGTAGTGGCCAGAAACTGGAAACTGAATGGATGTCCATCAGTTGGAGAATGGCTGAATAAATTGTAGTATATGAATGTTATGGAATATTATTGTTCTGTAAGAAATGACCAACAGGATGATTTCAGAAAGGCCTGGAGAGACTTACACGAACTGATGCTAAGTGAAGTGAGCAGGACCAGGAGATCATTATACACTTCAACAACAATAATATACGCTGATCAGTTCTGATGGACATGGCCATCCTCAGCAATGAGATGATTCAAACCAGTTCTACTTGTTCAGTGATGAAGAGAGCCATCTACACCTAGAGAGAGAACCATGGGAACAGAATGGACCACAACATAACATTTTCACTCTCTCTGTTATTTGCTTGCATTTTGTTTTCTTTCTCAGTTTTGTTCGTCCTTCTTAATCTGATTTTTCTTGTGCAGCAAGATGACTGTATAAACATGTATACATATATTGTAGTTAATTTATAGTTTAACATATATAACATGTATTGGACTACCTGCCATCTAGGGGAGGGGTGGGGGGAAGGAGGGGAAAAGTTGAAACAAAAGATTTTGCAATTGTCAATGTTGAAAAATTACCTATGCATATGTTTTGTAAATAAAAAGATATCATAGGTTAAAAAAAAAAAAAAAAAAAAAAGTTACCAGCCTGGGACACATGGACTCTCCATGGTGGCTTTAATGAGAGAGAGAGAGAGAGAGAGAGAGAGAGAGAGAGAGAGAGAGAGAGAGAAATTTGGGCAAGGAGGGTGTTGTTAAGAAAATCAACAAGTTCTATTTTGAACATGCTGAGTTTGAGATGACTCTGGAACATTCAGTTTGAAATAATCCACTAGTATCTAGGTAGATCTATGCATAAAGATTGTAATTCAACCCATAGAAATTGTGAAGTTTTCTATGACAGAAAGTAAAAAGAGAAGGGAAAAGGACCTAAGAAAGGGGAAACCCCACAACTAGAGGATGTGATTGGGATGATGAACCAATGCATGCAGACAAGTAAATGAACTAGGAGAATGTCATAAAGATCCAGAGCAGAGAGTGAATTCAAGAATAATGGGTGGTCAAGAATATCAATTACAATCGATAGTTCAAGAAGTATTAGAATTAATTAAAATATCAAAATGTTGATATTTTTTAAAAAGGCAAGAATTGACAAATTATCATTGCCAAATGATTTAGCATTTAAGAGATCATTGATAACATTGGAAAAAGCACTTTCAGTGGAGTGAATTACTCCAGTGAAAATTCAGATTGCAAAGGGTTCAGGAAAGAGTGAGAGATTAGTACAGACAGCTTTTTCAAGAGTTTGTTTAAGAAAGGAAAATGAGAGATAGGGTCCAAGGTAGGTAGAGCCTGAGGGAAAGATGGAAGGGAATAGTCAAAAGTTTTTTAAGAACAGGGAAACTTGGGTCAGAGTAAAGGCAACAGAGAAGAAATCAGTAGATAGGTGATCAGAGAGAAAAGGTAAACCTTTGAAACTTCAATGTGAGACAAAAAAGATGAGATCAGACATACTTGTACGGTGGTTAGTCTTGGCAAGAAGAGCTACTGAGAACCAGAGGAATTTATCTTTCCGACAGAGAGGTGATGGACTAAATGTGCAGAAGGAAATACACATTTTTGGACACAGGCAACTTCAGAATTTGTTTTGTTTTACTATGCATATTTGTTACGAAGGTTTTGTTTTTCTTTTTTTCTTTTTCAGTGGATAGAGGAAGGAAGTAGGAGGAACAGCAAATAAATGCCTGTTCACCGAAATAAATTTAATTTTTTAAAAAAAGAACCTCATTGTCAGAGATGGGAGACAGGAAGAGATTGGGCAATGATGACAAGGAATTTTAAGAAGAGAGTGCTTAGGTTGAATGGCCTTGATTTTTTTTTTCTTCAGTAAAGGCACAAGTTCTCAGTTAAGAGGAGGGAGCTGGTAGGATGCTTGTAGAGGGAAGGGAAGATTTTTTAGTAACTTCTGTGTAAAGTGAGAGAGAAAATAAATTATGGAGAAATAAAAAAAATTGTCATGCTATATTGAGAGTCCATTTAAAGTTTGGTTACATGAATTTATAACGTACCCAGTCAGTAAAACCATTTTAAAACATTGGTGACCTTTTTGTAGTAGCAAAGAACTGGAAATTCAGTGGATGCCCACCAGTTAGGAATGGCTGAATAAGTTATAGTATATGAATGTAATGCAATGTTCTATAAGAAATGATGAGCAGGCTGATTTCAGATTTCAGAAAAACCTGGAAAGACTTACATGAACTGATGCTGAGTGAAGTGAACAGAACCAAGAGAACATTGTACACAGTAACAGCAAAATTATGTGATGATCAACTCTGATGGACTTGACTCTTTTCCATAATGAGGTGATTCAAGGTGATTCCAATAGACTTGGGATGTAAAGTGCCATCCACATCCAGAGAGAGAACTATGGAGACTGAATGCAGATCAAAGCATGGTATATTCACCTTTGTTGTTGTTGTTGTTTGCTTATTTTTTATTTCTTTCTTGTGTTTTTTGTTTTCCTTTTTGATCTGATTTTTCTTGCATAGCATGACAAATATGGAAATATGTTTAGAAGAATCGCACATGTTCAATCTATATTGGATTGCTTGCTGTCTTGGAGAAGGGGCCTTAGTAAAAGCGTGAAGAATGGGAGAAAAATTTGGAACACAAGGTTTTGCAAAAGTGAATGCTGAAAAAATCTTTGTATGCATTTGGAAAAATGAAACAATATTTTTAAAAATAAAAATATAATAAATAAATAAATAAAACTTTGCTGACTAGAAATATGTCATTTCATTCAATAAACATTGGCTAAGTACCTGCTATACATAAAATAGTATGCTAGGTTATCGTAGACAAAAATATTATTTTTAATAGTTTTTTATTTTTCCAAATATATGAAAAGATAATTTTCAACAGTCATCTTTATACAACCTTGTGGACAAAAATATTTTAAAAGACAATTCCTACTGCTTAATAGGAAACAAATGTAAACTCAAACTTAAGTTCAAAAAAATCTATTTTAAAGGTACAAAATAGGGGTCTTATGGTTACAAAGTCTTTAATCTTTAAGAGAATTTAGGTAGCACAGTTTATAGAGTGCTAGACAGGGAGGCAGAAAGCCCTGAGTTCAAATCCAATCTCAGATATTTACTACTTGGGTTGTTACTTAACCTCCTTTTACATCAGTTTCCTTATCTATAAAATGAGGATAACAGCACATATTGCCCAGGTTTGTTGTGAGGATGAAATGAAATAATAATTGTAAAGCACTTAGCACAACACTTGCACATAGTAACTAATATCAGAGGGTTTTAGGAAACTGAAAGCTCACAATGAATTAATAATGTAATAAGAAATCCAGGAACCTGGTAAAATTTAGGGACCCTGGAGGAAGGAGAACTTGAGTTCAAATCTTCCTCAGACACTTGATTCTAGTTGTGTAATCCTAGACAAGTCACTTAACCTGATTGCCTGCTCCTCCCCCTACCTCAAAAAAACCCACCAATGAAATGTGCTATATACATTAAGAGCAGTCTAATACCTCAGCGATCTGCCCTGGTCAAACATATTTGTGTATTGTCTTCAGTTCTGGGCAACACATTTTAGAAAGAGCCCTGATAAAAGTTTGAGTGGAAGGCGACCAGGATGGTGCGGGAACCAGAGATTATGTCACCTGAGAATTAGCTCTGGGGACCCCAGAGGAGAGAATACTTAAAAAGATGGTGATAACTGCCACAAGCATGAAAGGCTTTCCCAGTAGCAGAGGGATTACATTTACTTTTTCTTAGCCCTAAAGGGAAGCGACAGTGAAAGTTGTAGATGCAGAGTGCCTGTGGCCATCCCCAAGATCATTTTTATCATGACTCAGAGCTTAAAAAGGCATCCGGAAGAAATGGGAGCCACCACAAACAAACTAGAGGAGTTTGGAAGAAAAGATGGACCCAGAGATGCGGAAGTAGCCCCAACCCCAGTAGTGAAGGCAACAAAATCCACACTGTCTATGGCTGCAGGGAGGAGGCCCAGGACCTATATCCTATTGTCAGAAATGATGAAGGAGATGATTTCAGAGAAACCTGAAGTTTTCATGAACTGATGAATAGAAACACTGACTAGATCACCAAGATAAGTCTACACAATAACAATGACATTGTAAATACAATCTTTGGAAGACTTCTGATCAATGCAGTGACCAATCAGCACTCCATGGGAATACTTTTGGACAATGTCATTTGGGAATTTGTTTTGCATGACTCTGTGTATTTGTTCCAATGATTTTTTTTCCTTTTTTTCTTTTTTTTTTACCTAATGGGAAAATTGAAGGAGAAGAGGGGAAAATATATGCTAACTGAAGGAAAGGGGAAAAGCAGTTTTCCTGGGGAGGATGTATCAAAGATAAGGAAAGTGAGACTTGCACAAAGTGATGCTCTAATTAGCATCAGAGACAATTCAGTTTCCTTGACTCCACACTCCCACACTGTTTCTGCTGTATCACATTCCCTCTGGATTGGTTTTCAGTGGTAGAATGAACCAAGATGATGATGCTAACAGACTGAACCTAGACAAACTCAAGGCAGAAATCACATCTTGCCAAATCCTGGGGCACTAAAGGGGAAAACAAGTTGAAGGCCAGGGAGGAGCACCCAACCCCAAAAGCCATGCCATAAAGAAAGAATGACAAATGGTTTGGGACATCACAGCTCTCTCCTTATGAGGAGTCATGATCATCCCTGAGGAATGCCCCAGAAGCTCTGTGAGCATGACCCTTCTTCTCCCCCCGCCCCTCACAATCCCAATAACCCGGTCTTTACCTTCCTTTTGGCAGGAAAGGGGAAGGGAAAAGGAATAAGGAGGGGAGAGAGTAAAGGAGCACAGGAGATCCCAAATTTAATTGTTAATCCATCAATATCTAGCATAAAACTCTAGCTCAGAGTTCAAAATTAAAAGTACCACAAACCTCTCTCCTCATTCCCCCAGAAAAAGTTAAACCTCTTCTCTACTTATCCCCCACCCCAGGAAAATAAGGAGTGAAGCTGAAGCAAGAAGTCTGGCTCCAGGAAGTCTGGGTGCTTCAAAAAGAGGCTTCCCCCATTAAAGCATTCCCTGGGGCAGTCCCAAAACTTCAAAGCTATTGTCCAAAACCAGCCCGGCCCAGCCTAGCCTCACCAACACCCAGGTGGAGGAGGCTAAAGAAACTGAGAGATGAAAGGACACACACACACAGACACACACACACACACACACACACACACAGTCCAGAGTCCAGTCTGTCTGTCTCTTTTCCCCCTTTCTTCTTCTTCACGGGTCTCTACCCCACCTTTCTCTCATTAGATGCTTAGCCAGACTAAAGCAGTCTTATGCCATCTACACTGTCCAGGCCGGGAGAGCCCCCAAATCATTCCAAACCATTTTCACCCCAACAGTGTGCAAACCATTTTCACCCCAACAGTGTGCTCAAGAGTCAAGCTGATGGCTAAAATCAAAGGAGAGTGTTGGAGCTGGAAGAGATATCAGATCCATTTTCATCCATTCAAAGTTTTCTCCAGAGGAAGTAATGCCTTTATTAAGTACTTGCTGAGGCTGGGAATATAAATATCTAAAAATCATTTCCTGCCTATAAAGAGTTTATATTCTTTTGTGGGAAAGAAGACTACCAGTCTATACAGATAAGTCAATACAAGGTCATCTGAAAAGGGAGTGAGATGGCCAAAATTAGGCCAATCAAAGAAAGCCTTTGGAAGGAAGGAGTACCTGAATGAGACCTGGAAAGAAGAGCTTGTCCAAGATCATGTAATAAGAGAGCTAGGGATAGAACCCAACAGTCCACAAGAGAACTTGTCCAGGTCAGGAGAAGGAGTCCCTCTCTTATAGAGAGAGAGGGTCATAAAGCCATCATCTTCACTTCCAATCTAATGGATTATCCTCTTAGCTCAATAGCTAGGATTTAGATATTAATCCTGCTCATCCTCCACCCATTCTGATAGGGGTTCATTGCTAACCCCAAAAATCATAGAATTTGAGAGGTGGAAGTAACTTCATTGGCTGTTCCAATGATCCAATCCATATAAGAAAGAATTCTCCACTAAAAGATACCCAACAAGAGGTTCTCCAGCCTTCATTTAAAGACCTGAACCTATTTATTCATTCATTCATTCATTCATTCATTTATTTTTATTATAGCTTTTTATTGACAGAATATATGCATAGGTAATTTTCAACGTTGACTCTTGCCCTCACTTCTGTTCCAACTTTTCCCTTCCTTCCCTCTACTTCCTCCCCTCGATGGCAGGTAGTCTCATACATGTTAAACATATTAAAGTATATCTTAGATACAATATATGTGTACATATTTATACAGTTCTCTTGTTGCACAAGAAAAATCAGATTTAGAAAGGCAAAAGTAACCTGGGAAGAAAAACAAAAATGCAAGCAGTCCACATTCATTTCCCAGTGTTCTTTTGCTGGGTGTAGCTGGTTCTGTCCATCACTGATCAACTGGAACTCAATTGGATCTTTTCATTGCTGAAGATAGACATTTCCATCAGAATTGATCCTCATACAGTATTGTTGAAGTGTATAATGATCTCCTGGTTCTGTTCATTATCATCCCTATATGTCTAGACAAAGTGTTATGACATAAGGAAGAAAAGAGAATTCTCAGCTGTTCCTAGACCAATAAAATGGCATCCTACTAACTCTACACCTTCTTTCTCTCCTCCAAAACAATCCCAGACCTCTTTCCTTTCTTAAATTTAAATTTTTAAATTTTTGCTTATTCTGGTTTAACTTCTCCTGATCTATGTCTCTGACAATGCCCGTATCTGTGTGTGTTTCTTCTGTATCTTTCTTTCTAAATTATATTTCTGTCTCTGTTTCTATGACAATTTATGTGCTTCTGTCTTTCTTTGTTCCAGTTTCTTTACAGAGCACCAGACCTGGAAATTAGTAAAGCTTAGCTTAAAAGCTTGTTGATTGACCCAACCACTCAAAGACTGTCCCTGTGTTTCAGTGTGTCTCTTCTTGTCTGTCTCTTACCTCTCACTCTCCCATATGCACTCCATCCTAAATTTATTTCCTGAATTCAGGGGTTTAGGAAGAGGTAGAAAATAAGAGGTAAGGTCATAGAAATCAAACCCACAGAGCTCCAAAAAACTTTGGTGGTTTGACCTCCAGAAATGGTATGAATCATATTTTTTTCCTACTTTTACTTTTCACATCCCCATCTAATCTATAAGATCACTAGAGACTCTTAAAGAATCCTAAAGGATAAATAATAATAATAATAATGAAATTAAATATTTAAAACATTTTCAAATTTTAAAAAAATCAATGAAAAAATTAACTGAAAGTTATGACTTCAGCAAACTTTTGTATACTTCAGTATACAAAATAAACAAAAATCACCAGAATTTCTATAATACTAATAAAACCCAGCAGAAAAAGATAAAGTTACTTAAAATTACTACTGAATGTATAAAATACTTGGTAGATCTACCAAGATAAAAACTATATAAATGTGATTAGAAACTACTATTTATGGAAATATTAATTGTAAAAACATTAATTGCTCATGGGTAGGCCAATTCAATTTATTACAACTGACAATACTAAATTAATTTATATCATCAATGTGATGATATCAAATTACCAAAGGGTTACTTTATAGATCTAGAGAAAAATAGCAAGTTTCATAGAGTAACAATAACAAAAAAAATCTCAAGGGAAATAAATACAAATAAGGAGAAACAAAAGGGACCCACCAATGTCAGATCTCAAAATATACTATAAAATGATAATTTTTCCCCAAAAATTGATTTAAAAAATAGAGGGATCAGTCATTAGAAGAGATTACCTATATAACATATACAAGTAAATTTATCTATTATCTTAGTATCTGATAAATACAAAAATCTAAGCTGTTACTATAAGGATTTACTATATGACAAAGACTTTTGGAAAAACTGGACAGATTATGGAATAAATTACACTTAGACCAAGCCTGAAATTTTATACCAAGACCTAGCTTGATAATAAAATGTCGTATCACAAACAGATTAGAGAAACATGGGAGGAAATTGCCTATGAGAACTCTGGATAGGAGAAAAGTCCATGACATAGCAAGGGAGTGAAAGGATTGCAGAAGATAAAAGAATAATTTTGACTACATAACAGTTAAAAGTTTTTGCATTAAAAAATCCAATAAAGCTAAGATTAAAATAGACACAACTGGGAAGAATTTTTTACAACAAGCTTGCCTGACAAAGGTTTCATTTCAAATACACAAAGAACTGATTCAAATTTAGAAAGTAAGATGAATAGCCAGTTAATAAAACATAGAATAAAAGTCATTCTCCAACTGATAAATGTTATAAGAGGGGAAAAGACACAATTATTTATGTATTATTGGTGAACCTATCAACAGGAACAATCATTTGAAAAGTGATTTAGAATTATATGTGTTATTAAACAGCATGCCCTTTGTTACAGTTACACTGCTCACAGACACCCAAAGTGATCAAAGAAACAGAAAAAGGTCCCATATGTTAAAATATTTTCTAGCCACTCTCTTTGGTAAGAAATTACAAACTAAGGGAATGCCTATCAACTGAAGAATGACTAAATAAATTGTGATATACGAATTTGAAAGAATACTATTGTGCCCTAAGACATGAGGAAATGTAATTTCAAAGCCCCATGGAAAAGACTATTATGAACTGATGTATAGTGAAATAAGCAGAAACATAACAATTTATACTATTAATGTCAATATTATAAAAACAAACAATTTAAAGACTTTTATAAACGGATAACAAATGGAATGTGCAGAACCAGAACAATTTTTATAATAACAATATTTTAAAGGCAAATTACTTTGAAAGCAGTAAAAATTATGATCAATTCAATAATTATCCATGATTCCAAAGAATTCTTGATGAAACATTCTTTCTATGAATTGTATGTGTATGTGTATACACAGTAAATGAGGGAATTTTTTTCTTGATTGTATATTTGTTACAAGCGTTTTATAACACTTTGTTTTTCCTTTTCTTTTTTTTTTCCCAGTGGCATAATAGGTAGGAAGAGAAAAATATGGATTTTTTAAAATTACATTTTTAGAGAGGTTGGGGAGTACTACAAATGTGGAATGTTGCATGCATATTCAGATAAGGTAATGTTTCTTAACTGTTTTACTTTGTTACAAGAAAAGTCATGGAATGAGAGTAATTTGGAAATGTTTACAATATAAAAATAAAACATTGAATAAAATTTTTGGAAAGATCAACTGTCAAAAAAAGACAAGTATATGTGCTACTAGCCCAGCTGTGCCATTGTTTGTTCTATACTCTAAGTATCCTTACAGCTCTGACATTCTGGGATGCTGGACCCAACAAAAGGTTTGCATAGTCTAGAAATAGCACTGGGATGAAACTGTTCCAAAATACAGCGTGGTGTGATGAGTCTAGCGGGATACTGACTCCAAAGCAAGGCATATGTCACTAGAAAGCAAAATGAAGACCTAGATAGGAGAATGCATGATATAATTTGTATAATGGAGGGGGGAAATGGACTTAGAAATCAATTATCTTAGGAGGACAAATTTAGAGCTAGAAGGGACCTGAGAGTCCTGAGAATAAGAAACACCTCATTTTATAGATGGGGAAGCTGAGATCCAGAGAGTTCAAGTGACTTCCTAAGGTCACAGAGTGCCATGGAATCAAGGTTCTGTGACCACCAAAATCATTATCCTTCCACTTTCCCATGATGCCTTCCTACCAGAAGGCCCAGGTCTAAATCCTGACCAATCTACTTACTATGTAACCTTGGACAAGTCACTAATTAATGTCTGAGCTTTAGGTCTTTTGTGTATAAAACTGACAATACCAAGAATCTTCTGAAGTGTTTGAATCAAGTGGGATTATTTGCATGTGTGAAAAAGGCTCTCTGAGCCACAAGGTGCTATATACAATGAAAATTATAGATAAATAGGCAGATAGCTACATTGCATCCCCTCATTTATCCAAAAAACTTTTATTATGCATCAACGCACAAGACAAGGCACTATTAGGCATTTTATATCTGTGAATACAGAAAAAATAATAAAAGAGTCTCTTATACTCCATTCCCTAATGGGAGCAACATGGATAGATAGGTAAAAACAAAAAAATATATAAAGGAATTAGAAGCTTATATTCCACTAGGGCAGCAACATAGTAAATAAAGTAAATAAGATAGGTAAATAAAAAAAATATACAAAATAAACTAAAAGTATTTTTTATGGAGGAGGACAATAGAAACTGGAAGGGGAAAGAAGGAGATCAGAATAGGCTTTAAGTAGGAGGAAGCACATCAGCTGAGCCTTCAGGAAAGCTATCTAGAGGTTTTATGAAGGGGCTGTGAGGCAAGCATCTACTAAAGGCAAGGGGCACAGTCTGCACCAAGGTACATTTGGGGAATGCCAAGAAGCCAAGTTCAATTGAAATAGGAGAAACAGGAGAAGAAAGTGCAGCAAGGTTAGAAACAGGCAACTGGAATGGTAAAGGGCTTTAAACGCCAACACAAGAGTTTGCATTGTAAGCCAGAGTCAATAGGGAAGCATTTTTCCATCTCTGAAGATCATGATGATGATGATGATGATGATGATGATGTTAACTAGTATGCATATAATGTATAAAAGTTTGCAAAGCACTTTCCTTATCTTATCTTAGCTGATCCTCACAAAGACCTTGTAAAGTTATTACTGATATTACAATTTTACAAAGAAGGAAACTGAAACTTGGAAAAGTCAAGTAATTAGACTCAGGTCCAGAATGAGTGCTATCCTTGGAACCAGGAGGACCCGAATTCAAATCCAGCCTTAGACACTTCCTAGCTGTGTCACTACTCTGCCTCGGTTTCCTCATCTATAAAATGAACTGGAAGAGGAAATGGCGAACCCCTCAAGCATCTGCCAAGAAAACCCCAAACAGGGCCGCCAAGTGTAGCACACGACTCACAGAACTGAACAACAACTTGCTGACTCCAGGTGCAAAGCTCTTCTACCGTGCCATCCAGCTGCCACAAGGCTGCCCCATTGTTTGCCAACTTGGCTATGGAGAACACTTCCCTAGGAGACAAGCGAGGGGCCCTGTTCTCCATTCAGCCCAGCAGCAGCTGTGCCTCCCAAGGTCCCGCTGGCTCTCACTGCTCCCCTGCCAAACCCACAGTCTCCGGGCCCATCCAAAACAGAGCAACAACCACCCTGCCTCCTCCTCCCACCCCGCCTGGCCCAGTAAAGGAGGAACAGCCCGAGAGCTACACACCCATGGGCTTCAGGGCCACTTGCTCCCAGGGGAGCCCTGAAGAGCAGGCTGTCTCAGAGCAGGACTTCCTAGTGAGCTCAAAACTGTCAAACCGGCCTGTGGACCCTCTCTCCCTGAGGAGCCTTTTAAACCACTTGGCTGGGACAGCGTTCCATCTAATAGTCATCTGTTTGAAGGCAAGGAGCCCAGCAAATGACCTCATGAAGGCTTTCAGGCCCTGGGGTGGCCCGGGGTGGTGGAAAGCCCCTGGGGGAGAAGCCTGGAGCTGTAACCCCAGCTCTGTAGCCAACCACGGCTGAGCGCCCACCCTTCTCCCAGCCCAAGGTCCCTTCAGTAGGAAAAGGAGGAAATGAGAGGTCATTACTAAATGATCTCAAAGGACACTTCAAGCTTTAAATCCTATGATTCTGACATATTTTATCAATAACAGAACACGGTCACACATATTTTAAAAAATCTCTTTAAACACTGTTTTCACAAGAAATTAAAGGCCAAGTAATCCACTGTCATCATCTTTCAAACATGATCAACCGGAATAGGTTCTTGGATGTGTACAAAGAATAAAGGAAGACCTGGGAGTTTCTTTGTCCTGGTAAAATACTTTCTTCCTCATATGGCTAAAATTCTGGCATTATATATTTGGAGGGTTAACCCTGCCACCCTTTATCTGAATGGCCTCTAGCAACATGGGGATTTCCAAAGGGAAGATGAACAACTTGGAAGCTTTGATGATCTCTAACTCAGACCAGGGATGGAGGAGGGGTCCCCACTCCCTTAGAAGCCACCATAGCTGTGTGATCTGGTCATCTCTCAGGTCTATCTGCCCCTCCAAAGAAGGAAGCTGGGGCCTAGAAAAATCCAAGACTTCAGCAAATTCAAACAACAGTTCTATTGGGCTCTAAAATACATCAGACTATATTTTTGTGGCACACTTATACTTCCTAAAACCGCAAAGGTCTAATGGAAAGAACTTCAGATTTTAAGTCGAACAATCTTCACTCAGTCCTAACTGGAGACATAGCTGGTGGAAGTGAATAGAGTGCCCTAAGAAGACTCATCTTCCTGAGTTTAAAGCTGGCCTCAGATACTGATTAGCTGTGTGAACCTGGGCAAGTCACCCACACCTGTTTCCTCATCTTAAAATGAGCTAAAGAAAGAAATACCATATCACTCCAGTATCTTTGCCCAGAAAACCCCAAATGGGGTCTCAGAGTCTGAAATAACTATGAAAAACAACAAAAATTACTATTAAACACATTTGTAGAGATTTAAAAGTTTGCAGAACATTTTTCTCTCAGCAACTACTGCAAGTATTATTATTACCACTTGTTATTATTCTCCCTAATGGTTGTTTGCCCTTTGTTTTCGAAGAGGACCAACAATATCATGGAGTGTGAGGGCTTAATTTGCTCCTGAACTGGATTTAAGGAAGGTGAAGTTGCACAAAGTTGTCAGCCCTGCTCTCTTTTCCTGGGTCATCAAAGTCAGTGATAGGACAGAAGATGATGGTGAACCAGTATGTAGGGAATGACCTTAACATTCTGGATGTCTGGCCAAGCTCTGAGCGCTCCCCAGCCCCTGCTTCAACCATCTTCATGACCACTGGGACTCGCTGTTCTCATTTACTCTTTCCAAATGGGGTGGAGACCAGTTGCTCGCTCTAAAGCTGGCTTAGCCTGCCTACAGAGAGAGTTTTGCCAGGATATGGCTGCTGAGGATGCTACGCCATAGAGGTGAGAAGTGAATGAAGGGGGACACCAAAGGTGTATGAGCAGCCCTGAAAAGGGCTCAGCCAGCCAGCCCTGGCAGCCGAGGCACTAGGGCTGCCTGAACACCCCATGACAACAATAGCAAAGACACAAAGTGGGGGAGGATCTCGTTCTTGGTCTCCAGTGTAGTCTACAGGAACAAAAGGGTTGAGAAAGGATGAGGCAGGGCTTGTGAGCATCAGACTCACTCCAAGTCAGTCAATGAATCACAAGCATTTATTAAGTGCCAGGCACTGTACACGGTCTTATAGACACACACACAAAAGCAAAAGGAAGTCACTGCCCTCAGTTCTGAGCTAATTAAAAGGCAACTATGTAAAATAAAGGTTGCAAGAAAATCTGGACCAGGATCACACAGAGAAGGAGACACAAAAAAACAAGTTTTCCTCATATTTTTCCTTTTCCTTTTTTTTTTTTTTTTTTTTTTTTTAAAGCAACAGACCAGCCTGCTACAAGGAAAAAAATGTACACAGGATCCTCAGATTTGAACAATGAAATCAACATTCAAACCAGGAAAATCAATTTATACAATAACTTCCTGTAGATCTCTTCTACACCCTTACTGGCCTCTGAAGGTGCTATCTCAAGAATATAGTTTCCTTTTCCCTCTGCCCCAGGGGCCAAAACATTTCAATTGCTCAAGTGAAATATTGTCACAGAGCAGAAAGAACATTAGAAAAAAGGAGTCAGAATGCCTGGCTCTCATCCCAGCCCTTCACTATGTGATAAGCCCTTTCCTTTTCTGGGTCCTTGGAAAATGAGGGGGTTTCTATAGTATCTTCTCATCCTGACATTATTTATTCTAAGTTCTAAGACCCCTTCCACATCTAATACCTCTCAGCTTTGACTCTAAACTTCTAAATTCTAAGATTCCTTTATTGATGATTTGCCTCAGATTGACTTAGCACAAAGTCATTAGAATGGCTGTGCCATTCTCACTGCCATTTACATTAAGGGAACAGCTATCTGCAAAGCTTAGTCTGACCTTGAGGGAAAAGAAAGAAAATAAGGGAGCTCACTAGGAACCCCAATTCTAATGGGCTCATGAGTAAGGGGGATCCCTACAGTTGAAATACTAAAGGTCAGGAATGTGTAAGGACCAGTGTTCCAATCCCAAGTCTACTATTTACTTACTCACTACCTATGTAACCTTGGGGAAAGCATCCTTGCTATCAAGGGCAGCTAGGTGGTGAATAGATAAATACTGAGCCTGGAGCCAGGAAGAACTGAGCTCAAATGCAGACATACACAATAGCTGTGTGAATCAGTTTACCTCTAAATCAGTTTCCTCATCTGTAAAACATACTGCAAAACATTAAACCCTCCTAGAGTTGTTGTGAGAATTCAATGAGATAAGAATTATAAAACATTTAGTACAGTCCCTGGCACATAGTAAGTACCATATATAAATATTAGTTATTATTACTGCTAATTTCTCTGGTCTTGAGTTATAATCTGTAAATGGATTGGAACCGACAATCTCTAAGGTCCCTTGCAGCTCTAAATATATGATCTTGTGAAGTAACTCTGGAATGATGATCTATTTACTGATCTTTTCTTGGGACTGAATGACAGATTTGATGACTGCCTTTCTCTAGTTCTTCAAGACCAGACCCTGAAGGGGAAGGAAGGAAGCATGTGCCCAAATCATATTCCCATAGCCTTACCTCCTCCCACTACTTGCACTAGGAACCCAGAGTCTTCAGAACTTAACTATGACAGAGTCTCCACTTAATACTCTCTAAAAGGCTCTGAAAAAGATCTCTCTTTTAACTGTTTCACTTAAACTTAAATAAATAAATAAAGAGAAAAAGAGATTTTTTTTCTTTCTGAAATCCAACTTTCCATGTTGCTAGAAATACAACCAACCAGGGGAATCAAAGATACCCCAGATTTGTGAATATATACAAGGTGAGAAACAGAGGGAGAAAACACCGAGCAGCAGATAAGGTCTTAGAAACAAAGAAGTCTAAAATTAAGCTTTCTGCTTAATTTAATTAATTTTATTTATTTACTTATCTTAATTTAAAATTAAGCTTTTAGCTTCTAAGAATTATTAAACATTTAAGAGCCAGATCTTGTCACCCATTGGGGGGGAAAGAGAGGGATGTCCTGCCCAGGATGGGACTTAGAAGGGACAAATTGAGATTGAACTACTATTCCTGACCTCAGCTTCAACACAATCTCTCCAAAACCCATGTGGCCAACTGCTCCTGCCCACTTGACTTCATGTAGCACCCCACACCCACCCTGGCTGAAGAAAGGGAACAGAAGCCTCCGGCCTCTCCTAGCACTCAAGAATCTCCCCCCACTCCTGCTTACTACTCCAGCCACTGTATTCAGGTTAAAAATCCAAACTAGTTAGGACCTTTTATGAGAAATAATTCTGACTCACCCTCACCTAGTTAATTCCATCAGTTGCTCCCCCTGGTAAGACTGACTTCATTTTTCTCACTGACTTCCTCCAGCCTGTTTTGAACAGACATATTGCTCAAACTTCCGGTTCCCTCTGGAGAAAATAACAAAAATCAGACTTTACCTTTTATTTTTCATTTTCATCCTCTTCCCTTTTCTCTACCTAATTGCTGTCTCCCAAGGAAACAATCGGCCTTCTTCAATCCCAGTCTCCCGTCTCAACAAATCCGAGTCACTGGGTTCACACATGCAGAAATTTCTTTCACTGGGCTGCTTAAAGTGAATCCTATCTGGAACCCACAACTTCCTGCTACTGCTCTCCACATCAACTCAGAACAGGCCTCTCAGGGTATGCGCTGCAGCCCCAGTGGTCAAAAGGGCGCTTCAAGAGGGCCTGGAACCCCCAGATCAAGGGGCCCCGGGGGATCTCACTCAGAAAGAAGCAGAGCCCTTAATGCTGTGGCCAGGCTCTGGTCTTAAACTACTCCGAAGAAAGAAGGGCCCTTACAGAGAGACAGCTGAAATAAAAAGCAAACTCATAAACTCTGGCTACCTCAAAATCTTGCTCCCTCTGAGTAGCAAAAAGCCTTGAATGTTCTATATTCTGCTGATTTCACTTTCATATCGACAGCACTCCTTTCTTCTCTGTTCCTACTGCCCCCATCCTAATTATCATATTGCCAAAGACCTGAACTTCTGAAATAGTATTTCAGTCTTCCTCCTCCAATCTACTCTTCACTCTCCAGTGGGAGAATCATCTTTATTACAGTTCTCATGCAGCTAGGTGGCTCAGTGGATAGAGCCTTGGGATTAGAATTAGAAGGATTCATTCATCTTCCTGAGATCAAATCTAGCCTCAGACACTATCCATGTGACTCTGGGCAAGTCATGTAACCCTGTTTGCTTCATTCATCTGTAAAATAAGCTGGAGAAGGAAATGGCAAGCCATTCCAGAGCCTTTACCAAGAAAACCCCATATGAGGTCACTAGGAATCAGACAGAAGTGAACAACTCTTATTATACTTTATCAGTTGCAATCATATTTTTATGTTGTTTTCCTTGATTGTTTTCAGAGATTACACATCCACGGAAAATTCAGTTCAGAGGATGGGAAGAGATTTCAGATTGTGTGGAAGCAAAATCTCTCAACAGAAAATGTTTTAAAATAATTATCAGTTGTATAATAACTAAGTTTGGCCCCAGTTAAGAGATATAAGAATGAAGATCTCTGGTGATAGAGTGCAGATTGAGACTTTTAAAAATGACAAATGAATGGGGAAATAGTTGGGGTTTTTTCTCTTTTTCTCAAAAAAAGGGGGGAAAGAAATGGAGGTAGAAGAAAAAGGTAGCTTTTTGTTTATTGAAAAAAAAATTAGTTAAAAAAAGAATAGCAATAGGGAACTACAGATGTAGACCATGGCATATAATAGCAATAGGGAACTACGGATGTAGACCATGGCATATACTATTAGATGTGATTATAAGAGCTTGGTTAGTTTTGCTGACTTCCTTTTTCTCTCTTTTTTCTTCTTTGTTATATAAGGGATGACTTTCTGCATGGGGGAGGGAAGGGTGTATATTGAGAAACACTTGCAAAAACAAAAAGTTTCAATAAAATTACAAAAAATATCAGTTATTATTGCACAAATTATAGGAAGCCCTGGAATATTATAGATCCTCCTAAGAAAGATCTATAATCACCCGAAATAGTTCAGGATAGTTATTCCCACTGGAAAAACTAGAGGATAAAAAAAAACATGCCTATTGTCCTGATTATGATATACAGCTGGGTGGATGGCCCTTGGAGCTGGTCCTTCCGTACACATATCTTAGACACCATGCAAGAACAATGAGCTGGGCCCAGAATCAAAGAGGAAGAAAGTTAGCTGGCTTGCATTTGGGGAACTGCCTGGTGCTTTTTATGATCCTAAGCATTTCCCAAAGGCCCAAGTACAAAAAAATAACAAAAATAATATTCTTTGGAGGGAGTATGGTACAGTAGATAAAGGGAAGCATTGGAATAAAAAAATCTGGGTTCAAGTTGTGACCCTCATATATTCTATCTTTCTCATTCCTCACTCAGGCTGCACTCTGAACTTTTTTTGACTATGCCCAGATACCTTTGGTGTGCCTTCTCTTCCTTTCATCTTCCTCTGATGTACTATTTTCCCCCATTAGAATTTAAGGTCCATCAGAATCAGTTACATCCAGAGAAGGAACACTGGGAAATGTTTTTCTTCCCAGGTTATTTTTACCTTCTGAATCCGATTTTTCTTGTGCAACAAGAGAACTGTATGGATCTGTATACATATATTGTATTTAAGATATACTTTAACATGTTTAACATGTATGAGACTGTCATCTAGGGGAGGGGGTGGAGGGAGGGAAGGGAAAAGTTGGAACAGAAGTGAGTGCAAGGGATAATGTTGTAAAAAAAATTACTCATGCATATGTACTGTCAATAAAAAGCTATAATTAAAAAAAAAAAAAAAAAAGAATTTAAGGTCCACGAGGGCAGGGGCAGTCTTTCAACTTGTGTCTATGTTCTGTGATCATGTACAGTGCCTAGAACAGAGTAAGCACTTAATAAATGCTTATTGATTATATGGTTGTGAGCAAGTCACTTAATCTCCCAAGGCTCCCAGACAATCCTCTAAGTTACAGAGAAGTTGTTCAACTGCATTAATGGAAGCAGTTTCCAGGGTGGAATCATGATTACATATATCATGTTACCTTTAATAGGGAATAAGCACCTACATAAGGCACCCATGCTTTACTATTTACTTTTAGTCAGTTATCTCCCTACTAACATTCTCCTTTGACTCTTTGTAGTGGTTTGGGGATGACTGTCATTTCCCAAGAACTGCACCAATGAATCCCAAGCTCAGGAGGGTTTATAGATAGACATGAACAAGAATCACACAGAATGCAAAGGCAGAGACACTACTGAGGTCTCTAGGACTACCCTGGTGCATATAACACTGGATGTGGAGTAAGCTTGAAATGATCCTCAGACACTAGATGGGAAACTCGTTTAATTTTTCTATGGCTCAGTTTCCGCATCTGTAAAATGAGGAGCTTGGACTTGAAGTCATCCTTCTAAGGTCACTCCCAGCTCCAAATGTGTAATCCTATGAAGATCACAGATCTCCTTGCAGCAGCAGCTCACATTTATATAGGGCTTTAAGATTTAGAAGTCATTTCTCCACAACAAAACTATGAAGCTGAAAGTTCCTTATTTCTATTTTACAGAGGAGAAACTTCATGAAACTCAAAGAAATTAAATGATATGGCCATAGTCACAACTAGTGAAAGGCTAGATCCAGATTCAAATTCAGTGTTCTGATTCCCAGATGAACCTCTTTACCATTCACTATATCGTACTGCCTCTCTAATTGAAGTAATAACAGGAACTAGAAGTATGAAATGGATTAGTGACATAAAAAATCAAATCAGACATTCAGCACAAGTAACAGATTTATTACCTGAAGCAGCTCACAGATATAATCAACCACGACTAAGCAAGCCAGTGTCAGGTGATTAAGCAACTTGCTTTTGGGGGGAACGACTTTTAAAGGTTCAGGGGAAAGGAGGGGGATGGGGTCTAGGGACTAAGGGGAAGAGTGTGGGAGGAGCTGGGGCCATGCAGGCAAGGAGAAGCCAGGTTTGACTGACCAGGAGTCAAAATTGTCCAAGATGTGCTAATCGAGACACTCTGATAGGAGTCAGGATGAGGTGGATGGATTAACAATGGAGCACAAATGAACTGATTTAAGAGCTCTGAATTCATCTCATTCTATGCTAACCAGACAGTCTGGGAAAACTGACCTGATCATGATTGATAGCAGGAACAAGATGGGCTCATTTTAGCAATTCCTGAGAATACGGTGGGTTAAAGTTCACACCATAACGAGACAAACAAGGACCCAGGGAGATAGGAGATTCAGGATCAAATCCCAGCTTTCCCTCTGCTCCATCGGACCTCAGTTTCTCCATCTGCAAGTAACAGGCCACTGATCCCAGTGTTTAGGAGCATGTAGCAAACCACTGATAACCCAATTCTTTACATGGAAGAGGCAGAGAGCCTGCTCCTTGGAGAATCATGATCTATAATGGAAAGACTTGGGGCAAGCATCGATGTTCTGTCAGTGGTCCTAGCCTGTAAGTAGGAACTTCTTAGATTAGCTATATCTGCCTAGCTATAATTCAACTATGCATTCGGAAGGCACCCAGAAATCAGGACCTTGTCCAGTTTGCCTCTTCTCCAAGGAGAAGAGACAATGTAAAAGGAGAAGCTTCAGGCCCTTCCCATCCAAGGTCAACAGGGAGTCCCTGAGGACAGCCCTCAGTTCTTGGTCTTGATATTTGTTCTTCTATTTTAGGAGAAGGAAATTGGAGGCTGTGACCCTGTAAAGGCCAGGAGAACAAGCCCCCCAGGTCTGAGAGTTGAGTTCATGCCATGGTTTCAGCCAGCTGGTCCTCCTCTGAGGCCATAAAACATGAGAAGCAACCTTCAGGGCCCCATCCTGGGGTAGTGGAGCCAAGCTTCAGCCAGCAGCTATGCTGCATTTGGATACAAGTTGGAAGGACTAATCTTTTGTAAAACCTGTTACTTCTAAGCCCACTCTGCTCAAAAACCAATGAGATACAATTGGTAAAGGATATGAACAGACAATTTTCAGATGAAGAAATTAAAGCCATTTTTAATCAGATGAACACATGCTCTAAATCACTATTGACTAGAGAAATGAAAACTAAAACAACTCTGCACTTCATAACTCTCAGATTGGCCAAGGTGACAGGAAAAGATAATGACAAATGTTGAAGGGAATGTGGGAAAACTGGGACACTGATACATCATTGGTGGATTTGTGAAATGATCCAACAGTTCTGGAGAGTAATTTGGAACTATGCCCAAAGGGCTACCAGACTGTGCATAACCCTTGATCCAGCAGTGTTTCTACTGGGCTTATCTCCCAAAGAAATCTTAAAGAAGGGAAAGGGACCTGTATGTGCAAGAATGTTTGTCACAGCCCTCTTTGTAGTAGTCAGAAACTGGAAACTGAGTGGATGCCCATCTATTGAAGAATGGCTGAACAAATTGTGATATATGAGTGTTATGAAATTTTATTGTTCTGTAAGAAACAACCAGCAGGTTGTTTTCAAAAAAATCTGGAAAGACTTACATGAAAATGGAAAGACTTACATGAAGAGATGCTGTGTGAAGTGAGCAGAATTAAGATAACATGACACACAGTTACAGCAAAAATCAACTGATGGGTTGGATCTTCAGCAACAGTGATTCAAGGCAATTCCAATAGACTTAGGATGGAAAATGCAATCTGCATCCAGAGAAAGAACTATGGAGACTGAAAATGGATCAAAGCATAATGGTTTCACCTTTCTGTTTGTTTTCTTTTTCTTCCTTGTGATTTTTCCCTTTTGGTCTGATTTTTCTTACATAACATAACATCCTATTTATCCTATATCTTTGAAATAAATATTCCCTTTTCAAATCTAATGGATGTTAATTGGCTAAATAGAACAGGGATACTACCAGAGGAATCTAATAGTGGGGAGACCATACCAAAATAAGAGTTTGAGTTGAAGTCATTAGAGAAAAGACTCTCAATTCCTTAGGGGAAATCCTAGCTGGCTTTGCTCTAGGATAGGAACTCCAGAGAGTACTCATGACATGGAGAGGACCCTTACCTTTCACCCTCACAGAGAGTAATGTGAAAAATATTGTGAAATGTTCTGAGTCAGAGTGAAATGACCTCTCCAAAAAGCCAATTTGTGTAATGGACAGAGTACAAAAAACTAAGTTCAAGTCTCTGCTCTCCCATCGATTGGTGGGAATGAGTTCTAACAATTCCTGGGCCTGTAAATGCAAATAAATAATTTGAGTTCCATTGTTTTCTTTTAGTAAAATGGAAATGATAACATTTGTGTGCCAATATACTGCCTTCAAAGGATTAGTGTGAGTTAAACATTTTTTAAACAGTACCTTCTACATATATGGGAGTTTTTTATATTTTTATTACTACTAAAAACAAGTGAGAAGTGTCTGTAGTCAGGTCCTGGCTAGAGGTTTTCGGGGGCTCCCAGACCCTACTGCAGAGGTGCCAAACACTGCAGTGCAGAATACCACATCCTCTGGAACAGTTGTTTTTTGTTTGCTCACGACCATGAGCTTCTCAGGTGCAGCTGTTGGATCTGCACCTAGCTCAGACCTAGACACTTACATAAGTACCTGGGGAAATGCATTACTTCCTACTCCTGCCAAAGGCACCCATGGGCCATGTTTCCTCTCCAGGTTTGAACTGCACTTTTGCCTTAGAGAACACGGCTTGAAATCCTTCCTTCAGAAAAAGACACCTCAGAGATCTTGCCCCAAAGGGGCACACAACAAATACAAAATTTCCAAGGAGAAATGCTAGCATTGTACAACAGGGAGCACACTGGGGTTGGAGTTAGAGACACTGAGTCTAAATTCTACACCTGTGTAATCCTGCGTTGGTCATTTAACATCTCCAGGCTTTAGTTTCCTCATCTATAAAATGAAGTGATTGGACAAATTATTCCTGAGGTCCTTTCTGGCCCTAAATCCAAGAATACTCAGATTTAGGGAATAAGCTTCCAAACCACACACCCATGCCGACCTACACCCACCTTTGGGAGTTTCTGCCAATATTTTGCTAAATTCTATAGAAATATATCTCTTTGCATGACAGGTACACCAATGAAATTTCTAAGAATAAATTATTTTGCTTGTTTCACTGCCTTCTCCCGCTGATAAGATAGAATTTCTACCTAAGGTAGAAGGAGCCTAAGACCATGTGTCTCCCTCTAAGGCTCAAAGCTGGGGCCCAGAAAAGGTAAGTGATTTGCTGATGTTCACATAGCAGCAGCTCAAAGCTATAATTTGAACCCAAGTCTTCTGACTGCAAGTCTAAGATTTTCCCCACCATATTATTCTTAATTTACAAATGATGACTTTGAGACACTCCCAGAGAAGATGTCCAACATGTCCAAGAGGCTAGATTCAAATCCAAATTCTCTTAACTCCAAATTTAGCATTTATTCAGTTGCACTATTGTGGCTTTGACTGAATTCCTTTCCACTTAGTTAAAGAAAGCTGTAGTCTCCCCCTCCCTTGTCAATGTCTCTTGTTTCCTAAAAACCCTTTACTCATTGATTCATCATTTATTAAGCATCTATTATGTGTAAGATATTATGAGTAATATCAAGATTATTGTGAATAATAACACCACCATTTATAAAGGATTTTTAGATTTACAAAGTACTTACAAAATACAAGGCAGAAAAAAAAGGACATTATTACTCCCCCTTTACAGATGACAAAACTGAGATTTAAAGACATAACAGAGTAATTACTGAAGCCAGGGTTATGAACTCAGTTTTCCTAACTTCAATTTCCATAATCTTTCTACTATGTCACTCAGCTTTGAAAGAAGGTAAGAATTCCTATTCTCCTGAAGCTTACAGTCTCTTCATTTAGTACCCATCTATAACTTAGTAAATCCTACAGAGTTGCCTAAGGCTCAGAGAGGTTATTCCTTTGCCCATGGTCCCACAACCCCTAGTGTCAGAGAAGCAATGATCTGAGTCCAGTCTATCCCTTGTGTCACAATGCTACTCCTTATTAGTTGTTGTTCCATTATTTTTCAGTCCTGTCTCCATTTGGGGTTTCCTTAGCAAAAATACTGGAGGGGTTTGCCATTTCCTTCGCCAGCTCATTTACAGATGAAGGAATCTGAAACAAAACAGGGTTAAGTTTCTTGCCCAGGATCACACAGCTAGTGTCTGAGGACAGATTTGTACTAGGAAGAGGAATCTTCCTGACTCCAGGCCAGGTATTCTATCGTTGTGCAGCTAGATGGCAATTCTTGTCTAGGAGGCAAATAAAATACAATATTTATTAAATATATATGTATGTAAATGTGTGTGTATGTATAAAATATATATGCAATGAATACACTAATGCATTAAGATAGCTGGACAACTCTAGGAACTAGTCTAAAAATGGTCCAGGACTTGAGAAAAGACCAAGGTCCCAAAGTAGCTGTTCCTTAAAAGACAAGAGTGAACTGACTGAGACATGAAAGAATGGCTTTCCTGGTGAAGGAAGGAATCAGTAGGAACAAGGAAGTTCAAGGTTCCCTGAGGAACAAGCAAACAGAACAGTGCACTAAAGCAGAAGGCTCTGGTGAGGGCAGAAAAGGAAGGACATCTCTAAATGTCTGACAGGAAAAGAACCAAATACAGTGTTGGGGGGAGTCCCAGAAGCCAGACTGCATAGGACTGAGAGCACACAGCGTTGACAGCAGGACCTGCACCCCACCATGGCCCCACTTTTCACAGGGAGTAGTGAGGCAAAGTATCACAGCTCATTTCTAGCCTGGGATTGGGGGAGTATTTATGTCAGGCTGGGGAGGACTCATGCACCACTCCCTCCCAAGCTTCCTGACCCACCTTCCCCTCTCTGGGATTCCGCCACAGCAGAAGTCTGGAAGACCAAGCCAGTAACACAGATGGCCATAGTTCACCCAAGGAGAGGCGGACTCTATTAACAGGCCTGGACCAGGACTACTTTATAAAACTACAAGACTTGAGCAATCCATTTCCTTCTCCAAGACTCAGTTTCCTCAATTGTAAAATCAGTCAGCTGAAATAAATGAGGCTGAGGATCCCTGAGGACCCCAAAGGAAAGGGAATGTGCTTCTACCACCCCTCTCCCCCAAATCTCTTTTTGCAAAAATGTTAAGAATGAACACTCCTGCAGCTGGACAGATGGTGAATTCCCTCTGCTCCAAGGGCTGACTCAGCTCCAGAAACTGGGGCCATGTCTCCAACTCCTTCCCACTTTTCCATCTGTTGCTCTGGCCTCCAGCCTCCTCTCCCCATGTCCCCTTTTCTCCTGACCCCAAGTTCCCTGGGCATTTGGGGGCAAGCTCCCTAAGTGTGGGGCACTCATCATCATTGTGGTGGACTAAGTCAGACATAACACCGGGTTAATTCAGTCAACTTCCTCTAAGACAGATTTGCACACATGCAATGCACAAAGGGGGCATTCCAATGTGACGACTCACCTCCAGGCCCTTTGCCTTCATCCAAAATTTCCCTGGCTGGAGGTTTCCTGTCTGATCCCTCTGTTATAAGAGACCACATACTCCTGGTCAAGGGCTAAGGCAGCTGAAGCCCTTGACAGAAAGCAAGGGGATGGATAAAATGACTCCTAAAAGCTCCTTTGGATCACAGAAACATAGAATTTGATCTGGAAGTTTCTCCTTCTCTAAGAAAATAACATGCAATTGCTTTGCAAACTTTAAAAACACTACAAAAATGCCAGCTATTACCACATTCTCCACATAGCTACCATATTGATATTCTTAAACACAGGTAACCATGTCACTTTTTTACTCAAAAAATTCCAGTGGGTCCAAACTGTCACTAGAATAAATTCCATATTCCTCTATTTGGCACTATATTCAATTTCTCAATGACCTTGTTGTTCATTCATTCATCATTGATTATCTATTATGAGTTAGGCCCTATGCATGATGTAAAGAATGGGAGAACAGCACTTAATAAAGTCAAGGAAAGGAACTAAAGAGAACAGCTTGTATATGGTATATGATAAAATAATCAAAATAAATGTAACACAATTTCAGAGGGGTAGGGCCTTAAGGAAAATCCCTGAAATAAATTTGCACTTAAAAAATATGATTGTTCCCGTTTTATGGATAAAGAAACTGAGCTAGGAATCCCTAGCTGCATCGAAGACTCAGGATTTCAAGGGATAAAAGGGGAAAAGGGAACATATTAGAATTGGAGAGAGCTTAGGCAAAGGCATGGAGATGAGAGATAGAATTTCATGTGTGGAAAACATTAAGCAGGCCAGTTTGGCTAGAACATAAAAAAAGTTTGAGGGGGAGTAATGGGAAATAAATCTGGAAAAAATAGATTGAAAACAGATTGTAAAGTGTTTTAAATGTCAAGAGACTTTGTATTTTGTCCTAGAAGTGCCTGGGAGCCACTGAAGTTTCTTGAGCAGGGAAGGAGCATGTATGTTTTAGGAATATCCATTTGGCAGCTGTGAAGAGAGTGGATTAGGCAGGGAAGAGACTGGAGTCCAGCAGATCAATTATGAGGCTACTGCAATACATCTAAGTGATCATCTTGTCCAATCTTCTCATTTTACAGCTTAGGAAACTGTGACCCAAAAAACTTAAGTGACTCGTAAAGAAAGTTACTGTAAAAATGACAACTATATAAACATGAGTTATTATGGCAGTTCTTTCTGACACCTTTGGTTACCTTGTATTATATATATTACTATATAACTGTGCCCCAGGCAAGTCAGCCTATGAGTTCCTGCAGGACAGAGAGAAGACCATGTCTTCTTCTACTTCCTCCATAATGCTAGGCAAGCAATACATTTGCCAAACAGGGGAGGGGAACACAGATGATGTGCAAGAATTGGGCAAATGAGAAAGAAAAGAAAGAAAGAAAGCCAAGAAACCACAATTCCAGGGGATGACTAGCAAACCATTTTTAAGACACTATTACCTGTTTTGGTCATGTATACTTATTGTGTATCTAATTTATATTTTAACGTATTTAACATCTACTGGTCATCCTGCCATCTAGGGGAGGGGGTGGAGGGTAAGAGGTGAAAAATTGGAGCAAGAGGTTTGGCAATTGTTAACGCTGTAAAGTTACCCATGCATATAACCTGTAAATAAAAGGCTATTAAATAAAAATTAAAAAAAAAAAAGACACTATTATCCAAAAAGTTTTTTAACCATCTCAAAATACAATGTAAATATGTATTCCCTAATCTTCCATCTTCCCCCTCAGAAGGGAGACCAGTGCCCAGCAACTGTGTTTTTAAGTGAGCCCATATATCTGAGCATTTCTAGGAATAGAACTTAAATGAAGAGGTCTTCCTATTCTTATTGTTAGCTCCAAAGTTCCCACATAGGAACCACTTTCACCTGCTTCTTTTTCTTTAATTGGCTGCTTCTACCAAAGAACCTATGGAGAACATTACTAATACTTGTCATGGTGCATTCTGATTCTTGGGCACTGTGGGCAAAGCCTAGGAAGTAGACGGCCAGTGCCTTTCTCATTGACTACTAATAAATACACTTTTAATTGCCAAAAGAGAACCAAGCAACACAATTACACTCCTTCCAGGTATAAGCAAGCTAAAATCAGTTATTCTCTCCCAATATAGGACCTCAGACTACTAGGGGAAACCCAAATCATCCTATCCATCCATCTATCTATCTATCTATCTTTCTTTCTTTCTTTTTTTTTAAGAAACAATATGAGAAAAGAGCAAATCAGATTCAAGCTTGTGGTTTTGGAAAGTTTGAAAACTGGTATGTCTGGAGGGAGAAATAAGGTTGGAGAGATCAGGGAAGCCAAGTAGAAAGTCTGAACTTAATGCAATAAGAAATCATAATTATAGGAACACAGATTTAAAGTGTGGTCTATCAGGTGGCACAGTGGATGGAATCCTAAAGCTGGAATCAGGAAAATATGAGTTCAAATTCAATCTCAGACACTAATTAGCTGTATGCTGACTCAGTTCAATTCACTTTTATCCCTCTTTGCCTATAAAATGAGCTGGAAAAGTAAATGGCAAACCATAATCTTTCCCAAGAAAACCTGAAATGGGTGTCACAAAAAGTCAGACATGACTAAAAATGACTGAACAACAAAGATTTAAAGCTATCTAGTTTATACCATGCTGCTTTCTCAGGGAAGATCTTTTATAACAAAGGAATGAATAGCTGTCATTGCATTAGAAAAAGATGGAATGGATTTTTAAAAGATGGATTCACCCTAGTGAACATCCCATGTAACACAGAATTGCTAGCTAGATTCTTGCCCTGTTTTACTCTCTAGCCACGTGGCCATGAGGCCCTTCTGGGTCTCACCTTCTATAAAGTAAGAAAGGAGGATTGAACTAGATGATCTCTGTCACTTTATGATCTACTGGAAGGTTGAGGGTAGGAATGTCTTACTCATTAATGTATCTTGTGTCCCCCAAAGGCAGACCACTGACCTTTGTACACATCAGTTACTTTAGGAAATGTTCATTTAATCAAATTGTGGATATGATCTGGGATGTGAAAGGAGCCTGGTCCCCTAGTCCCAAAGAAAAGAACTAGTTTTGAGTCAAGAGAAAGCCATAATCAGAAAATTGCTACCTTTCCACCAAGCTGATACCTATCCAGGGAGAGCCCTGAACAAAGTAGGAAAGTTAGGAAAATTATCTAACTTTTTTCCAAGGACTGAGAAGTGTTTCTCCATTGCCAAAAGAAGGTCTATGTTCTCCAATGCCTCAAAAAACAACTTTGCTTTCTTCTGTGTCCAATTAAGATCATTCCTGCCCAAGACCTACCATGTGTTCTATCCTACTACTGATAGAATCATCTTTACTCATAATGGATAGGAGAAGGTACAGAAAACTGGCCCATGAGGGGCTTTGAGTGGGTTGCTACAGTGTACTGGGTATGATCCAAAGATTGAACCCCCTTGGCTAGTTATCTCTCTCTCATGCTCAGATGAAATTAAAATTTAAAATAAAACCAAGAAAATCTTTGTTCTGAGGTTCATATATAAGTGAGAAGGAACTCTACAAGGCTGGGGAGGTTCAGCACTGATTGGATCTATCCAAATGTTAACTGGCACAATATTATCTTCCATTCTGGTTGTTACACAACAAAGTGGCTTAAATGCAGCCCCATCCAGTGCTTGCCATATATTAGATGTTTAATAAATTATTCTTGATTGACTTACTGCCCCAAAGAGTCATATTGGTAAAGTAGAAAGAATATAGGATTTGGGAGGCAGGAGACTTGGCTCCCATACTACTTCTAAGACTTTTAGCAAGCTCTTAATTTTCCCCAAATTATGTTCCTCATCTATGAAAAAAAAAGGGCTGTAAATACTTTTAATAGCCATCTAATGTGAACTATTTAAAAACTCTGAATTAACTATAGAAATCTGAGTAATTATTACCATAAAAGTTTTCAGAGAAGGAAATCCCACCACCTTCGTCCTTAGCCCACAAGTTCAACTCCTCCCACTTTGAAATCAGGCCTAATAATTTCAGTTGAGGGGAAAAAATTATCTTTGGCCTCTGAACAGGAGCTAAATAAATGATATCTTTATTGTCAATATTTCCTGGTCTGGAGCCAAGAAAAAAAAATTTACTTGAGTCCATTTAAGTTACCACTCTGCCCAGGGCTTTCTGCTACAGAAGCCAAAGCTGATTCTCCCTGAGATCAAATATCATATTCCCCTTCCTCTCAGTCTCAGATAAAAGCAGATACAACCATTCTCTGGCTGAACAAAACTGTCATATCAAAATTTGATGAAGTGAATCTATTTCAGATGTGAATTTTTGTGTGCTGGAGTGAGGAAATTTATATCTAGGGAAGGAAAAAGGTTTGTTTTTATTCAAGAAACTAGTAGCTTGAACTTGACTTTGGGTCATTTATTCAAAGTCTGGAGATCCAGATTATATAAAATGGCAGACATGAGTCTCTGCTCCTAAGGCCTGGATTTATTATTATTGACATTGATTATTGACTTAATAACCAGCAATTCAGTGAAATAGTTGTTGCACCCAGCCCTGTGCCAGGTGCACTGAAAGTTACCAAAGAAGAATAAGCACTAGCTCCTTTTCCTACTGGAGTTCACCATCCAGCTGAGGAGACAAAATGTCTTTGAAACAATAAGAGAACAAGACAAGACATACATAACACATAGACTGCCTAATACTGTGGAAGTTTAGAGAAGATAGACTGGGGTGAAAAGTTCCAGCAGAGTCCTCCATTAACTTGTATGTGTGCTGTGAGTAGCTGCTTAACAAATGTTTGCTATTATTGAGACCAGCATGGATGGCACTGTGGAAATAGCCCTGGATTTGGAGTTGGGGGACTGACCTGAGTTCATTCAAATCTGGGTTCAGCCAAGAGAACGTTGTACACAGTAACAAGATTATGTGATAATCAACTGTGATGGACTTGGCTCTTTTCCATAACAAGATGATTCAAGGCAATTCCCATAGACTTGTGATGCAAAGTTACATCTGCATCCAGAGAGAGGACTATGGAGGTGGAAGGTGGATCAAAACACAGTATTTTCACCTTTGTTGTTGTTTATTTGCTTGGCTTTTTTTTCTTTAGAATTTGATCTCATTTTTCTTACACAGCATGATGAATATCTAATGTTTAGAATTGCACGTGTTTAACCTTTGTCAGATTGTTTGCTGTCTTGGAGAGGGAGAATAGGGAGAAAGAGGAAGAAAAATCTGGAACACAAGGTTTTGCAAAGGTGAATTCTAAAAACTATTTTTGCATGTATTTAGAAAAATAAAATACTATTAAAAATATTTGGGTTCAGCCACTATTTGCCATCTATGTGATTTGGGGCAAATCATTTATAGAAGTTAAGCTCCTTGAGGACAGGGCTTTTTAAAAAGAAATTTTATCTCCAGCACTTAGTACAGTAACTGGAATATATAATAGCTATTTAATAAACCATTGTTTAGTTGAAATAAAATTCTCTGAGACTCAGTCTCCTCATCTATAAAATGAGGGAGTATGTCCAATCAACCAACAAGCATTTATTAAGCGATTTACTATATACTAAGCTCTGAGGTAAGCCCTAGAGATAGAGAGATAAAAATGAAACAAATCCTGCCCTCAAAGAGCTTAGATTCTGATATGGGAAACAATATGAATATGCAAAAAGGATGAAAAAAATACAAAATAATTTTGGAAGGGAGTTTCACTAGCTCTTGGGCAGCAGGGGAATTCAGAAAATAGGGTTTGAGTTGAGTCTTGAAGGAAATCAAGGATTCCAAAGAGCATATGGGATAAGGGATTGCATTCCAGGAATAAGAGACAGCTAGTACAAGGACATAAAGATGGAAAATGGTCATCTCAGCTCCTGCCTCCGAATGGAATTTTAATGAAATCTACAGTGGTATCCACTATAATCATCTCACATCCACAAGTACATCTGAATTTACAAAATGCTTCTATCAGAGAAACTCTCAGAGGTGATACAATTATCCCTGCTTTACAAACGAGGAACTTGAAGCTCAGAGACTAACTGGTTCTCCCATCCAACCATTCTAGTTTGGGGAGTCAGAATTCAACCAAGTTCAGTGTTCTTTCCAAAATCATATTGTATATTGTAAAACTTCAATAATAATAAACATTTATTAAACCCCTATTGTATGCAAAGCAGTGTATTCAATGAGGGTGAGGTGGGTACAAAGATTAAATAAAAGTAAAGAGGTTTCTAGTAGGGGGGGCAGCTAAGTGGCACAGTGAGTACAGAATGACAGCCTTGGAGTCAAAGGGATCTAAGTTCAAATTTAGCCTCAGACTCTTAATAGCTATATGATCCTGAGCAAGCCACTTAATCTGGTTTGCCTCCATTTCCTCATCTGTGAAATGAGCTGGAAAAGGAAAAAGCAGCCACTCCAGTATCTTTGGAGGGGAGGGGGAGTCCAAGTGGGGTCACAGAAGATCAGACACAGCAAAACAACAAATTCTAGTTTTTCTTTTACCTTTGAGGACTATGATGAAGATGGTTCAGGAAAAGATGGGGGGGGGGGGGGGGAGGAGGTAATCTGGGCTTCCATGCATCCAGAAGATCCAGGACTTTAAACTTGTAGGCCAAGTTTACAAAGTCCAAGCCACTCTATTTCCTTCAACCAGACCTTTCAGGATGGTTCACAGAGTGGCTTCTCCTTTTCTAATTAACCCTCTTTCCCTTTTCTGGTCTCCTCCCCATCTCCAGTTCTCCTTTACATGTGCTCTTCCTCCTCCCCATTTCATTAAAGTGCTAGCTCCTTATGGAAAGGAGCTAGCTTGTCTGTATTTTATCTCCACTGCTTAGCAGGGTCTGGCACGTAATAAGTGCCTAATAAATAAATGTTCTATTTCTCTCTAAGGAAATTCCAACTGGAAACACAAGCTCATCTTCTCCAAAAAGGCAGTCAATAGAGGGAACCTCTAATCAGCCAATCACATTTTCTGAGTTAGCCCTTCCTATATGTACAAGGTTCTGGATTAGTCACAGCTCCTTTCTCTGGACCAGTTGGACTGCTTAAGAGTTAGAAGAGCTAGGTCTAAGGGATCTCCTTGAATCAATGATGTGGTGTAAGTGATAAACAAGGTCACATGCAAATTAACATGTGAAACAAGGAGTGCATTCTGGAATGACTAGACACTAGGCCAGGACAATAAGGAAGCTCCTCTTATCAGAAGTCTTTATTAATTAGGTGAGTCAGAGTATAGAGGGTAGTAAATCTTTGAAAATCCTCAGCAGTCTCAAAAAGAATCTCAATTGAGACTTGTAAACCTAGCATGGCTATTTAGTAACTCTTATCCAGAGTTACTATTCAGGAGCCTTATTAGAAGCTAACTTAAAAAATACCTAACACATTTAAATAGTGGTTTAAAAGGTCTACAAAATAGTTTTCTTGCAATAGCCTTATGGAGCAAGCAGTAAAAATAATATTTGAGGGCGGCTAAGTGGCATAGTGGATAGAGAATTAGCCCTGAAGTCAGCAGGGTCTGGGTTCAAATGTGACCTCACACTTAACGCTTCCTAGCTGTGTGGCCCTGAGCAAGTCACTTAACCTCAATTGCCTCAGCCAAAAACATAAATAAATAAATGGATAAATAAACAAATAAAAATTATTTGACTAATAATCAAAGAAGATGACCCTAAATTCTATTCTTTATACAAGCAAAAAGGAGGAAAGAGGACTTGTTACTTGGATGGATGGAGTACCAAAAAATGGGATAAAATCATAGGATTCAGAGCCGGTAATTGAGGTGTCACAGTTCATAGAGTGCCTGGTCTGGAGTCAGCTCCACCCGCTTCAGACGCTTACTAGCTGTACGATTCTTATATCCCCGTTAGCCTCAGTTTCCACATTTATTACAAAAAAAAAAGCTGGAGAGAAAGGACAAAACCCCACTAGCATCTTTGCCAAGAAAACCGCAAAGGGGGTCACCACAACAGAACGGGAAGCCTCAAAGGTAAGCAGGTTTCATTCTCTTACTTTGCAGAAAAGGAAACTGAGGCACGGGCTACAGGAGAGGTAGGATTCGAATTCTCTCCTCCAACCTTCCTTCAGGAAACTGAGGCTCAGAAAGAGCACAAACTCCCACAAACGTCAGGTCTCCTAACTCTAAGGCCTTGCTCCGTCCGGGTCACCACCTGCACCTCAGGCCGGTTCTGTCTTTCAGAAGGGAAGAGGCCTTGGGAATGGCGATCCAAACCTTTCCTTTAGTCGCGAAGAAACTGGAGGCGAAGGGACGCGCGCGGCCCGGAGCGAGGTTGCGGCAGGCGCTGATGCAAGCCCGGTTCTCCCGAGCCTTCAGCCCGCCTCTTCCCTCCCGGGGCGCCCGCCCGGCCGCCCCCGACTTCCCCTCCGAATCTCTCCCTCAGACGCGGGCCGGGCGCTTTCCCAGGCGTGAGCTGCAGCGGGCGAGCTCTCCTCGCCTCGCAAAGGGAAACGCGCCGCGGGGTCTCGGCCCGAGCGCCCGGGAAGCGGAGCGCGCCGCGGCTCTCAGCCCGGGCCCTGCCCGATTGCTCCGAAGCGGGCGTCGCGCCCTTGTCCGGCCGGGCAGCCCCCGGCGCAGCTTCTCCAAGGACCACGAACCGCGCCTGCCCTCGGCGGCCCGCGCATCGGCGCCTGCGCGCCTCCGCCCGGGCCCCTGACTAAGGCGCCCGCCGCCCTCGCCCGCCGGCCGCGCCGAGCTGGGCCAGAAGGGGCGGTGCCGCGGGGGGCCAGGGGCGCGGGGCTCCGCGGCTGGGAGGAGGGCGGATGCAACCCCGCGGAGGGAGAGCAGCCTTACCTCGGGATCCTCCCTCACCTGCCGCCCCGCGGCGGTCCGGGCGCCCCTGGCGAGCAGCGGCTTCCGTCTCGCAGCCCCGGAGGAGAGCCGCGTGGGAGGCTGCGCCCGCCGGGCCGCCGCGGGGGCGGGGGGCGGAAACGCCTCCGCTAGGGTAACTCACGCCCAGCGGCGAGGCCCGAGGCGGGCTGCGGGGGGACCCCCAGACGCGAGTGGGGCGGCCCAGAGGCTCCTCCGTGCCACCGAGAGCGCGCGCGCCCCCACGCGCGCTGTAGGAGAGGAGAAAGCAGGCACTGCAAGCACTTGGGGAAATTTAACTATGAGGCGCTGGACCTGCGCTCACTGACGACACGCACGCGGGGGAAAGCCCGCCGCCCTTCCCCGCAGCCAGGGGCTTGCCGCAGAGCACTTACATTCAAGGCCAGTCCGTAAAACACAACCTTTTGATCCGGGCCACGAAAAATGGAATACGGGCGTATCAGCAGGACAGTCTCATGAAGCCGAGCGGGTCAGGAGGAAGTCACGGACAAAAATGACAGGTGGAGACCGTGCGGAAGCCTCGAACTTTGGGGGAGGACCCGCGGAAATCAGTCGTTGAAGTGCTGGCTTCGTAAGAAAGAATAATCAGATTTTAAAGCGTAGCCGAAACCTCCTCTCGCCAAAACACGATACAATGGTTACCTTGGGTCCACACGTATGCTCCAGGAAACATTTGGCAACTTAGTTTCAAAACAAGCCCCGGAATACAGCGATGCCCGCCTCCTTCTCATCCCCGAGTCACATTTTTATTCCCAGGGTGTCTCTGGTAGATGTGTAGTGTCCGGGAGGGACTGAACTGCCTCTAAAAGGAGATGTCGTAACTGCTTTGGGAACAGAATACTAAAGCCAAGTCAGACCAGACCTAAGTGACTTTCGAAACTTAGCCCTTTCTTTCTTGCGGCGGCACAGACTAGGTGAGAAAGGAAGTCGATGAGTCAGGACTCAGACCTTGTCAGAACACCAAAAAACTCTTGGGAGCATTGCCGGTATACGTGCTAATAGTGAATTTAGAGCTAGAAGGTACCCTTAGAGGCAACAGAGCTCAAACTTCTCATTTTACAGATGGAGAAATGGAAGCTGGGATGCTGTGACTAACTCAGTTAACACAGCTAGTAAGCATCTGAGGCAGGATTCGGATTCATGTCTTCCTGACTCTAAGCCCAGCACACCATCTTCTGCATCTCTTAAATACATCTTTAGATAGATATATATATATATATACTTATGTACAATATATAAACAATACTCATTCATATAATGAATGTAAAGAGACTATTTATCTACATCTTAATTTATGTGGCCATCCATTTTTTTATATATCATAAATTATCTCATTTGAGCTTCTATACTCCTGCAAGGGAAAAGAAGGAGCAGGATAATAGAAAAGGAAGCATGTTCATGAATCAATCTCAAAACCAAGGTTTCTGTTCTGTTACTGACATATACTGACTGGGTGATCCTAGGCAAGTGATTTGACCTCTCAGCGCTCAAAGGAACTCTTTTAAAAATTTCAATTTCATTTTCAGATTCTCATTCTCTCCTTCCCACCTCCTGCTTCCATGTATTGAGTAAACAAGAAAAACAAAATTCATTTAAAAATATGAATAATCAAGTAAAAAAATTGCACAACAGCCATATTCCAACAGATATCTGGGTTCATCTCCCTCACTGAGGTGGGTAGTATTAATCAACTCTCTAAGACTATATAAGTTGTAGAGAATATGCTTATCTGCATTGATAGAGGGAGATTTCCTCACCTGGGACTTTTTTATTGTAGTGAAATGACAGGTCTAGTCCCTAACCCAATCCCATATGAGAGGAGGAAACTTCTATCCCTTAATGGAGAATTTCTTGTACTGCTGTGTCCAATTTGGGATTTTCTCAACAAAGATGCTGGAATGGTTTTATATTTCCTTCTTCAGCTTATTTTACAAATGAGGAACTGAAGCAAAAAGAGTTAAGTGACTTGCCCAGAATCACACAGCTGACTCCAGAGTGAGCACTCTACCCATTCTATCCTAGCTTCCTCAGAAGTCAGGGAAGAAAGTGCAATACAGAATTTCTCTCTCCTGACTCCTTAAGCAATACACTTACATTTTAAAAGCATAGGTACAAAGACTTCAGAAAGATGCTGAAGGATAAACTCTTCTTGGAAATTTAAATTCAGATTTGCTTTCCAGATGAAATGAAAGTAAAAGAGTTGAGAGAAGAGACAGAGGGACCCTCCCTCTCTATGATAATTGAAAAGTACTTTAAAATGATATCACAGATGATTTTAGTTGCATAGTCCAAAGAGGAGATGAGGTCACAATTGTAAAATAAGGTTATTTATTAATGCTAGACTTAGACACTGGTAAAATCCCTGACTTCTCAGAGTTCGAAAAAGCAAAAAGACTGCCCAATTCACCATCTTGAAGCATATGATAATGTTATAGACTCCTGTACCCAGTGACTCCATTTAATGAGTCCACTGAGTTCAATGGGAAAAAAAAAAAAAAAAAATGGCACAACATATTGGAAGCATCATTGAAGTTGGATGTTCCTAGATACTTTGTTTAGAATGTTATTTGGTTTATAAGGATTGCTCTGCTGACCTCTGCTGGCTAAGAGTGGAAAATAACAAAGCAAACGCCTTGTTTATAAATGCCTCCTCATCCAACCTGGGGAGGAGTAGGGTGAGAAAAGGAAAAGAAAATAAAATGCCCATTATTGCTTCTGTAGGATGTGACCATTATGCTTCCATCATCTCAGATTTTTTTTCCAACATCACCAAGTAGACTACTGGAAAAATATAATTCTAGAAGGAATGTTAATGAAAGGCAACTCGATGAAAGAAAGCAATATTATGACTGAACAACCTGTAACTAGTTTCTAAATGACACTTCTTGTAAAATGGTAAGATCCATAACAGATTTTATAGGCATCTGTCACATCTAAGCATTTTGTTGTTAATCATGAATCAAGTTATTAGTTTTGCATTATCTTACACCAAGGTTAGGACAGAGAATGAGGGCAAAGAGTCTACAGCCCAGTAAGATTTCTCATTTCATTCTTTTTGACTGAAAAATATTCATCATAAAAAAAATCTGGAATAGTACAATAACTAAGATTTTTATTTAGAATAATAATTGCAGAAATCTTGTCTATATTTTTCCTCTATTTCCGAGCCAAGTTCCTAGGAAAACAAGTTGTTCATACTTCTTGCCTCCATTTACTACCTTTTCACTTGAAACTCAATCCTTTGCCCTCTGGTATCTAGCTTCAGCACTCAACAGAGACATTTCTCTCCAAGGTTAGCAAAGATCTCACCCACTTCCCTTAATTCCTAAGCTTTTTCCTGGACACCCTCTTTTCTTCTTCATTTCTCAGTGATCTCTTTAGCTTTCATAGCTTCTATTATCATCTCTAGGAAGATAACAGCCTGATCTCTCTCCTCAGTTTCCATTCCACATCACTTTTAAAACGCATGTCTTATAGACAAGGGGAAAGAACATTAGCTCAGGAGTTAAAGGGCCTGGGTTCAAATTCTGTTTGTCATCATTATCCTTAATATCTATTCAAAATGTTTTATCTTTCTGGGCTTTGGTTTTCTCCTCTGTAAAATGAGTTTGAACTAGAAAACTCTAAGATCCCTAACCACTCTAAATCTATGATTTTATAAACCCATTTGAAATTTTAACACAGGAAAGAAGAGGAAAGATTCTGCTAATGATTTTGTATTTTCTCTTCCAAGGACTGCCTCCTAACTGGTCTTGCAATCTTCAATCTCTTTCCTCCCTAGTTCATTCTCCACAATTGCTAAAGAGATATTCTTAATGATAAGTACTGGAAAAGATGTGGGAAAATTTGGACACTAATGCATTTTTGGTGAAGTTGTAAACCGATTCAACCATTCAGGAGAACAATTTGGAACTATGCCCAAAGGATTATAAAACTCTGCATACCCTTTGATCCAGTAATACCACTACTAGGTCTGTATCTCGAAGAGATCATAAAAAACGGAAAAGGACATATGTGTATAAAAATGGTTATAGCAGCTCTCTTTGTGGTGGCAAAGAGGATTTAAAATTGAGGGGATGTCCATCAATTGGGGAGAGACTAAACAAGTTGTGGTAATATGAATGGAATGGAGTATTATTATGCTATAAAAAATGATAAGCATGCAGATTTCAGAAAAGTCTGAAAAGACTCTAAGTTAAGTGAGCAGAACCAGGAACATTCAGAGAGAAAACTATAGTTCTGAATACAGATCAAAGCACACTATTTTCATTTTTGTTTTTTCTTTTTAAGCTATGTTCCAATCAACCTAGCCTATTTGTTGCTACTTATTATCAAACTCTTTCATGCTTCAGAACCTTTGTCACATTCCTGGAATTCATTCCCTCATTTTTTCATTTTAAAACCTATAGCTAGAAATGCAACATGTATAATTTTTATCATATTAAATTTAAAAGTATTTACACAAAGTCAATGCAAACAAGATTAGAAGGAAAGCAGAAAGTTGAGAAAAAAATTTTATGGCAAATGTTCTGATAATAATTCTGATAAATGTTTTTTAAAATTATAGAAAGCTGAGTTAAATTTATAAGAATATAAGTCAATTCCCAGTTGAAAAGTGGTCAAAGGATATGAACAGTCATTTTTCGGATGAAGAAATTAAAGCCATCTATAATCATATAAAAATGCTCTAAAATCACTTGATTAGAGAAATGCAAATTAAAACTCTGAGGTACCACCTCACACTTATCAGATCAGCTAATATGACAGAAAAGGAAAATGATTAATGTTAGAAAGGTTTTGGGAAAATTGGAACACTCACATATTGTTGATGGAGTTGTGAACTGATCTACCCATTCTGGAAAGCAATTTGGAACTAGGTTCAAAGGGCTATAAAACTGCCCATATCCTTTGATCCAGCAATATCATTACTAGGTTTGTATCACAGAGATCATAAAAATTGAAAAAGGACCCACATTTTCACACACACACACACACACACACACACACACACACACACACCCCTCTTTTTGATGCCAAAGGGGATTGAAAATCAAGGAGATATCCATCAATTGGGGAATGGCTGAATAAGTTGTGGTATATAAATGTAATGGAATATTATTGTGCTTTAAGAAATGATGAGCAGGCTGATTTCAGAAAAACCTGAAAAGATTCTGAGTTAAGTGAGCAGAACAAAAAAATATTGTACATCATCATTGTGTGATGATCAACTATGATAGACTTAGTTCTTCTCAGCAATACAATTCCAATAGATTCATAATGGAAAAGCATTATGGTTCTGAATACAGATCAAAGCATACTATTTTCACTTTTTCTTTTTTTGGCTTTTCCCTTTTATTCTGTTTTTTCTTTTACAAGAAACATGACCAATATGGAAATACATTTTGTACATGTATACTTAGATTATTTGCCTTGTTAGGGAGGCAGAAGGAAATAAAAAATAAATGGAAATCAAAATTTTATAAAATGTTGAAAATTAATAAGTAAATTTTAAAAAATTCTCAGGCTTTTTTCAATTGACTTCAATTTCAGTGTCACCTTCTCCATGAGACCTTTCTAGATCCCTCTAGTTGCTTATGCCTACTCTCCAAAATTACTTTGGCATGGTATATGATTATGATGAAATACTATTGTGATACTATAAGAATTGATGAAAGGGTTTCAGAAAAATCTCAAAGAACTGAGTTGATGAAAAGACAAGTGAGAAGAACTAGAATATTATATGCAATAACAGCAATATTGTAATGGTAATCAACTGTGAAAGACTTATCTACTCTGATCAATACAATGATTCACAATAATTCCATGATTAAAAATGCTGTTGACCTTCAGAGAGAGAATTGATGAACTTTGAATGCAAATTGAAGCATATTTTTAAACTTTTTTTTTTGCATTTTTGCAATATGATCAACATGGAATGTTTTTTAATAACTTCACATGCATAATGGGTACCATATTGCTTGTCTTCTCATTGAGTTGGGAACTGGCTGTAGAAAGAAAATTCAGAACTGAATATAAAAATTATTTTTTAAAACAATAATTTATTTTGTTTTTTTTCTGGTTATACAAATTCATTCTTTTTTAAAAACTTTTTTTATGAATCATGTTGGGAGAGAAAAATCAAAGCAAAAAGGAAAAACAAAAAAAATGAACCTAGCTTGTATTGATTTACATTCAGTCTCCATAGTTCTCTCTCTGGATGCATATGGCATTTTCTATCCAAAGTTTTATTAGGATTGTCTTGGATCATTGAACCACTAAGAAGAATCAAGTCTTTCATAGATGATCATCACACAATCTTGCTATCACTGTGTACAATGTATTCCTGGTTCTGCTTGTTTCACTCAGCATCTGTTTGTGTAAATCTTACAAGGCCTTTTTGAAATCAGCTTGTTAATCATTTTTTATAGAATAATAATATCCCATTACTTTCATATACCATAACTTATTCAGCCATTCCTCAACTGATGGGAATCTATTCATTTTCCAACTCTTTGCCATCACATAAAGAGAGCAAACACAAATATTTTTGCACATGTAGGTCCTTTTCCCTCCTCTCTGATTTCCTTAGGATACAGTCCCGGGAGAAACACTGATGGATCAAAGGATATGCAGTTTGAAAGCTCTTTGGGGGAAGTTCCAAATTGCTTTCCAGAATGGTTGGAGAGAGCCACTAATTACTGGACAAATCAGAAAAGGCTTCAATACAGGTGGCACCTGAGTTAATTAAGCCTATTTTTTTTATTAAAGTTGTTTATTTTCCAAATATATGCATAGATAATTTTCAACATTTACTTTTGCAAAACCTTGTGTTTCAAATGTTTTTCTTTCCCTTCCCCTCACCTCTTCCCCTAGATGGCAAATAATCCAATATGTTAAACATGAGTAATATTTCCACAATTATGGTACACAAGAAAAATCAGATCAAAAGGGAAAAAATGAAAAGAAAAACAAAATGTAAAGCAAACAACAAAAAGTGAGAATACTATATTGTGATCCACATTCATTGCTCATAGTCCTCTCTCTGGACTATGCACCCCTCACTCTGGGTGCAGATGGCTTTCTCCATCACAAACCCCTTGGAATTGGCCTGAGTCACCTTGTTGTTGAAAAGATCCACAACCATCAGAATGGATCATCATATAGTCTTGTTTCTGTGTACAATGATCTCCTGGTTCTGCTCATTTCACTTAGCATCAGTTCCTGTAAATCTCTCCAGGCTTCTCTGAAGTCATCCTGCTGGTTCTTTCTTATACAACAATAATATTTCAAACATTCATATACCATAACTTATTCAGCCATTCTCCAACTGATGGGCATCCACTCAGTTTCTTGCCACTACAAAAAGGGCTGCTACAAATTTTGCACATATAGATCCTTTCCCTTTTTTTATGTCTTTGGGATACAGGTCCAGTAGAGACACTGTTGGATCAAAGGGTATATACCCAATTTAATAGCCCTTTGGGCATAGTTTCAAATTGCTGAGCTAAACCTTGAGAGAATCTAAGGTTTCAAAAAGACAGAAATTATGGAGGAATTGCTTCCTTCCTTTGCAAAGGCATAGAAATGAGATGGAATGCTAAGGAACAGCAAATAGTCCAGTTTGGCTAGTACATAAGATGCATGAAAGGAAACAAAGTGCAATAAGATTGAAAAGGTACAATAGAGCTGGACTGCAAAGGATTTTAAATGCCAGAGTGAGAGGTTTGTATTTTATCCTAGTAGCTAAAGGAAAATATGGTTTTTCAACATGAGAGTTTCAATGTCAGATCCCTATTTTAGAAAGATGATTTTGGCAGCTCTATGAAGAATTCGAGAAAGGAGACTCAAAGCAGGGGGCATAATAAGGTGACTATTGAACTAAGATATTGGCCAGATGAGTTAGAAAGAAGAGGATGGATGCAAAAGATTTTGTAGAGAGAATTGACAAAAAAAAAAAAAAAAAAAAAAAAAAACAAAAAACAACTAATTGGATATGAGAAGTTGATAATGACCTAAGGTTTTGATATTGGTTGACTAAAATGGTTATCCTTTCAACAAAAGCAGAAATCTAGAGGGGAAATTTCAAGGGGAAGATAAGTATCTATTTTGACTAGTTTCAATTTCATATATCTTTGGGACATCTATGTGTCCCAGTATATAGAGAACTGGAACACAAGAGATGACTGGATATGTAAATCTGCATGGAGATGTTAGACCCAGAGGACTTAATGAAAGCACTGGTTCTTGAAAGAAGAGGGCTCTGGGATTCACACACACACACATACGCATAGGCAGAGGCAAATCATGGATAATAACCCAACAAGGAAAACTGAGACATACCTAGACAGTATGGAAAATCGGGAGAGAATGGAATCACAAAAACCCAAGAAGAATGGTTAACAGTATCAAATGTTAGACACATTCAAAAAAGGAGAAGGGAGAATATGGATTGAAAAGAGGCAGCTAAATGGCACAGTAGATAAGAATGCCAGCCCTGAAGTCAGGAGGTCCCGAGTTCAAATCCTGCCCCAGACACTTAATACTTCCTAGCTGTGTGACCCTGGGCAAGTCACTTAATTGCCTTAGGGGAAAACAAGAGAGATCATTGGATTTAGGTAAAAAATCACTGGCAAGTTTGGAGTAGTCAGTTCAGAGAGAAGATAATGAGTTCCATTTTGAACATGTTGAGCTTTAGCTGCCTGTGGAATATCCACCTGGAGATGTTACCAGTTGGTAAAGGATCACCAATTTAGAGCTAAAGGCCCTTTAAAGATCATCCTTGACCTTTTACAAATGAAGAAACTGAGACCCAGAGGTTGTAATTTGGCCAAGGTCCCATAGGTTAAATGGCAGAGACTAGATTCAAACACAGGTCCACTGAGTTCAAATTCAACCTCCCTATTACTGCATATGACACAGAACTGTAATTCAATTAAACATTAGGGTGGGAGAGGGATTTGGGAGTCAACTGTGCTGATTTAATTCAAGCCACTGGAGCTGATTTAGCCCAGAACAAAGATTGGAAATATGTTGGGGTACCCATGGTTAGGGGGCAGGAAATAGATAATTCAGTAAAAGAGTTATTAATCAAATAGAAATATCAGGACACTGTTGTTTTTTGTTTGTTTGGGGTTTGTTTGTTTTTTAAAGCCGAAGAAAGAGAGAATTATCCAAAAGAAGGTGTTTGCCAAGAGGTCAAGAAGGCTAAGAACAGAGAAAAGGCCATTTGATTTAGGGTGGTTAGCTCTGGTTCAGTAGAGTGGTAAGGACAAAAACCAGATTGCAAGAGAATGAGAAGTGAGTAGAAAAAAGAGCAAGTGAGGGCAGGGCATGGATACAAATAATACAAATGGCTTTGCCTGAGTAGGAAAGAAAAATAAATTTCTCCTGAAAACAGCCTTGATTCAATATGCCTAAAAAGTGTGTGTGTGTGTGTGTGTGTGTGAGTGTGTGTGTGTGTGTGTTTCTCCCTTGCTTCCATTCGGTCAACAGATGCTGTGGGTGGGTTCTGGCTCTTGGCTAATTCTTTCCTTTTACCTACCATTAAATTTTCATATCCACCCTATGTTAGCAGAGACATTTTTTGGAAGATAATCATGCAAATGAATGTGCAGGCATTGTGAAATACAAGAAAATGAAAACAAATTTCCATCATTTAAAGAGTTTTTTCTTCTGATTTATACACACAGAGTTCCTAGAAATAGTGTTAATAAAACTATTAACTTTATAAGCATTGAGTTTCAAAAAAACTTTAGAAATACTGCTTATGTTAGCAATGTTTTATATCTATATCCTAAAAAAAATATCAAATGATAGAAAAGCAAATACAAAAACTTTTAAAAGTAGCCAATTAGTTCAAGTAAGTTTGTCTTAAAAAAAAAAAAAACTACAAAGAATGGCTCAGCAAAGAATTATCTAAACTTGTTGAACTCTAACCTCCAGTCAATAAGTGCATTGGAATAATACTTTATACTTAACACTGAGAATCTCATAACTTTTAATATTACTGTGAAAGGGTCCTATTTATCTTAAAAATCAAGTCATTCTCAAAGTTGCCCAAGCATTTATGGATCAAAACTTATCTCTTCAAATTATTCTTAGTATATTTATCCTCTAAAGTGCACTGATACAAATTATGTGGATAAAATAAACAAAAAGTCCAAACCTGCAAGGAGTGCAGTTACAACACTGATGCCTTTGGGATACCAAAAGTTATCCATATTTTGAAAAAATATATCACTAAGATCAACTTGATTAGGCTTTTTTTTTCCATGAAATTGTCACATTACATGGTTAACTTTTCGTCATACATGAATGACTTCTCTTGATCCACTTCATCACTTAATAGTGATTTCTTCATTATCCAGATAAGGTATTTTTGCCAAATCAATCAGAGACCAGGTTTAAGCATAAAGCATATGTATTCACAAAATCTCAGAATTGAAGGAGCCTCAAAGGGGCCTTAGTCCTGAAAAAGAATCTGGTCTTTAACACTTTTAACAAATAGTAAGTTATTGGCAAGTCTTATACTTGAGTGTTACAAAGTCAACCAGTTTGGGGATTATTTACTGTTTCTTTCCATTAGGTTGACTAATTAAGGATTATATCATGAATAACTGTTCATTTGTAATTTGTATTTGTCAAGGTAGAAAACTTTCTAGGTCAGGCTTGATTTAGCTATTTCTATATAAAGGTGTTAATTTTTTTTATTTAAACATACATTCAAATAGTATTAAAAAGTTATTATGGTCCTGTGTTTCAAAGCAGTTGATCAAGTTGTGGTAGGGTTCATTAATAACTAATTTGGGGGTATTGGATGATGTTGCTTAGCTATTACTGGTTCTGAACAAAGTCCTGGTACTAATTAGTATATAAAAATCCCAATTTTTATAGAAATGGCAAGAGCAAACTAGTTGTATCCTAAAGCTACTTTTTTTTAAAGGGATGAAAATGTTATAGAGATAATGGGTTAACTTCTAAATCCCAGGCAAATCATAATCTCCACTTAAGTATAATCATTACAAAATAATGTCATTTATAGAACAGATGAGGAAAAACAGGGGAGAAACAGTTATCAAATTTTACACAAAGGTTCATAACAGATGCTTGAAAACTGAATGAAAGCACAGAGCCTTTATTGGATCACAGATTATGAATAAGAAAATGGGTGGTACCACTGAGGACAAATTTGCATAGAAATGCAATTTATAAAATTCTCAAGGTAAACAATTTGCATCTTTGAAGAAACTGTAGTTAGCTTTAAAAAGTTTCCAGACAAGATGTGCAATTCTTTCATAATATTCATAATTGCTGCCCAATTAAATGACCTCAGGAAATGTTGAACTTTAGTAAATCATTTGTATTAAATCTCTTGCTGCGGTGGATTCCTCAGTGTCTCGCTGCAGTTGTAACTAGATAAAACTTGGAAGCTTTCAGGACGATTCAAACCTCCAACACTTCACAGGAGTCTGCATTTCTTAGAACTGAAGGCAACACTAATCAGAGAAGGAAATAAGCAAAAAGTATTGATTAAAATCCAAACTTGCCAAGTGTGTGTACATTCAATGAAATATTCAACTATAATAGGATTCTCTGGATGTTCCTTCACCAATTCTGATACCAGAAGATGACAGATTTGAATAGTCACACTTTATTCTTATACCTCTGGCATTTAAAATCAAACAAGACTGAAATTATCAAGGGGAATGAGTAACTTTGAATTTTGTAGCCAAAATTCCCAGGGTCAGGATTATAAAGATTTATAATTTTAAAGGGTCTCCAAATTTAATGTATGTAAAAAATTATATACAAGAAAGCAGTAATGAATCTTAAATCCTAAGGTTAGAAGTTACAAAGTAATTTTAGGCAACTAAGTGAAAAGGGAAACTATGACAAAGAGCTAAATGTAATTGAAGCTTTATTATGTGGAAATCCCAAAATAACATGAACAAAACTTTCAGCCTAAAGAATTTGACAGATAATCAATAAGCTCTCTTCTTTAAAGATTCTGGATAAAGAACTGTCACACAATAAGCTATTCCCAGGGGTATCAAAATGCTTACCTGTCTAATTCCTTAATTTCATGTAAGACTCATCTCTGAATGGTAAGAATTTAATAAAATTGCTATCTTTAGGGATAAAATTTCTCCTGATGAAGTTCCCTCCTCCCATTTTGTGACTTTGTATTATAGTACCACCCATATACTTTATTATTTGTAATTATCTCAAAGAATTATAGTATGTATAGGACAAAGGAATAAAGCGAACATGAATATAACTACTCGTTAAAATTGTTAACCAGCATCTGGTAATGGCCTCCCCCCCACCCCTTACATCATACCACATGGAAACGGATTCAACAAAAAGTAGCAAAGGCTATGGATCTGCAAGGATTTTATTTGACATTTTAGGTCTTGAGATGAATACAGATACACAGATAATCACTTGAAATAGAAACTTTGACTCAATACACAAATTAAGAGGACACCTAGTTTTCACACTGCCCCCAGTAAAGTACCTGTTTGGGATTCATTCATACAGCTACAACTTCTTTCAGCAAATTACAAACAAGCCCATGCTTGCTGAAGCAACAACAGCAAGGCGACCACTCACTGTCACTAGCATTTTAGTTCTTCCTACAGCTCTAGATCAGAGGTTTTGAACCATGGGCCATTTTAAGCAATACTAAGGCACGCACTTTAAAGTACAAACCTTAAAAGCTAAAATGCTTTAAAAAAGAGATCGGGGAAACAAAATATCAGACATTACTAAAAGAATTTTTAGTTTTTGATATTAGGCTCTAGGTATTTTATCCAAACCAGCCTATAAAAAATAAGGCTTTCTTGCTAATAACAGCTTTGACCTATATTTGGATCACTCTCTCTGATGGAAAAAAAATTGATTAATCTGTTGTTTGAGGTTTGAAGGTAAGTTGAAAGCTTATAAGACCTAGCTCTGACAACAGTATTAAAAACATTTAATACTATCAATAAGAAAAAAGACATCATAGAGAAACAAAGTTGTTAACCATATAAGTAACTTTCACAGTGAAATCTGGCTTGTTCCTTGGTTATGTTAAATCAAACAGCATATTACAATTTTAAACACTTATTTTCCACAAAACTTCCATTTCTGTCAGACTGAAGAGTGATCTAAATCTCAAAGTAAAGGTTTAGAACCTGAGGAAAAGCAAACACAGCATTTTCAATGAAACACTTATACAAATATTTGTTTCAATATTTATGCTACATTATTACTGAAATGTTTCACTAAATCAATTACTTCACTGGCAAAAACTGCAATGCAAAATTTTAATTTGACTTTTTCCTATTCAAATAAATGTGCACCAGCCATTCATGAAGTCCTGGCTATCAGTATATTTATTATATAAAATTGATAATCAGAACTATGCTTTCCACTCATACACAGTTAACAGAGCTGGTCAATGAGAGGAAATAGCAAGTTTTTCTGGTTGTTGCTTTAATCATTTTTATGATTTATCAGTTTGGAAATTTTTAATTATTAGAAGAAAAAAGTCTGACATTAATTTTTAAAAATTTAGTTCAGAAATATCCATTTTCCTAGGAACATTCCCTAGTTATAACTGAATTTTCCCCCTTATTTTTTAATATCAAAGTGATTTTTAAAAATCAATAGCATGCTATAATTGAAGGCAACCATAAGTTTCCAACTGTGGATCAAATTTAAAACAATTAACAGGATATCATCATAAATAATGAAAATACCAACAAAACTTACAGAAACCTATTAATAATGGTTTCTGAACATTTCAACACAACATCAATAAAATTACCCTGGTCATCCTAGTTATAAAGGCTCTTGCAAAGAACAAATCACAGCACTATGGTTCTGCTATTTACAGGTCACATTAATTTATAACCCAAAAACTAGTTCATAGATTAGGGAAGTATAACACTTACCATTACTGGGGCTGGGAGGGTAAGGGTGGGATAGGAGGGTGGGAAGAAAACCCATGGTAATATAAAGCTCCAAAGGAAAGAGAAAAAGGAAAGTCTTCCTTGCCCATGCTTTGCTCTGATGAACCATGAAGACTTAGTTGAGGAAAAATGGAACCCAAGCAAATGAAACCTAAATCTCAGGAGCAAGCTCAAAGAGGAGCAAGCAACTAGAAAGCAAATCAAAGAGGCACAAATAGACATTCAACCCTCTGGGAGGGTTCAAAGACAGCTAGACATAAAACCAGTAGGTTTTATAACTCTAACAACCTATGAAAGAAACCAAATGCAATATATCTCTCCAAAGCAGAACACCTGGTCTCTTCATCCTTTGCAAATATTGACACTTTAACTGAATTCTTTAAAGTGTATAAACAGCCTTTAAGCAATATCAAAATATAATCATCCAAAATCTATATTTATAATTCTTGATGCTTCAGCACTTCAAAGAACCATTATCTCATTTCTATTAAAATTTTAAATGCAGCTAGACACACATGAAGCACAAACACAATCAACAAAAATAAACTTTTGATGACACAAACAGGAATAATTTGTAAATATCCAGTTCTACAATACTGCAAAGAAAAATGTTTCAAGGATGCTGATGAACTACAATATTTAGATGAAACATTTATTTTTTCAGTCACAAAATCTGCACAAAATATTGAAACTCAAAAAGGAATTAGACGGAGGTCAAATACAGAGATGAAATGTACAAGACAAATGAGCAGGCAAACTAAAAGTTCTTGAAAGTATTTTACTTCAGATTGAAAAATGAACAGTTCAACTGTCCTTTTTAAATAAAGATTTGCAAGATATACAGTATTTACGAATACAATGCTGGTCATTTGAGGAAATGTAACACACACCTCAATTTTCCTTCATGCTTTTTTTTTTGTCTTTTAGAAAGATACTGTTTACCAAAAAGAAACTTGAGCAGTCCAGGAAAAGCGATTTTTCCAATAAATTTATGAAAACCATAAATTGAGGCAAACCTAAGATTCCCAATGGAATCAAGATTATCTTCCCGCTACCACCACCTTAAAATAATCACATGCTTATTGAAACACTAATACCTGCACCCTAAGAGTACATTTGCTTTCAACAATGAGGGTGATTCTTTAAAACACAAAAACAAAACAACAACAACAAAAAAAAGTCAGTGTGGCCAATGCAACACAGATCTTTGCAAGTTTTATATATCTGAAACAGTTTGCTAATAGCAGCTAATACTGGATTATATAATTTTATAAATAATTTCTCCCTAAGCAGTAAACAAAAGTCTACACATTCACAATAATCTAAAAAAAAACAAACAAAACAAAAAAAAAAAACAAAATAAATACTGTGATTATGCATCATGTGGTATGACTTGAACTAGTTTCTATAAACAAAAGCTCAACATCCTGTTGATAAAAATTAGTTGATCTGAACAAAATGTGAATCTAAAATTTAAAACATTGTCAAATTAACATCATATTTAAAACTCTTATACTGTTTATACAAGGTAAGTGTTATGAGTTTCCATCTTTTGGAACGTACTTTTCCTTTTTGAAGTAAAACACTAACATATTGAAATATTGATTTCAGTGATGACATTGGTTTTGGTCATATTTTAGCATTATTTTATTTAAAAAGTTGTTGCACTAATAGTGTCCATTACTGTCTGGTTGGTCTGGTACTTTGTAACTGTATATAAAAGAAAATTTTAAAAGCCTATAGATCTGTATATATATGTATATATATATGTGTGTATGTGTGTGTATATATATATATACACACATGTAATATGAATACATATACGTATACATATATATGCATATAAAAGATCCTCATCTCAGGAATGGCTTCATTATATAATAGTCATACACATTGATGATGAATGTAGAAGCACTTTTCCCTTTCAAGGAAGCATTTTCATAAAAGCTATTTAACATTCTATTATGTTCAATTTTTCCCCAGCTCAGTTTCAAACTCAACATGTGGTGAATAACAGAATTTTACATCTCATTTGCACTCAAGGCATTCAATTGACCATAACCTAAATTTACAGTATGATTAAAACAAGCCAATGTTTAAAAAAGTTTTAATTAAAGGTAACAATTCAATGAAAAGGGCAGGATAAAGAATGGGATGACAAGAAGTGTTTGGTCTTAATAAGGCAATACGAAATATGTCCTTTATCAAAGACCATTTAATTTTTAAAGATAAACAATACCAAAAGCATAAAGTGGAGTATAAGAAAATAGTTTTATAAGTATGATTTCATTAAAGCTTAAACAGTTATTCTCTCCCACAGAAGTTTAGCATGAATTTAAAAAAGAAGAAAGAATGAGAAAAACAAGTACACGCAAGCACGAAGATTAAAGAAGCTGGCATGCAAATGTTTGTAGAACTCGAGCTGAGGTTTTTTTTTTGTTTTGTTTTTTGTTTTTTGTTTTTTTTTTTTTTACTGCAACAAGAATGGACAACATTCAGGTGGCTTTTTTTTTCCTTTTTAGGAAGAAAAAAAAGACTGCAAAGAAAAACAAAGTAGTGTAACTGCCCACTGCCAAAGACAAGGGCACTATAGGAAATAGTTGCAAGCTAATTATCAGAGATGACTATAGTTTTTTCAGTGTTTACACAAAAATACATAGTACACATTTTACAAAATAAAATAAACTTCATTTGCCACCATAAATCTTTTCTTTTTTGAGGAAAAACTTTTGCAGCAGGTCACAAGTGTTCTATTAATTCATTTCAATGCTGAGGAAAACAAATTCTGAATAACAGAACTAATCACGTTCCTACATATGGATGTTAAGATGACAATTCAGATTATTTTTCAAACTAATCCTGAGAAAATTCTGTTTACAATTTAAACAGTAATGTTATGTAAAAAGTATTAACAAATCCACTATTACAAATGTCAATTTCCTATAATATGGTTTTCTATATATATACACACAATAAAATGGTAAATATATGCAAAAATAATAAAAAAAAATCATGCACAAATCACTTTCACCTTTTAAATCTGGTTTTCTCACAAAATACATTTTTTCTCCTTCCCCCCTCCTTTTAAACTTTTAGTTTTTGTTTATACCACCCCCTACACACACTGAATACTACCCCTACAATTCAGCATAAAGCTGATGGGATATATATTTATTTTACATTCAAGCTTTTAAATCTTAAAATGACCCTGTTGTATAGCATATGACTTATCAAATGAGCAGCCTTTTTTTTCCTTTTTGTTTTTGTAGTTGTCAGTCTTCATGATCCATTCCGTGGCGAGCTGGGAAAAAAATGCAGTTGCTAATCAACGTCTGAACAGTCTGAAGCTCCTGAATGAATCCCAGGAGTTGCTATCAAACTATCGTGTAGCATGAGATCATTGCACACAGAAGAACAGTCAATCATAAAATTGGTAACTATCTACAAAGGTCTGAAAGGGCTGCGTCCCTCTTGTGTTTCCTCTTTTTGCCATGGTAATACTGATTATTTGATTTGCCTTGATGCTGTTTGTTTGTCATCAAGGTGCCATGGCTTGTTTGAGTTGTACCTTGGAAGCCTTTGCTGGAAGAACGAAATAACCTTGCTGATCCATGCTGTAGAAAAGAGGGGAAAAAAATAATGAATATCTTATATTAAAACAGAAAACAGTCCTAGATATCAATCCATGTTTAAATAATAGCAATGATTATCATCATTAGAAAACATTTAACATCCAAGTCTTCAAAAAGAGTTAAAAAGATACTGTAATAGTGATCTTTTAATACTACATTAATTTGATATACTTAAAACTTTAATATTTAATCTTTACTAAAGAAGTAGTTTAAGCAAATAAATTTAATCCACGGCCTACAAATACGGATCTACCTTCCTAATAATGTTCTACTTATGCCAACATTAAAATTTCTCCCTGACCACATGTTACCAAAAGAGGACCACAAGACAACAGCATAAGAAAATAAGTATGGGATTTAAATTATATTGTATATTCCCTTCACTGTGCATGAGTGGGGGCAGGGAGCTACATGAGAAATGAAAAAAAAAATATATGGAATGCTACATATAATTTTCCTGTCACATAGGGCCAATATTTTGACTGATTTTCCTGAATTGTTGAATTAATTTTGCTGGCCAAGGAAATATTCTCTAGTTCAGAAGAGGACGAGGCACAATTATATTCAGAAATGAATGTTAGGTAAGAACAAAAAGCTTCAACAGAAACAAAAAGAGTTGACCAAACTTTCAAAATTTTTCTATCATACCTCATTTATTGAACACTATTCAAAATTAAGTCATTTCTCTCTCTCTAAGATTTTTCTTCCTATTTCACCTGGTGTAGCAATCACTCATAAACCTAATCCCACTGCTGATAAGCATCAGAACTTTAAACTGTTCTTTTATTTGTTCAAATCAAAACCTGCACTGGTTTGTCCTTCCTGAAGTGGCCTGGTGACCACTCCCAGGAGAGTCCATCACACTGGCATTAAACTTTGCTTAGTTTAGTAGCTCAGAACTCCCAAGCTCACACAATCTACAAGTCTTGGCCTCCTCCAATATAGCAGGGATTACAGGCATATGCCACAAAGTCTGGCCAGAGTTCTTTTACATAACTTTTTGTGACACTTTCTTTTTACAAAGTACAATATGAATAATATTCATTTTTAAATGAGTCTGAGGAATTAAGAACAACTTTTATTGTACTGTAATGTAATATAGTGATACTTTTAGATATAAAAATCACTTCTGTGCTTTTATTTCTTATTTCTAATTTTATAGTCTGCTATTTACTTTGTCATGTGTTGTTCCTTGCTAACAATGGTCTCCTTGTCATATTACTATATATAGAAAACATCTTTTTTTTTTTTCCTTAAATTCTGATTTTCTATTCATGGACACAGCAATTTTTAGACAACTTAAAGACTTGGGTAAGTCAAAGTCAAGTCAAAGGTAACCACTCCTAACTAACAATAGTTTGTTCAATTCAGAGCTCAGCACTTCATATCAACAAACACATAAAACTCCAAAGTAACCAAAGAAGGCTATGTATAAACCATATTATAGTGCTATGCAAAGATGCTTATGATAATTAGTATCACTTTGAAACATTATGGTAGTCTTTCTATAGAAATGAGTGGCCCATTTAAGGTACTAGATTTAGTGTAAATTGTGTTAATTCAGAAAGAGCTCTATCATTAGGAAGAGTCTTATTAAGTACCCATTGTACAGTGGAATTTTATACACTGACAAAATAAATTTTAAAATAATTTTCTTTAAATAGACTTTTATTTAAATAATTCATACCTTTCATATTTAACATTAAAATATTCCATAAAAATATTCTGTATTAAAAGATGAATAATGATTAGAATAGAAATTTCACATACCTGAGATTTGTTAGTGCTATTGGCTGAATTAGGAGCTTGGTTGTTTTGTATTTTCCCTCCTGATTGGGAGGATTCCAAAGATGCTTCTTGTGATCCCACTCTGTTCACAGTAGACTGACGACAAATCAGCTGCTTAGATGTTTTGCATGGTGTTGCATCAGAATCCTTAACACAAATCACACACTGGTTTGAATATTTAGCAGTTAAAATGTTCAGTATCAAGAGAAAATAATAAAATTATATTTCAACAACAAATGTCCTTTGGACTAAATAAATTCTTTTAGAAGTTAAGAGTTCTAAAAGAATTCCTAGAACTGACAAGGTTTTGGTTGGGGTTTTTTAATAGTTTTTTTTTTTTTTAAGAACTTAATTTTTGCCTCTAAATTTAACTACCAAGTTTAAGAAACTTCTAAGTAAGTAAAGGGGCTCCTATTCATTTTCAAACATAATTAAAACCCTATTCAATCCTTAGCTTCTGTTATTTCCCCTTGAATGGAGCTTCAAAAGTCAGCAACAATGGCATGTTGTAACATGATGAATTTTGGACTAAAAATTAGGATTACAGGATTAAAGATTTAAAGCTAGAAGAAACCTTATAGGCAATTTATATAATCCATATTTATCCATATAATTTATATAATCCAGCCTCCTCATTTATCTAACTAACTAAAGCTTACCAAGGTTAAATGAGTCATGTATGATCACAGAATTAGTATCAGAAACAGGACTTAAAACCCAATATTTCCGACTCAAAGTACAGTCATTACCCCATGTTGCCTCTTAGAAGACTTGAGTTCTAGTTCTGGCTCTATCACCAACAAAAGTTTCTTCTCTTTGAATCTAGATTATATATAAAATGATGGAATTGAACTAGGTAATTGCTAAAGCTCTTTAAATTTCTGATATTCTATGATTAAAAATGCTCAGTTGATGAACTGAATATAAACTCTGATTCAACAATACCACCACTAGAGGTCTTTGTCCCAAAGAGATCAAAGAAAAATGGAAAGAGACCTTTATATACAATAATATTTATAGCAGTTCATTTTGTGATGACAAAAAAATTGGAAACTGGAAGGATGTTTACCAATTGAACAATGGCTGAATAAATTGTGGCATATGATTCTGATGGAAAGAAATGATGAGCAGAATGCTTTTAGAAAAATCTAGCAAGATATATTACATAAACTGATGCAAAAGTGAAGTGAGCAAAAACAAAACACTGTACATAGTAAATGCAATATTATATGATGATCAATATGAATGACTTAGCTATTCTCAGCAATAGAAAGATCAAAGACAATTCCAAAGAACTTATGATAAAAAATGCTAGTAACCTCCAGAAAAAGAACTGATGGAATCTGAATGCTGATCACAGCATATTATTTTTTATTTTCTTTTTAATGTTTTTTGATCTATTTTCTTTTACTATATGACTAGTATGAAAGTGTTTTATACAAATGCACATATATAACCTATATCAATCAAATTGCTTATCTTCCCAATGGTGGGGGGAAGAATTTGGAATTCAAAATTATTTTTTAAAAGAATGTCATAAGTAATTGAGAGGGGAAAAAATTTAAAGGAAAAAAAATTTCAATTATTCAGACCTATTACTGCAAACTTCAATGTTTATGGGCCCCATATTACTGTCTCACTGTAAGCCCCTGGTTTCTGTGCAACCTTTTTTTTTCCCTTTTCTTTCTCTGTCTTTCCTCTAAGCCCTATAAAGTGTCTCCTCTATTGGCAATCATAGGTTACACAATTTCTAATTTTTCTGTTTTGTGGCTGCTCTACTTACTCTTGAAAGCATCTTTGACTTCACCTTGAGACTTCTGAGAATTTCAGAGGAAACAGAAAACATGCATTTTGATCTTGAGTATGCATATTTATGTATACATAAATAATATTATTTGCTGACTAACTCATTTTTTAAATGAATGAAAATTTCACTTTTTGCTTTCCTTAGTAGGAGTATTTTAATATCCTCTGTAAAATTCAAATATTAAATTCAAACTTATTGGTCAAAAAGAAAACGATTAAATAAATGGACCACCAAAAACTAATCAACAAATAATTTAATAATTAAATGCCTAGATATTATTCAGTAATCAAAAAATGAGCTATAAATGTTCAAATACTGTTAGCACAATAGAACTAATTCCAAAAAATGTTTATATTTAAATACTTACAACATCACTAGAACTGGACTGCGTGGCAGAAGAGGAAGACACTGGACCTGATGAAGAGTTTGAAGAGTGTTTACTAAGAGATTCCGAAGTTTTACTTCTACATTTTCCCAGGGATTCATTCTCTTCAGATAGATTATTGTTACACTTATCTAACTGCTGATTATCTACTATCAAGGTAACACCGTTTCCTGAAAGAGTGGTAAGAAATTGGAAAACGTTTCTTCCCATAAATATGCACAATGTATAAGAGTCCATGTAAGATTAAATAAATATAGAAAATCTTACCATTGCATGAAGGTTCAGGTCTATTCTGCAAGCCCCATTGCTTTGATATCCAATCTCTATATGTAGCCACTTCATCTGTCACTCTAATTATTCTACCTAATATGCTGAAAATATTTTAAAAAGAAAAACAGATTAGAATACAAAAATATAGAACTCATGACTTGATTCGATCCACTGATTTTAATTCTACTTTTACCTTTCAGTTTCGTTGTTGGGATAGTACTTTGCTATTGGTGATACTGCATGACTCAAAACAACATATGCATAATCAAAAGCCTGTTTCACTTGCATGGCACCATATGAACTCCTTCCAACATCATTACCTTAAAAATAAATGTATACATAAATGTAGTAAAGTTTTACTGTTTACTTGATTTAAAATTATAAAAGCTGAAATTATATTTCATCTTATATTATATAATAAGCCAGTGTGAACTACATTCAAAATTTTGGCTACCTATTTTTAAAAATGATTCTATACCAAAAGGCCTGGAGAGACTTACATGAACTGATGCTGAGTGAAATGAGCAGGACCAGGAGATCATTATATACTTCAACAACAATACTAGATGATGACCAGTTCTGATGGATCAGGCCATCCTCAGCAACGAGATCAACCAAATCATTTCTAATGGAGCAGTAATGAACTGAACTAGCTATGCCCAGAAAAAGAACTCTGGGAGATGATTAAAAACCATTACATTGAATTCCCAATCCCTATATTTATGCACACCTGCATTTTTGATTTCCTTCACAAGCTAATTGTACAATAATTCAGAGTCTGATTCTTTTTGTACAGCAAAATAACGTTTTAGTCAGGTATACTTATTGTGTATCTAATTTATATTTTAATATATTTAACATCTACTGGTCATCCTGCCATCTAGGGGAGGGGGTGGGGGGGTAAGAGGTGAAAAATTGGAACAAGAGGTTTGGCAATTGTTAATGCTGTAAAGTTACCCATGTATATATCCTGTAAATAAAAGGCTATTAAATAAAAAAAATAAAATAAAAATAAAAATGATTCTATACCAAATCTCTGAATATATCTATCACAATCCAGTACTTATTTTTAAGGCATCTTCAGATGACTTCAAATTGTTTTGAAGATTATATCATAGGTTAAGAAATAAACATAAGCCAAAAGGAACAGGCCTATGGCTTTCCTCAAAATTCTAACATCATTACAATTTCTAAGTTTCTTCTCCTTTTTTCCAAAGGAGAAAACAAGACTAAATCAGAAATTTTTACAGGAATATAGCTTTAAAAGATCTCTAGATACTAGTGAAGTTGAAGTTTCCTGAACTATAGCTACTTCTTTTAAATTTCACTAGTGAGTACCGTTCCTTATTGTCTTTTTTGTTCTTGTATACTTCCCCCAAAATTAATTGAGGTTAAATGACTTGCTTAGGATCACACAACTAGGAAGTGTTAAATGTCTGATGCCAAAATTGAACTCAGGCCCCCTCACTCCAGAGTTGGTATTCTATCTACTACACCACCAAAATGCCCCATCACTCATTGTCAAAATGTCTAAGAAAGAATGACTGATGAAAAAGGATAGCATTTTAAATGACTACCAATACAAAAATTGGATATAAAATAATGTAACAATGAAAATCTAAGGGAAAAGGTACTTTGTGGGTACTTTTTAAGATAATACCAAATTTAAAAAGGCAAAAACAGACTAAATAAAAACAATAGCACAAAAGAACAAAATCACCTCTTTAATCCATTAAACAGCTATATTTATTAATTCAGCTATATACCTATAATTCTCATTGCCATTAACTATCTTTACACTAATCATATATTAAAGTATAACATATCAAAGTCCTAGTTGAAATCTTGTTAGATGCAAAGGAAAAAATGGTTCAGAAAAAAAATTACCAAATATACCACACAACTGTACATCACATAATGAATAAAAAGGTGTATAGAAGATCTACTCCAAACTGATATGGAAGTTATTCTCTTGCTCTGCACCTCATAAGAAAAATAATTTCAAGCTACAATAAACTGATTACTCATTTTCTATAGGTTCCAAAAAATCTAACAACTTTAATACCTGGCTGTAAGGGATCTTCAATATACAGCATTGATGGCCGGTAACCATCCAGCATATTTTTCTGCACTTCATCTTTGGCCACATATGAACCACCATCCTTTATCCGGATGCCAGTCTTGAGATAATTGAAGTGACGTCCATACAACTCAAAAAATTCTATTAAGAGAACACCATAGTTGGTATTGGGTATGCAAGCATCTTCCCTGGGATGCAGCTGGGCAGAAGGAAAAAAAGAACAAATTTTTTTGATTCTTCCTTGGAGTCTAAGAAATAAAAAAATACTACATCTTTATGGAATTTTAAAAGAGCATTTATATTTATATAAAGCACTGTATTAGAAACTGGAGAAGATGCAAAAATTACATAAGAGCCAGTCTGATAAGCCTCATAAAGGACCCTGTGTTCATAGAGGTTATAGTCTAATGAGAGTATGACATATATAATATATATAATAATAATATATAATATTAATTTATTATATATATATGTATGTATATAATATGCCATGTTAGGTACAAAATAAAAATGCAGAACAAAATGCTATGTGAAATCAGATGAAACTGCTTGTTACCATCAAAGAAATCAGAGAATTCTTCACACAGAGATGATATTTAAGTTGGGCTTTAAAAGCAAAGAGGAAGATACAAGATATTTCAGAAACTGCATAAGCAGAAGTGTGGAGACACAAGTGTACAAGCCATATTATGCAGGTTGAGTCCAATTTGGGTTGAAGCTCAAAATCCAAAAAGTATTAAGATAATCTGAATTTGACAGAATCTCTAAACAATCCATACATTAACCATAAAGACCACATTATAAGCTAAGTTTACACTAAGCACTGCAATAAACACAGGTGTCCATTTGAAGGGATGGAGATTTGGCTGTTCAGTATTATGGTAGCCATAAGGGTTAGAAACTTAACTCTTTTAGAGTTAAGCTCTTTTAGAGCTGGAACCATAAATATGGTAAGTCAGGTTACTACATTAATGGTGTGTAGTTTTCATACAATGGTGGTGTGATTAAGACTATATGAGTTCACATCCTAAACACAAAGAAAATTTTTCTAGTATTTGCTCTTATTGGCTGGAGTGTCCTAATTCAAATAATTAAGTTTTAATTATAAAGAGTTGTATATTACTTTATGGCCAGAATATGCTGATAGCAATAAAAAACTATGTAACCATAAAAAAAAGAACCTAGATTCTATGAAAATTCATATAATTGGCACATACTTGGTTGGCATTTTTCAAGATAACACTAAATTAAAGAAGGCAAAAACAGACTAAACAAAAACAAATAGCATAAGAGAAAAAACTATTTCCTTTAATCCATTAAATAGCTATATTAATTCAGCTACATACCTAAAATTTATGAAAATCAGACTATATTTATGGGTGGCAAAATGGTCCAATGAAAATCATCAAATACATACAAATTTATATAGAACCAAAAATAGAAAAAACATACAAATATGGTTCTTCTTTTTCTTAATATTTCTCAGTACCTATGATTTACTGAAATATATGCATATTTTAATGTTCATCTTTTAAAAGCTTTATGACATTCAAAGTCATGTAAACAACTAATTAGAGCTTAATTTAAAAAAATATATAAGTATGCCTGAAATTATAACACATATGGATATAGAATGTTCCTTATCACTCACCTGAAGAAAACTGACTGCCATTAAAAAGAGGCTATAAGAACCAATTCCACCTGTGAACACTTCGTTAAGGTCCCTCTGTAATAAGAACTGTTTCAATACTAAAACCAGGTAAGGTAATACAGGATATTTCTGAAAAAAAGAAACATAGTTATATTTTGATCAATTCCTAGAAAAACCTCAAGAACTTTGGGAATGACCAAAAAACAAAATAGACTCAATCATTCAAATAATTATCTATAAGAGTGCCTACTATTGGAATGCAATGTGTTTAGTACCTCCTGGGGAAAATGTTGGTGAAAATTCTAGGCATTCCAAAAAACTGGATTGGCAGAATTTCAAGGAACTGTTTTACTTAGATTCCAATCAATCCAATTACAATTACAATTAATTTGGATTTACAATTCCAAATGCAAAGAGGCATTTAAAAAAATTATGATATATTAAAAATTATGTTGTACTCAACAGGCAAATTCAAAGTTAGCTACCCCGAATTGCAAAAACAAGTTGTAGAAACATAAAAGATAAATAAAAAGAATTTTTTTTTTTTTTAAAGAAGAGCTATTGAAGACTACTGAAGAAGAAAAGTCTAAAAGTTTAATTTAAATGTCACAAAATGCCTGAAACATACAACCTAAGAAGAAAAAATAGCCAAATTTGCTTCTAAAAAGAACTAAGGAAAATGGGCTCAAGAACTATCACAAGAAAAAATATTTGGTTGAAAAACTGATTAAATATGACTTGGGAATTAAATTCTGGAATAGGTTAACAACATAAAAAGAGCATGGAATTTGGTGTCAGAAGTCCTGGGTTCCAGGACTCGATGTGACATATTTATTGCGAGACTGTAGGTAAAAATCAATTTATCTAAGATTCAATCTCTTTTTTTATAAAATGGAGATACCCAATAATGACATCTCTTTGTAAATTATAAAAAACTATATATAGTAAATGGATACCATTTAAATGGAATGATGTAAGCATCTCCCTCCATGAAGGCAAGGGAATAGAAGCCCCTTCCAACTCAGTTTTCATCATCAAGAGAGAATGAAGGTGGTGAAATTCATTAGTAATGTATTCATTCATTTAACAAACATTGACTTAAGCACAATTCTTTGCTAGATGATAAAGTGCAGAGAAAAACAAAAATCTCTACCCTTAAGAACCTAGACTATTTCCCCAGGGAGAATCAACTTATGCAAAAGTAAACATAAAATATGAACAAAATAAACATATGGTAATTTAAGTAGGAAGATAACTTTGATGTCTGAGGATTGTCACAGAATGTTTCTTTGACAACAGGGCAATTAAGCAAGCCTGGAAATCAGATAAATATTCCAAGAAATAGAAACAAGGAAGAAGAACATTGCAAGAAAGATAGACAGCTTATACAGAAGCACAGGATATAGGAGGTGGAATATCTTATATGGGGAACAAGCAAATAGGTTCCTTTGTAATGAAAATAAAAGGTATGAGAAGTATGTGAAATAAGTTTGAAAAGATAAGTGGAGAATAAATTGTTACGGACTTTTATCCCAAAAGTACTAGGGACTCACTGAAACTTCTTGAGAGGAGAATGGCATGACCAAGCCTGTGGAGCAATATAAGAGGACTGAACAGAGAAGGAAAATGTTGAAATTTATTGCAATTGTCCAAAAGAGAGATAATAAGGGTTTCTTCTATTTCAAAGAAAGCTCTTCTGGAGAATAAACTATGAAACTAAGGACAGTTTGGGCAGCAAGATCCACTCGAGTTAACAGTTTCAATATTTAACCATCAATATTCAACAAAATTATTTCTGATAAATACCATATGAGAATCCTTTTAAAAATTACATTTTTACTATAAGCTACACTTAAACCAAAAGTAATTTTCTAAGCCCATATTCCCAATAATATTTTCTAACCTTGGTAAAATCTTTGATAAGTTGGGCGGCTTTCACTCCATTCTGTACATTAAAGCTGATATCAACTTTTACTTCAGTGAAAGAATCTGTTAGCTTAATAATGGGTACCTAGAGACATAAAAGTATAATTAAATAGTTGAACTTATAGTGAAGAAAAATAGGAGGATGGAATTAAGGATTAGAAGACTGAACACATGGACAAAATTTCTAGTTAAAAAAGCTGTCTTATTCAATAGTTTACAGACTATACATACTAAGTATTCAGCCCAAGTAATACTTTTTCTTCAAATTTATATTTCAATCCTTTGTTAGTTAGTCAATAAACATTTATTAAGCACCTACTATATGCTTTAGTACCAAGGTCACAAAAGGAGGCAAAAGACATTGCCCTTGCCCCTCATAGAGCTCATAATCTTATGGGGGAGACAGAAAACAAATATGGATAACAAATAAGCTATATAGAGGATAAATTGGAAGTAAACAGAAATTACAAGAATTGGGAAAGGTTTCTTCTAGAAAATAGGATTTTAATCCTTATACTAATTCATTCTTTAAAATACAGATACATGATAGGAATTTTTAAAATTCCTATCTTGAGACCATTACTTTTCTAATTCATTGTCAAACATTTTTATGTGTCTATATGGACAAGGAACTTTTTTTTTTTTATACTACTGATATGATTCCAGTAAGAAAATATATAGGACATTTTCACTGGCATCAGAAGCTTCAAACTGCAGTCATTAAAAAACAAAAACAAAACCATTTCTTCCACTTGGGAAAATGAATACTATATTAAAGTAACAACTTAAAAGGCAACCTAGAATAAAAGATCTATGAAAATGGATCCATTTACTAATCTCTACCATCTCTCCCCAAGAAAAATTATAGGTGTTCTCCTAAAAAAAAAAAAAAAAAAAAAAAAAAAACCTTTCTAATGGAGCTAATTTATTTTACAAATTACACAAGAATTTCATTTGAGATTTTTGTTTTAAGTATTATTACTCCTGGTACGTTTACAATGCAACTTGGTTTACAAAACTTCAATTTATACATAACTTTTCAAAAATAATGTAAAATATATTAGTTCACAAATTAGCCTCCTGAACTAATTTGAGAAGTTCGTTAAAAGTTTTGGTCTCAAGATCCCATACTTAAAAATTACCTAGGCATTCAAAGGGCTATTAATGGTTAATAACTGCAGACATTTACTATATTCACTATTAAAATTACTTCAGTATTGCTTTGAGAATTGTTGCCATGAAGGCCTATCCTAAAAGCACCTACAGGTGCTCTCAAGCCTCAGAAAGTACAGAGTACTGGAACCAATGAGGGAGAACTTACAGTTGCTTTGTCAAGTACTTTCACAGAATCCTCATCTGCAACCTTATGTTTTCGAAGAGCCTCTTCTAGGGTCCACAGGGGTAAATTCTCCCATTTTCCAAATACCACAAGATCAATGTCACTAAATAGGTGAGATAAAATATTGAAGAAAAAAAATTGTTTAAATTCCCATTCAAGCATTCCAACTATAAATTATCCCAATGTATATTTAAACAATTTAAAAGTCCAGGAAGACACATAAAATTCATATAACTATACTCAAAATTAAACTGAAGTTCAGCTCAGAAAGGCTATATAATTAGCCCTGGGCCACACAGTCAAATTATCCGAGTAAGAACTACAAGTTCAGCACCTTCCTATCTATTATACCCTGGAGATGGAAGGAAAATTCAAGTGATCCCAGGGTAATAAACCTGAGAGACTGAAAGGATCATGATGTTCTGTCAACACACTTAAGGAGGAGAAAGGTTTTAAAGGAAAGATAGGTATCCATTGTTTACATGGCAATCTTAAGATTCCTGTAAGAAAATCAAGTAGATGCCAAATGAACAAGTTTTATTTTTTACTTCTTCACAAAGAAGGTTGTGTGATTCACACCTAAAGGGGAAAGAGCTACAGAAGGAGCTAAGTAAGCTGAATAAGAAGAAAAGTATTAACAGTTACGTGGAAGAATATGAACTTTTGAAGGTCTAAATTTTAATTCAAGGAGGAATTCAAGGAAATTTAATTCAAGGAAAGTTGGGAGAATTTAAGAAAAAATTGAAGGAATGCAACTTGGGCTAAAGATGAAAGGCTCAAAGAAGAAGAACTTTATCACAAAATAAACTAAGTTTTTAGAAAGGAAAGTAGGATAAAGCAAAAGCAACTGGGTAAAACAAATTAAGAAACTAGTGAGAAAGGGATGTATCTGTCAAGTTGTTGAAATAAAAGACAAGGAGATTGAATATATGATTGTCAAGTTAAGAGGTAAAAATATCAAGTTAATTTTAAAAAGTGGCTAGATGTGCAGTGAAAATAATACATAACAATTTATAAAATAAGGCTGAGGATTTCATAGTATGGAAAGCATCAAGTTTTGCAATAATTTTCACTGTTAAAAACATTTATATTCCTGCCCCAGCCAAAGGACTATTTATAGTAATAATTTTCACTGAGTTAAAAATATTTATACTCCTGCTCCAGCCAAAGGACTCTTTCTCCTAGAAGACAAGACTGAATGGAAGCTTAAGACTTCACCATCCTCTAGATTATCAGAAGCAAAAAAAGGGTTTCTAAATAAGTACAAGCATGCATGTATGGACAGATGAATGAATTAAAAAGGCTTGGAAATGATTCAAAATTTGCATGAATAAAAGCTATTTGCATAAATGGTAAAAAAAAAAAAAAAGATACGAATGGGAAATTCTCAAATGAAGAACAACATAAGCTATCAGCAATGAAGAATCTAAGTTATCAACAATCTTATGAAAACAAATTCTAAACCATGAATAATTAGAAAAAATTAAAACAACTCTCAGAGGTTCCTCATCAGACTAAAAAAAAGAAAAATGATAAATGTTGGAGGGGCTATGGGAAAACAGTACAAATAGAAGCAGAACAATTTACATAATGGCAATGACTATTAAAAAAACAAATAACCTTAAAGACTTGAGAAGGACAAAGGATAAAGAATGATATTCACTTCCTATGGACAATTCTGGAATTTGTTTTGTTTGCCTATGTATATCCATTCCTAAGTTTCTAATTTGTTTGGGGTTTTTTGTTTTGTTTTGTTTTTGCAAGGAGAGTGAAAGAGGCGGGAAAGAAGAGAAAATGAATGCTTGTAAATTTAAAAATAGGACAGGTAGATAGCATAGTGGATAGAATACCAGGCCCGAAGTCAGGAAGATGAATTTTTTTGAGCTCAAATCAAGCCTGTGAAGACCTACATGAACTGATGCTGAGTGAACTGAGCAGAACCAAGAGAACACTGTACACAGCAACAGCAAGATTATGTGATGATCAACTCTGATGGACTTGGTTCTTTTCAACAATGAGCTGATTCAAGGCAATTCCAATAGGCTTGGAATGGAAAATACCATTTGCATTCAGAGAGAACTATGGAGACTGAATGTGGATTGAAGCATAGTATTTTCACCTTTTTTTATGTTGTTTGTTTGCTTGGTGGTTTTTTTCCTCTCCTGATGTTTTTCCCTTTTGACATGATTTTTCTTGCACAACATGACAAATATGTTTAAATGAAATGCACATATTTAATCTATATCAGATTGCTTGCTGTCTTGGAGAAAAGGGAGGAAAGGGAGGGAGAAAAATTTGGAACACAAAATTTTACAAAAATGAATGTTAAAAACTACATGTATTTAGAAAAATAAAATTACTATTGAAAAATTTTAAAAACAAAATAATCTGGAAAAAGAAATGGCAAACCACTCCAATCTCTTCATCCAGAAAACCCCAAATGGGGTTACAAAGAGTCAGGCATAACTGAAATGAATGAACAACAAAAATTTTTAAAGCAACATAAAAAGTTACATTACAAAGACCATCATATATCAGTAGCTAAAATTCAATGAGGCTGGATGTTCTGAGGAAGAAACATCAGCTCTATTCCAAAGAACATGCGAGGAATCTACAGGTTTTAGCAGTAAGAAATCACCCATTAATCAGAATGCAATCAGAAGAAAAGCGCACTGGTGCCTGGTGATTCAGCTCCTCCTGAATGTTGAAGCAGCAATTTAATAAGTGAAAGGTCTAGCTTTCCTGGGGCATGTATGAAAAATGTAAGGGGGATTTCTCCTAATTTCTCCTAAATTTTGATTAATTGTCAAAATGGATGACTATTATCCTTTTCTAGTGGTTCACACGGGCAAAAAAGATACTGCTAAAAGAAACCTAGAAAGCATTGCCAAAGATGAGAAAATCTTAGGGAAAAAATCTGACGACCATAGGAACAAAGGTGGAGTTTTTCATCACTAGTATCCATTGAAAACCAGGAATGCAAACTAGAAAAAATGATCTGGGAAGTGAACAACTGATTAAGAAGATAGCAAATGAGAATATTATTTGGACTACTGGATCCAAGTTTAAAATATAAAAATAAAAGACTATTGGCATGTAATGAAATACACACAAAGCCAATATAAAGAATGCTTAGTGTCATATAAATCTCATCAAAAGGTGTTTAGATTAAAAATGATGGGTTAGGAATAGGATGTGGCAGTGAAGGTAGAAGGGAAAGAACTTCCAATCTATCAAGCTACATAACAGAATTTAGCTACAAAGTAGGAAGAAGAGCAGTCAAGACCACAAAAGATCAAAGAAGCCAGTGTCAAAACCTCAAAAGCCTATAAGCAAAAATGCCCAACACTGAAGCAACAGGCAAAGTAAGCTAGCGATCCTAATAGAAGCAGGCAAATTTGATTCCATGATTATAAGATTTAGAATGAGACCTGTGACTGGAATATGGTTCTAGATTCAATTGTTTTTCTGTTGTGTTCAACTCTTCATGATCTCATTTGGGGCTTTTCTTGGCAAAGATACTGGCGTGATTTGCCATTTCCTTCTCCATTTCATTTTCCAGATAAGGAACTAAAGCAAACGGGGTTAAAGTGATTTACCCAGGTCATACACTTATAAGTATATGAGATTGAATCTAAACTCAGAAAGATTTATCTTTCTGATGCTAATCCTAGTACTTTCTATTCAGGATGCAACACCCAGTTGCCCATTCTGGACAGGTATAATTTACTCAAAACAGGTAGGAATGAGGAGGATAAACATGCTGGGAGAAATGGAAGATAAGAGTGGATTAGCACTGAGTAATTAGATGGTAGGCACATGGCAGAGTGCACTCAGATACACCCAGAAAGAGGAAATATGCTATGGTACAGAAGAACTGTATAGTTCTGAAGAAGAAATCCAATTATATAGTCCTCTGCTAGAGCTCCCACTCTTTCAAAAGCTGAACAGCTGATCACTTCTTTTGATTTAATGATAATTTCATTCTTTCAAAAAAGTGGAAAAACCAATAATGACCCTGCACTAAGTTCCTCTTCCCCTTTTTCCTCTCTGCCCTGCTTTTTATGTAGTCTTCCCTCATTATAATGTAAACTCTGTGAGGACAGGAATGGTTCTTCCTTCTGCTTATATTTATATTTCCAGTTCTTAGTACAAGGCCAGACACATAATAAGCACTTAATAAATGCTTGTTGATTTATATGTTGACCAATTTCAGAGATTAAAATAATGAAAACTGTAAAAAGGTGACCTCATCATTTGAAAGGAAAAAAAAAAAAATGCAAGCATAGTTTGATATGCTTCCCACATTTTTAGAAAGCAGAATCCAAAGGATTCTAAGGAAAAGTGGAAAAGATAATGAGAAGTAGTGAAGGAGAGGGGATGTGGAAAAGGAGGGGGATGGGAACATCTCGAGATTAAAATGCTCAAAATAATTTCAACTGAGAGGAAAAACAAAATGTCTTAAAATAATGATGTCAAACTCAAGCAAAAACAGGGACCATACATATGAATCCCTGAACATATTTAACATTAGCTATGTTCTACTGTACTTTCATTTATTTTGCTAAATATTTCTCAATTATATATATTTTAATCTGATTCTGGCCTGGGTCAGCAATTATGAATTTGGCACCAGAACTTAAGAGACCAATGCAAATACAGATGCATAGAGAATTTTCAATTTCATCTTCTAAAAAATGTATCCAGAATATAGAATCCAAGGTGAGTAAATATAAAGGATGAATATAAAAATGTGACATGGTAATATAAAAACATTGTCTGAAATTCTAAGGTTCAATATTAGATGACACTGATAAGGGAAGCTAAGGACAACAACAAGCAGGGGAAGAGGATTGTTGTTTTGCTGTAGTTATTTTGGGAGGGGGGAAGAAAAAGATCCAAGGGATAAAACAATTGTTCAGGGTGGATAGGACAATGACTTACAAGATAGAAAGCAGAGCTTTTTGTTTTCTTTGCTAAGACCAGTCTTTGGACTAGAAAGGAAGGAACTAAAATGGCTAATAGGAAGTTAATATTGAATACAAATAGATAATAAAATAGCACCTAAATGCCCTTAACGAATTCAAAACAACCCATCAAAATAATTACATTCTTGGTACTAGAAAAACTGGTATACATGACCAGTGGTAGGCTGAATTATTATCAATATCTGATAGACAGCAGAGATAGGGAATGAAGAAGCATCTCAATATTTGGAAAAGGGGGAAAGCCAGTTTGACAAAACAGGTAAGCTAATTGATTCCTGGCAAAATTCTACAAGTACTATTATTAAGGAAATGATTACTTAACATCTAAAAAAGGAAGTGGTGATCACAAAGAACCAGAATGATTTCATCGAGAAAAGAACTTAATAAAATATCTCATGCTATTATTGTTGAAAAAAATGAGAGGTGTGAGTTAAATCAGAGATATCAAATATTTTACATAAACCCTCCAGAGTAGGTCAGGAACATTAAAATGTAACTGAGAAATATTTAACAAAATAAAAATACAACAGAACATCGATAATGTTAATATGTGGTTTTCTAAGTCAATAGGGGATCCTGATAACATGACTTATATAAGTCCTTCTACTTGAGTTTGACATCACTGGACTAGATGACAGTAAAATTGGCCATTCAACTACTTGTGAATTCAAATATAGTTATTAAATCTCCACTCCCCTAGGTTCTGTTCTTGACTATGCTACTGGGCACTTTTACCAATGATAGAGACAAGGACACACATGGCATGCTCATCAAATGTATACATTTACATATATACATATACATACATATACATGGGAGGGAGATAATTAAAATAACACAAAAGCAAAGTCAAAATTTAAAAAAAAAGTTAAAATGTTGGACTGAATCTAGCAAAATGAAACTTACCAAGGCTGACCGTATATTCTTGAGTTTAATCAACTCCAAAAAAACAATACTGGGGAAGAACATTTAAACAGAAGCTTTTCTTTAAAATTATCTGGAAGTTTTGTTGGAATGCAAGTTCAGTTTTAGTCCATAATGGAATACAACAGACAAAAAAACTAATGTGATCTTAAAATCTATACTGAGAAGTATTCTTTCCAGGCATTTAAAGGAGGACAACCAGGAGGATGAAGGGCCTTGAATCTATGGTAATCATTTAAATGAAATGGAAACAATTCAGTCTAGAGAAAATTCGGGAATATATATCTGTCTTTAAAGTGTCTTAAAGAGGTCTCATGTTAAAGAGGAATTTTATTCATCCTATTTGGCCCCACAGGACAGAATGAATAGTAATGGACAGAAGAGTTAGAGAAAATCAAATTCAGGTTTGATATCAGGAAAAACTTGTCAAGAATTGCATTCTGAGGGGTCAGCTAGGTGGTCCAGTGGATAGAGCATAGTAGCCCTGAAGTCAGGAGGACATGAGTTCAAATTTGACTTCACTTAATACTTTTTAGTTGTGTGGCCTGGTATTATATATACCATGTGGGGGCAAGTCACTTTAACCCCAACTGACTCAGGGAAAAAAAAAATTACATTCTGAAAGTGGATTGGATTGTAGCAGTTTGCACTTCACTAAGGATCTTTAAGTACATATTAGATGATTGTATGCTGCAGTAAAGCTCTTTTTCTGGTACAAGTTGCTGAGATCAGCCAATCAATAAACATTTAGTAAGCACCTACTATATGTCAGACACTGTGCTAAATGCTGGATACAAAGAAAGGCAAAAGATAGCTGTTGTTCTCAAGGAGCTCAAAGGAAAGAACATGCAAATTACTGTATAAGCAAGCTATATACAGAATAGAAAATAAAATCAACATGGGAAGAACTAGAATTAAGAGGGATTGGGAAAGTCTTCCTATAGATGGGAAGTGGGACTTTAACTGAGACTTGAAGAAAAGAAGAAAGGAAATGAGGAAAGATAGCATTCCATGCATGAGGGACAGGCAGAGAAAATTCTTTGGGGTAAGAAAATATCTTATGTGAGAAGCAGTAAAAAGGCCAGTGTCACTGGGTCAAAATATATGTGGGGAAGGGGGTGTTAAGGTATAAGAGGACTGGAAAGATAGGGAGACAGGGCAGATTATGGAGGGTTTTGAAATTTTTCTTTTGAAAATTTTGTATTTGATTCTAGAGGTAATAGTGAATCATTGAAATTTGTTAAGGGGTGGGGGGAGGGAGGAGAGAGAATAGTATGTGTCACATAACTGGATTTGAACTTTAAGAAAATCTCTTTGCCAGTGCATACTACCAGGAAGCTATTGTAATAATCCAGGAGTAAGGAAATGAGGGCCTATGCCAGGGTGGCAGCACTATTAGAATAAGGAAAATATTCAAGAGATATTATTAAGTAAAATTGACAGGCTCTGGAAACAGGTTGTATATGGGATGAGGGAAAGTGTGAATAACAAAAAGATTACACCAAGTTTTGAGATGGGAGACTAAGAGGATGGTAGTATTCTCAATTGTAGAGGGAAAGTTTGGGAAGAAGAGTTTAGGAAGGAAGATAAGATGTCTACAGATATCTAGTTTTCGATATCTAATAGGCAGCCATAAAATTCTTCGATTTTGGCAACTGGTACTATAGTTCAGAAGAGACTCAGGTTACAAAGAATTTAAAGAGAGAAGAAAGGACTCATATATTCAAAAGAAATAGTTTCTGATATAACAAAGAACTTGAAACAAAGTGAATATCCATTAAAGTAGGAAATGGCTGGACAAATTATGGTTATATGAACATGGTAGATTATTTTTGTGCCACTAAAAGCAAATATGAAAGATTCAGAGAAACCACAGAAGATTTATATAAACTAATTCAGAGTGAAATGAACAGCGGGACAACTTCCATGATGACCTCAAGAGTACTAAAAGAAAACAACTTTTAAAGGCTTCAGAAATTCTGATTAATGATGTCAGAACCCTCATGATGAGGAATGACTCCGACCTCTTAGCAGAGGAGTAAAAAGAAGTACAAATTTTCATATATGGTCAATGATTTATATGATTTATTATGTTTTAAATAATTAACTCATTTATTGCAATAGAGAATTTCTATTTGAGGTGAGATTAATAAGAACTACCACAAAAAAGAATCAATAAACATTTTAAAAATACACACAAGAGAAGAAGTTCAGAAGAGGACAAAAATGGGGCATTTTGATGATTACTCTGTCAAATTCAATATACTTTTTTAAAACAGGTAGGCAAAAGAAACATTTATAAAGAATTCTTTTTGAATTTTAAAATAGTTATATTTACTATTTTCATTTCATAATAAAAAAATTTTTTTAAAGATTAGGGTGAGCTACAGATACACACATCACCAAAAACATAATTATTTGCTTTTTGATATATGAATTTGTGCAGAGAAAAAAAACCAAAAAGAACACTATAATCATTTGTAAAATATTTTATATTATAAAACTTCTAACATTTACAAACCTGGTAGGTAAATATAATCCAGTTTTAAAACTTCCAAATATCTGGACCTAAAAAATAGAAACAAACAATTATAAAGTATCATTGGAAACCTACTAAAATTGATGCAAAATAACAATTTTCACTACCAACTGGTACTTTTTAGCAGTGCACAAAAAGCTGCTTTAAATACATAGTTTGCTAAAACTTGTAGCACATAATGTTATCACAAAAAATTTGGGTTTGGATCTTAATTAGACATACTTAATATGTCAAAAAATAAGTAATCTGGAATCAGAAGACATGTTCAAAACTCACCTCTAATGCTTATTCCCTATACAATCTTAGGCAAATCATATACACTAGACTTCATTTTTTTCATTTATAAAATAATAATACCCTGGTATTATTTATCTAAACAATTCTTACAACTTCAAACTGTTCCCTTATAAGAATGCCTAGAAAACATAAAGACATAGAACAACTCTGGTTTTGTTCTTTTTATATTAATCTTCCCATTATCAGCATGATGGGGAATAAGATTATTTAGTTAACTGGATACCCTAGTTAATAAGATTTATCATACACAGATTATAATGCATCATGCACAATGTCAAAAGGAATTTATGGGAATGGATAGATTCCAGAGCTAGACATTGTGGGATCAAGAACTAAAATAGACCTCAGAGGCTCTTCAAATCTTTTCCTTTACAGTAACTTTTCTGAGAAATGTTAAAAAGAGATGAGATTTGATTCCATATATCCTTTAATTTAAGAATCCATTGCTATTTTTACATGCCAACTATACTATAAGTTTCCTTCTATTCTAAAATCTCATCTCCTAACAATCTTTTCTGATTTAGGAGACACTGGTGGGGTGGCTGTGCAATGTATCATAATCATCATGAAGAGTAAATAAAACTTAACTCTCAATGTTAAGATTAGGACTAGACAGAATGCTGGCAAAAAGATACTTAGTATCTTTGATGGAATTTTCAAAATTGATCAGAAAGGTAATATAATGAAATTAAAAAGGGAATAAAATATTGCAATTTCTAAAAAAAGAAAATAAGAGGGGGGGAGGAAAATAGGAAAAATTATTTTTTAAAAATTCCTAATCAGTATAAGAATGGGGGGGAGAGGGGGGAGGAAAGCTCCCATAGCTTTTATTTTCTATTTTTTTATTTTTGGAATTTGAGGGTTAAGGATGTGAGGTTGGTGTTACAAGAAGATGGAAGGAAGAAAAAACCACTAATGGTCATTCAGCAAATAAATTACTTCTTCACATTCATTTAACTAAGAAGTATAGCCTTGAAAGATACCTTATGAAAGAAAAAACATTTTTACTAACCAAAAATACAATCAAGAAGTTAAAAAGGTTAATTTGGGGAGAAATAGTTTTATATTTTTTGGAGGAAAGAACTAGAACTATTTCCCTACATACTCAGTCAAGATCCTCAAACAGCACAAAATAGAGAGCTTTTTGGAACACTTTAATTCAGAAAATGAATTCCCAGTATCATTGGGAATATCAATTACCAATATCAATTACCACTTGTTCACCTGTCTATAGCTATTTAGAATTACAGAAATAACTTAATAAAGCAGCTGCAAAAACAAAATATGTTCAATTATGAAATGCCTTTTTTTCTATTACATTAAGGACTTCTTAAATTAGTTTTCCTCTTGGAAGTTACTGTTTAATATATTGAAGCTAAAAAACATGATTAAAAAATTTTCTCAACTCAATGAAAATAACTTTAAAATTCAAATTCTAAAGACAGTAGAAAACTGTTAAACTGATTAAGTGGTAAGCAAACAAAGCTAAATGAGCACACTTTTCTGTTTGTGAATTTGCACATGTTATATCTACTCTAAATACGACAAAGTTATTATTTATTTTTAAAAACAAAAAGAACAGAAATTTTGTTTACAGATACTAAAGAATTCTAGGCTATTACTCACATCAGCACTGGGCCAAAGCTCCTTAATAACATTTTCTATCCTATTCACCACTTCCATTCGCATTTTCTCTTCCTCAGGTCTAGGAGACATGTACTCATAAAAATCACTGATTTCTTCATGAAGACTGAGGGGGGAAAAAGAAAATTAATAAGGTTGCCTTACCAAGAAATTATTTTTTTATTTTCAATAGTATTTTATTTTTCCAAATATATGTAGTAGAAATTACTATTTTACGTGAATGTACATATTCAATCTTATAAATTTGCTGACAACAAAAATTTATTTATAGAGTTTTATCTTAAGTTTAATATCCAAACTGCAGCGGAAAGTAATTAAGAAACTAAAATCAAATCAGTCAAAAATGAAAATTTTGGTTCCTTAAATAATTACAAGAAGTCTTAATGACTATATTATTATCAATATAAATATTTAATAAGTATCATAAATATATATACATATGGAAGCATGTACTCTATTTTAAATTCCTAGAGGGCAAGAAATAATATCTTATTATATTCATCTTTGTATATAGTCTCTATTGACAAGATAATGCCTTAAACACAAGCAATCAGAAAATTGTCTGAAATGAATGGACAAACTAGAAGAGGAGTAGTGTGAACTGAAAGAAAGAAATTGGGGGAAAAAGCATAGGTCAGTGATTAATGATACAACAGAAGAATGAAAAGATAAAGATAACTTGAAGGTTCTAAGCCCAGATAACTGAGAATGATCATAAAACATCATTAAGAAAAAAATGACACAAAATTTGGTGACAGAGATATGGAGGAAAAAAGGAAATTGTCAAAAATGATTCCAATACTACATGACTAATAAGGAAAAGGTAGACAATAATGAAAAGATTGGACAAAGGTCTCTTTTTTGAGGAAAAAAGATCAGTAAGATGTGTTGTCTTTTAATACATATTATCCTCTAAATCTTTTAACAGTCTGGCCTCTCAATATACTTGAGAGGAGAGGGGGATGAGGGTAGAAAGAAGAGCATACAATGAGATTAAAAGAATATACAATAAAAAAAGGCGAAAACAAATTAAGATGGATTGAAAATATAGGACAGCACAGGAAAAATAATGATCATCATCATTAACTTACCCACCTTTACTAGCCATTAAATGACTAGGTTTTCTCATTTGTGTATAAATAACAAACACTAAGACTATCTTAAAGATGTTAAACAAACACTAGTAGTGTTTCTAGAAGACACCAGGTAAATTCTGGGTAGATTTTTTTAAAATGCACAATATTTATACCAATGCATTCATTAGGACTCGTCACTATGACCTGGTTGCCAAAAACATTGACATATCTTGGGGCTACCTTAATAGCATCTAGAGCAAAAAAACATTTTAGTTGCACTCTACTCTATTTTGGCCAGTCTGGTTTAAGAAAGTGTTAACAGAAATTTTAGTGTGATCATAATTAATGTCTTCAAAATTCTGAAGGATTATCTTGTAGAAGAGGATAAATTTATCTCTAGGATCTCCAGTACTAAATTAATGTGCAGAAGCTATAAAGCAAATTTTAGTTCAAAATAAGGAATGAGTTCCTAACAAAGCTATCTAAAATAAAATGGGAATTCACTACTAAAGGTATTCAAATAAAGGGTGGGTTTGTTTTTTTTTTGAAAATGTAATATGTAGATGGAAATAATGCAGCAGATCTGAGCTAAACCAAAGACTTCCAAGATCCTTGCCAACTGTCTTGATTAATATTTTTTCTTCTGTCCAAGAGCTAAGTTTCCTCTATGGAAACTTAAGTTTTGCCAGCACAAGGCAATTTTCTACCTCAATCAAATATCTACTAAGAGCATTAAAAATATTAAACAAATTATGTTTTAATGGAAGTTCCCAGTAACCAAAGAATTTTCATAGTAAACTTATTTTGGATAATTTAAGAAATTTAATTGGAAATACCTGAAATTATCCAATTATTGAAGGGATCCTAGTTTTCTATGTACTAATCTGATTCCAAGGACCAAAAAAAATATGAGCAGAGTCCTCACTAAAATTTTAAATAATTCTTTAATAATTTGTTCTGTTACATAAAAATAATTTTAAAAGTCTCTTTAATATACTTTTTTCAGATTGGGCATAAAAATACATACTTTTTAAAAATCACTAAAAAAGGCAAAAGCAGCTGGACAAGAAATAATTTGGTTCCTGAATAGTATAGACAATGAACAAAAGACAATTTTAAAAAGTCAAACGAATGCACTTCTTGATGGGGTTGTGAAATGATCCAACCACTCTGGAGAGGAATCTGAAACTATATCCAAAGGGCTAAAAAACTGTACATACCCTTTGATCCAGCAATACCAATGAGTCTGAATCCCAAAGAGACTATAAAAGAGGGAAAAGGACCCACATATGCCAAGATGTTGGTAGCAGTTCCTTTTGTAGTGGCAAGGAATTGTAAACTGAGTGGATGCCCATTAGTTGGGATGAATAAGTCAATGGTATATCAATGTAATTGAATATTATTGGTTCTATGAGAAAGGATAAGCAGGCTGATTTAAGAAAAGCCTGGAAAGACTTACATGAACTGATGTTGAGTGAGCAGAACCAACACTGTACACAGTAACAGCAAGATTTTATGATGATCAACTATGGTAGACTTAAGGCTCTTTATCAGCAATGCACTGATCCAAGACAATTTCAGTATGGAAAATGCCATTCACATCCAGAGAGAAAACTATGGAGACCAAATGTGGATCAAAGTATAGTATTTTTCATCTTTTTTTCTCATTTTGTTTTTCCTTTCTTGTGGTTTTTTTCTTTTTCTGTGATTTTTCTTGCACAACATGACAAATGTGGAAATATGTACATGTATAATCTACATCAAATTGCTTGCTGCTTAGAAAAAGGGGAGGAAAAGAAAGCAAGGGAAAAAAACTGGAATACAAACTTGAATGCTGAAAACTATTTTTATATGTATTTGGAAAAATAAAATATTGAGGGGAAAAATGAATACATTAGAAGTGAGAAACTACATTAAATTTAAAGTTAATGGTATAAAAAATAGACTAATGGAGCAAAGGAGATGTGTCAGCAAAGAAATATTTGTATGTAAAAAAATCAGATTACCACTAAGCCACATATTGATACAATTAATAAATAGTAAAAGAAAAAGCAATTCTGTTCAAGACAATTTTACTACAGCCAACAAGAAAAAGTTCACATATAGTATACAATTTAGCAACTTGCCTCTCACTAATCTTACTTTTTCTATTGAAGAGAGGGAAGAATAGTATTTTCCTACTTTTTGCACACTCTGGAAATGCAGGAATTTCATTTAAATTGCCCATACAAACCAATAACCAAAGAATAAAGTTAAAATTTCAAATGCAGCCAGAAATGTAATTACCAATAAAATAGCATATGAGAGCAGCTATTTCATAAGGCTAGACATACTTTGTGAATGGAAAGCACTGCCCCAAATAAATTTTTGTGGCTATCTCTATGATACAAAGCATGCTATTAGATGTGCAATAAGGTGATGTAAAGATCTTACTAGGGCTAAAAAAATTTTCTCAAGATAAACCTGAAGGCATGTAAAATCTACCCTTTAATTAAGAGAATCAGATTAAAATGCCCTCCACAAATATGCCAAATCTTAATTCAGAGATTTGAAGAACACTACAATGAGTAGCAACAATGAAGAGCAGTTCCATCTAAACAGCAGTTTTAGAACATTATTATTAGAAATTGGAAAAATCATATGTGTATATATATATATATATATAAATATATGCATATATATGTCATTAATGGATTATTTGAGATTATTTGAGATAGGAAAGGGATAAAATCAGTCAGTACTTAAAGATAATTCAGGCTATTCAATAGAAGGTCAAATACTGAAGCTTAAGCTTAAACATTCTGGCCACATAATGAGAAGATGTGACTCATTGGAAAAGACCCTGCTGTTGGGTACAGTAAGGAAGACAGCGGAGCATGAAAATTGATGGTATCATAAAAACAATAAATATGAACTTGGACAGACTTTGATAGTGAAGGCAAGAAAGACCTGGAATGCCATAGTCCATGTGGTTATAAAGAGTTGGACATAATTGAATGACTGAAAAACAAAAATCTATTTACACACACAAACGCGCGCACACAGAGGTTTATGATATATATATATATATATATATATATATATACATACACACACACATACAGAGAATGATCAAAAACCACTACCACAAAATAATACATGGATTCACTTAGTGAATATAATCAATATAAGTAAAAAGTATAAAAGTCTTCCTAAAATGAATTCCATATATACAATAGATGTGACTAGAGCTTTTAGTTCCCAGTTGTATTATTTTAGATGTAATTTATTAATAGTATATTATGTATATATACCAATAGACATCTATTTTTATGTTCTGCATAAGATTTCTGTATTTTTTCCATGGCTTTTAAGATTGATTGTGCAGGAACAAATCTCAAAATTTCTATATAACAAGTTAACTGTGAATATATGTCATCCAAATTCAGAGATGTATCCATTTAAAAATGTTCAATTGCAGGCCAAAAGGAACTGTCCAAATTACATTCAGTGCAACTGAACTCAACAAGAAATTAAGTCCCAATTTTATGCAAGGCACCACTGGACATAGATACAAAAATGTGAAGTCCTGTCCTCAAAGATCTTTGTTGTTGCTCAGTCTTTTCAGTCATATCTGACCCTATACAACCCCATCTGGGGTTTTTTTTGGCAAAGATATTGAAATGGTTTGCTATTTCCTTTTCCAGATCATTTTTAGATGAGAAAACTGAGGCACATTGGGTTAAGTGACATGTTCAGGATGACACAGCTAGTTATTGTCTGAGAATAGATTTTAACTCAGGTCCTTTCTAACTACAGACCTGGAACTCTATTCACTCTGCCACCTACCTAATAATCTCAAGGACCTTATGTTCTATCTATAGGATAAAATACCCACAAGAAATAACCAAATATATTCAAAGGAAAAGGGAGTCATTTCTGGGCAGTAAAAAGTGTTAATAACTAGAGAGGAGTAATGGGTTTTTCACCTGAGATTTGTTTTCAAGGAAGCTAAGAATTCAGCAAAATAAATAAAAAGAGAGACTCTATCCAGACATGGAGGATAACTTGCAAAATGGCATGGAGAAGAGTGATGAGACCCAGAGTAGAAACAACAGCTGGCAGACCAATCTGATTGGTACAGAGATCGTGTGAAAGGCAGTCCTGTGATTATCTCCAGCTTGGTATTTAAAGCCATCTGCAACCTGATTCCCATTGATTTTTCCAATCTTATTCCATAAAGGCAACAGACAATCATTAAGTGTCTTGGGGGAGGAGGAGCGGCATGTTCAGATCTCTATTTTGGGAAGACCAGTTTGGCGTCTGTGGAGAACATGGACTAGGTGAGGAGAGATTGGAGACAGCAAGGCAAATTGAGGCTCTTGCAATGGTGCAGAAAAAAGTGAAGAGGGTAAAAGCTATATGGTAGGAAGACCAGGTATGGCTATTTGCAAAAATATTGTGGAATTAGTATGAGATATGCCCAATAACTGGATGTGGGGACTGAAGGGAAGGACTGAGGGTCTGAGGAAATAGAGGGAAAAAGACTCAAGGATAACTCTGAAGTGGCAAACTTGGGTAAAGAAATGGCAATGACTGAAAGGTGGCAGAAATGGGCAAGTTTGGAGAAGGGGACAGATATTTGGAAAATAAACTGAGTTCCATCTTGGACATGTTGAATTTGAGATGCTTAAGGGGCATCCAGGTAGTGATAACTAAGAAATTGGCAAAACAGGACTGGAATTTAAGAGAGTGGACAAGATATTAAAACTGAGGATTCATCTGCATGGAGATGGCAATTAAACCCATGAAAAAGAGAACATAGAAAAAACAAAGAGGACCCAGATCAGATCCTTAGGAAAATACTCTTGCTTCGTGAATAGGAGAAAGAAGATAATCCAGCAAGAGACTGAGAAGGAAAAATCGGAAAGGAGGAAAAACTAGTAAGGACAGTGTCACAGAAGCCAAAGGAGGAAAGCATGTCCAGGAAGAAGGGTTAAATTAAGAGTGTCAAAAGTTGCAGAATGGTTGGCAGACTAAGAAAAATCCACTACATCTACATTTCAGTTAAGAAATCAGCTGTGACCTTGGAAAGAGCAGTCTCAGTCAAGTGGTGGAGTAAAAAGGAACTTACAAGGAACTGAGAAAAGAGTAGGTGGTGAAGAAATGGAAGCAATAAGCACAGATAACTCACTCTAGAAGTTGGCTAAGAATATGAATCTCACACACATGTAGTAACTTATAAGTTAAAAAATTATTGAAATTTGGCCATCTTATATAATGCATCTTATATAAAAATGCTATGCAGACAATAAAAATAGATGTGTGTACATTAAACATACACACATTTATATACTATGAAAGAGTTGTTGTTTGTCCTTCTTTCTTTAAAAGATCTGTGACATCAGGGAGGTAATGCCATGACATGCAAGTTAATTGGATTTAATCGAGGAAGGTTGTACAAGGTCACCTGCCTCACTTTATCCTCCAGAGCCATCTGGCTTTAGATGTGGCAAGATACAATCAGGACTGGAGATGGTTCTCAAACAAATTATAAAAGTCTAATGTAACACTAAAATCAGAACTTAAAATTTTATGTAATTCACTTTGGGAGGGCTGTTATAAACTCAGTTGTGTTAGTAAGTGGCTTTTGGGTATAAGGAGAAGAAATATAAGAAAAGCTTGAGGATATGACATCTCAGATATGTTTTTGAAAGAAGGAGACCAAGACATGTTTACAGGGTATAGGAAATAGGGCCAATGTATAAGGAAAGCCTGAAGTTGAAAAAAAGGGAATGATAAAGAGATCAAGCTCAAAGAAAAGACAGGAGAGAATGAGATCAAAAGCTTATCTGTAGAGGTTGGCTTCAAGAAAAAGGATCAACTCTTCTATCAGAGATTGGGGCAAAGGCAAAGGAGATGGGCAATGATTAAAGGGTTTTTGAAATGGACAGTCTCTCAGGAAGAGGGTAAGAGGAGATAGGTTAGAAATCCTGAAGAGGGGTTTATTAGAGCAAACTTAAAAAAAAAAAAAAGACTTGTCATGTAGCAAATAAGAAGGCCCAGTTTGAGATTAGACAATATCAATATGTACTGAATCCAGGCAGCACAGTTTTGTGACTTTTCCAAAAATTTTCATTAGCTTCTGAGAAGGAAAGGAAAAGTTAGATGGTAACTCCTAACTCTAAATTAACTTGAAAGGAAAAATATGAATTATACTGATTCAGGTAAAGGAAAAAATGCCTTTTGTAAATATTTTGAATATTTTCAAACTTTCATTAACAATTTGGAATTTTATTGTGACTTTTTTTTCTTTTTGTTGGAAATTTGTGGGGAAGAATAAAGAGAGTAAGTAGATGCTTGCTTTAAAATATTCATTTTGAAAATTTTGTTTCCCATTCCATTATGTTCTGTTCTGGGAAAGCAAAGTTGTACTTGTTTTTCTATGCACTTGACAGTTGTCTACCTGTAACAGCTCAATTTTTAGCTTATAGCTTTATAAGCAACAAAATTTGCTAACTTGAATTCTGATTTTAGGAAAGAAGGAGGTTTTGTCTTTTTTTTTTTTTTTAATTCTAATTCCTCTCCCTTCCCCCATTTTTTCCTTCAATTTTCCCTTTCTCCACCTTGCTATCACCCAAAGCAAAACTTCTAATTCCAAGAGGATAAAAGGATAAATACTACATACACTGCTTTTCTACCCCTCCTTTTTCAACATACTTTGGGAATGAGTTATATTTTAATAGAAAAATTGCACATAAAGTTTCATCTGATGATAAATCCCCCACCCAATATTCACAAAGGCTTTGTAAAACTAAATGTGGTTTTTAAAAAAGAGGATGGAAATGAAAAATTGTAAGAAAGTATATGAACAGAGCCACTGTGGAACAAATAAAATGTAAAATACTAAATGGTTTTATTTATTTTAAGATTGGCATGAAAAAAGTACTTTGGCTCTTATACAATAATTTTCCCCAATAAGGATTTCAAATATTCATTTAGATTTATGTCATTCCTGAAGGTTTATTTTATTGAGTCAATTATAAATCATTCATATGTACCTTTGATTCTTGTCTGCAAGAATCTTACAAAGTTCCCTGAAGCTTTGTGATCACAGGTTAAAAAAGCTAGTAAATGTCAAGGCAGGATTTGAACTCAAGTCCTTTCTGATTCCAAGTCCAACATTCTATTTCCTACACTAGGCTGTCTTTTTCTGTTTTGTTATATTTTCAATGGTCGAGGGAGAAGAATGCAACTTGGGATGACAACACTAAAATTTGTCACGTATTGACAACTATATCAATTAATAGGAAATCCATGATTAATCTGTTACTTACAACAGTAATAGTAAGCTCATTTATCTAGATCTCTTAGTCAATGAACAAACATAAAAATAAACATACCTATTTATATGTGTACACACATGTTTATATATCTGTATATGTATATACAAGCACACATACATTTGGCATTCTTGACAGCATTGAATTTGGAAGTCAAAAAGACCTATGTTCAAATCTAACCTCAGACACTTACTAAGTGTATAAGTCATTTAACTTTCCTCAGCCTCAAATGTATTCATCAGTGAAATGGGAATAATAGTTATAGCACTTACCTGATTCAGAGGATCAAAGGAGAAAAATTCTTCTATTCAAAAATAAGTTCTGGATAGCTTTAAACTTCAAAATTTTATATAATGTATCTAAACATCTTAGCAATGTAAATCCAAGCTTCTTTTATTTATATCTAATTTTATTTTATCAATAAAAATTTACTCATTAGTAGCATAGATAGTAGAAATAAAGCTTACATATTCACATGGATCCCTTGAAAAATAGGTAGTATTATGTTAATCATCAATTATAGTCCTCTCAGTCTAAACTCTATGCTCCTCTAGTATAAACATACTCAAATACAAACTAGATAAATCAAAAATTTCTGGCAATGCATTTTGCTGAATAAATTTTTAAAAACTGGGAAAGGCTATACTTTAAGTTACTTTAAAACTATTAGGAAATACAACATGGAAATAGCCATTTATCCAACATCAATGGAAAATAAGATATTCTAAAGTAAAATTTTCAAAAAACTGGTGCTTGAGTATGTTTCCCTTATAACTGCCAAAACTTCTACTTTAACCTTTTAATGAAATCTTGCTGAAACTTATTCTATACTGCTATATGTTCTTATACAGAGAGCACTGACCATAAAGCTGATTTTTTTCTGATGACAGAAGGTAATTATGAGCATCCACTATTAAATTGTCCTATAATATACAACTGTCTGTTTTTTAAATTTTGGAGTCAAATACTCAAACCCTGATTACTGTATGTCCCTAATAACTCCAATCCCCTTTCTAGTTTGTTGGTTCTAACCCTGTAATTGAGAAAGTATACAGTTAAAAGCTTGATAATTCTATTTTGTGTGTTACTTATAATTCTATAAGCTATAAAACCTTTTAAAAACAGAAATAGTTTCTTCCACACGATTAAATCATTCTGGAGAGGAAGGGTTTCTATAAGGGGTAGAGTAAAACAAGATTGGAAGTTTACTTTTCAGAGGCTATTGCAAAATTTAGTTGACTGGGCAAGAAGAAAAGAAGGCTAATCAAGAATTCCAAGTTTTCAGCCTAGAAGACTGAGGGAAAGACGCCACTAAAAAAAAACTAAATGAGCTAGTGAATTGTTCTATTAGAAGGGGGAGAAGGGACAATGAGCTTCATTTCAGACAAATTGAGAGATAACAAAAGAATCAAAGAATCAGATTTTTGAGGGGAAAGGACTTTGAGGGGCCATCTAGTGCAATCCTCTCATTTTACAGATGAGCTCAGAGATTAAAATGATAGTTTCAAGGTTATTTAGGATGTGAGATTTGAATCCTGGTCCTCTGATTACAGGGTCAGTGCTTCTTTCCAACCTTATTTATTAGATCATTCATTTATGCCTTAATGTTAAAAGTGAAGGATTTAAGACAAAATTTTATCCCTTGTTTTTGTATATTTTATTCCCTTGTAGCCAGTTAAGATTAGATTTTATAAAACTTGAAAATAAATGAACATTCATGATAAGAATGAAACAAGAATTAATTAGAATGTATGATATCTCAAACATATATCACTTCAAAATACCATTTATAAATATAAATATCATCCTTTGCAACAATCCTATAAAATAGGTACTATTTTAATCCTCATTCTAAAGAAGAAACAGACCCACAGAAATGTGACTTGCCTAAAGTAACAAATCTGCTAAGTATTTCGGGTAGGATCAAATCCAGATTTCCCTCACTACAAATTCTGAGCTCTGTTTATCACAACAGTCTGTCTTTCAAAACCTTGGACCAGAGCATTTCTAACTCTCTGGGCCTCAATTTCCTCACTATAAAATGCTAGAGTTGGGGCAGCTAGCTGGCGCATGCTTAGAGCACCAGCCCTGAATTCAGGAGGACATGAGTTCAAATTTGACCTCAGACACTTATAACACTTCCTATCTGTGTAATCCTGGGCAAGTCACTTAACCCCAATTGCCTCAGGGAGGGAAAAAAAGTTAGACTTATGGGCCCTCCAATTCTAAAATAGTATGATTATATTGTAATTTTTTTTTTTTTTTAACCTGGGAAGGAAGGGTAGAAGGGGGTAAATGGTAGAGAATGAATTCATGAGTTCTGCAATGTAGTAAACACTGTTCTATCAATTCATGTCAGCAACTCATGTATCCCTACATTACTGTCTTAGAAAGTTGTCTTAAGCCACCAGGACTATAAATCTAAAAGTATCAGAACTTGAACCCAGATTTTCCTAATGCCAAGGGTAGCCCTCTAACCACTATGTCATACTATCTTAATGATAACTTGAGGACAGAAAAGGAGAAAATAGCCAAAGAAAAAGCAATAGAAACTGACAATTTAAAGGGCAAAGAAGAGCCATGAAAGGAAACAATGAAATAAGTAAAAAGAGAAGTGCAGGAGAAAGAGTACTTGATTTGGAGTCAGAACCCAGGTTTAAATCCTAATGGCCCTGTGTAGTAGATTCAGTTGCTTATTAAATAACTCTTCTAGTTCTCAGCTTCCTCTTCTTTATAATTAAGAATTTGAACAAGACTCTTAAGGTCCCTTCTAATTCTAGATCTATGATTCTATAAAGACTCTAATTATGAAAGACGAAAGAAAAGAGAGAAGTTTCATGAAAGAATATTTAGGCAATATCATCAAATTCTAAAGTCATTCATGAGTTTCAAATACACAATTATAGTAGCATATGGAGAAAAAAAAAGCCTGACATAAAAACTATTAATCTGAAAATAAACAATGAAACTTTTATATGAAACGTGGTTCATTTTTCAAATTCTGAACATTACTAGATTATTAAGAAAAAGAAAGATGAAGAAAACATATTATAGCCCCTGAGACTGTACCAAAGTATGGGCTTTTAATAAACACTTATTGGCTTGTTTTTAAATTGAAAAGCAAAATAAAATATTAACACTTCTTTAGATTTTTTTTTTCAAACCAGAAATATCATACAACTAATTTAGATCTTCAATGTCTATCTGTACATTAATAATATTTAAGCAATAACGGTTTGGTCATGTATACTTAATGTGTATCTAATTTATATTTTAATATATTTAACATCTACTGGTCATCCTGCCATCTGGGGGAGGGGGTAGGGGGTAAGAGGTGAAAAATTGGAACAAGAGGTTTGGCAATTGTTAATGCTGTAAAGTTACCCATACATATAACCTGTAAATAAATAATAATAATAATAATAATAATAATAATAATAATAATAATAATAATAATATTTAAGCAATGTGTCTCCTATACCTACAAACAGATCCTGAAACATTATGGTAAAATCCAATTTTTGGACAGAAAAATCTGTTTAGGGGGTAAAGATAACAGATCAGCAATTGCTTTGTAACCACAGTTTAAGAGAGCTGCTTAATTCCTGTAATAATAAATGGATCACTCTGGATTATTAGAAGGAAAACTAGTCTGAAGTCAGGAAGGTTCAAATCCAGCTCAGACACTTGACACTAGCTGTGTGACCCTGGGAAAGTCACTTAACCCCAACTGCCTCCCTCCCCCCAAAAAAAGAGAAAAAATAAACCTATCTGTACACAAATAGTATTTCCAATTGCTTTCCTTGTAAGGGGAATAGGAATGAAGCAATTTGTTCATACAATAATCAAGAAATGACTATATAAATTGTGGCTTATCAATGCAATGGTTTATTAATATGTGGGGTAAGGAACAGGAGATAAATTGAATATAAAGAAATCTGAAAAAAAAGTAATAATAAACAGAATTCAGAATTAGAACATACACATGGCCACAATTATATAAAAAGTAGCAACAAAACTCTCCAAGTACACAGATAAAAGTAATAAGAAAATCGAGAGCAAATGAGTATGTTATGGTTTTATTTGAGATTTTATTTTACTTTTTGTATGTTTATATTTGCTAAGGTTGTGTAAAAATAAAGTTTTTAAATGCCATTAAAAATATTTTTATAATTTCATAATTAAAGGGAACAGGAATTTTTCATATTGTCTATCTCTCCCTTAATACAACTCTTTTAGATGTTTGTTTTTTTGGTTTTTTGGGGTGTTTTTTTTTTTTGGGGGGGGGGGGTTGAGGGGAATTATTGACATAGCCAGTGGGATTTAATCATACTTAAATAGGATACTCAGGAACTTCTCAAACAGAAGACAAAAATTGCTCTAGGTCATATGTACTATGTAAACAAAACCAAAGTAAAAGCCAATTTAAGAGATTTTTGGCTATGAGCATAATTGTTATCGAACACATTTTCCACTATTTCAAGATTAAGAATACCAGCTTTTGTTTTGGTTGAGTTCATTAGAAAAGGGGGATGAGGAAAGAGGAGCTAAAAATAAGCATTAAATATCAGAAAGTTAAAAAATACTTTCCAGATGGACAAAGCCTTCTTTAAAAATAAGATGCCACAGTAGGTGAAGATTGATGCCTACATTTCCAAGGGAAGTAGACCTATGCATAAAATTAGATAATAGAATGCTGAAAATAACATTAAGTGTTTCAAAAATATGTGTAATAGAAATACTAAGGAGAGATAAAAGAGAACAAATACAAGTGCTTGATATAAGCAACTTCCCCTATTGAATGAAAGATGCTATACTATACTACCCCCCTCACTAAAGAAGTAGAGGATTAATCATGTAAAATTTTATATACATTGTTATGGTCGCTACAAAAATTGTTTTTGCTTAACTTTTTTTTTGCTACAAGAGTGTTTGAGTTGGAGGGCAGGGAAATTTTTAATTTTGAAGGGAAGAAGGAAGATATTTCCAGAAATTACTATGATCATCAACATCAATAAAATTTATTTTTTAAAAAGCTGTTACCAGCTTTTCTCAATTCTCTAGTTTGAGAAAAAAAAAAATATGTTCATTGTTACCAAGAGACAAAATGGTTCCTGCGGTCTAAATAAAAATGATTGCCATAACCTTTGTGAATTAAACAAAAATCAAGATGATATGCTTACATAATAAGAAATTAGAGCCTTGCTCGCTGGGCTTCAAAGTAAAGGAATAGATTTCTCATTGATCTAAGACATTGACGACTCTTTTTAATGTGAGAACAATCCAATCTTGGAGCCAGAAAGCTTTCTTTGTATGTAACAACAGAATCTGTAGTTTGCACTGCTCCCTTTAGGACACTTATTTTCTTGGGATGTTCTTCAGTCAGAGAACACTGAAAAAGGCAATTTTCCCTATAAACTCCCATGACCAAGAACAGATGTTATTTATTCATCCTTAAGTTTGCCTTTTGGACATTTTTCTATCACTTAATGGAATGTTCAAAAAGCATGTTTTTAACTAAAGATATAGCCATAAAAAGCATTTTGGAGATTCTTTCTTCCTCAATTCGTGAGACAAGTCCAGCCTAGTAAAATCAAGCTTGATGTCAGGGAAAAAAAAAAATCTATCTTAATTAATGTTAAAATTCTGGCACTTTGTTGACTCTAGAATCTAATATTGCCAGTGTTCTCTCATGAAAGCAAAATGTGAAACTCAAAGTCTCTAAACATTACATTCCATTATATGGAACTACACTTTCCATATCTTATAAGTATATAAAGCAAATGGTCAATAGGATGATAGTAACTCAAATACACTGATAAAACTTAATATGAAATTACAAAATGCCTACAGAATTAAAATTTCCTTTTACTAAAACTTTATAGCACCAAAAAATAAAGAGGTCTCCCTAAACATAGGCTTCCCCTCTTCAGTAGAAGGACATTATAACCTTTTAAATATGTTTACCATTACCTATTACAACATTTCACGATAATAACTTAAAGATTTGGGTTGAGGTTTTTTTGGGGGGATAGAAGAGGGGTAGCTTGTTCATTTTTCTCAAAATCCTTTTCTAAATTCTTTTAGCACTAAAAAAAAAAAAAATTGGTATAAGTTACACTACCATTTTTTTTTTTTTTTTTTACTTTTATCAATTAGCTGAGCTTTTCAATTCAATACAGCCAAGGAAATCTCAAAAATTCCTCTCTAATACCTGCAAAAGATTTCTGCTTTTTAATTGTAAGAACACAGATTTGACTAATTTGAAGCAAAACTAATTCAAATGATAAAACAAAAAAAGTTTAATTTAAAATGACCGACTGAACTTGTGTCCAAGTGAAAAGAGAAAAAAGAACTTCACTACTTTATTTCTGTATGTACCATTTCATCAAGCTAAAAATCTCCCCCCTGCTTCCCAAATCAGGCACACAAAAACAGTACTCATAGGATCAAGAAACTGAACATAAAGAAAATATCCATGCATAGTGCTCCTTTTATCATGGACAAGTGTCCCCAGGACAGGGTTTAAGTCCTACCTCTGACTAGCTGGGTGACTGATCCCAGTCAACTTAATCTCTTTGAATTTCAGTTTCCTCATCTTTAAAATGAAAGGGTTGAACCAGAATGTCTCTATTATCTATATCACAGGTGTCAAATTTGTGCCCTGCAGCCCTTGTGGACAGCAACACTCCCAAATGAAGCCCCAATCAGATTAAACTATAATTGGGAAATATTTAACAAAATAAATAAAAATATAACAACCAAATAAATAGTTAATTGGTGATTTTCTAAGTCAACATGCTTTCCCACAGGGATTCATTTCCAGCTGAATTTGACACCACAGATCTACAGCACTTTCCTTGTCTCTAGTTTCTTCCCAATGCAATGCCAAAATATTATTCCTAAATTTGTGATCTATGTTATTTCCTTTCTCAATAGACTACAGTGGTTCCTTATTACCTTACTTCTAATATCAAATATAAATTCCTCTGACATTTAAAAGTTTTTCACACAACCTGACTCCAACCTACCTTTCTAATCTTACTATACTACTGCCCTTCTCCCCACACTCTATGATTCAGCCACTTTCTTTCTTGCTATTTCTTACATATAATATTCCATATCTCCAGTTTCCATGGCTTTGATGGCCTTGGATGCAGTGCCATCTCCAGGCCTCTTGATCTACATCCAGCTACTGGATCCAGATGGCTCCTGAGGAAAAAGTAAGACCTTTTCACTTTTCACAATTCACTTGTATTTCATGGTTTCATCACCCCATATAATGCTCCTCTGTGAAAATGAAGGACAAAACCAACCATGACTTTACAAAGTCTTCAGTGCACTAAGTCTTCTGCTTTCACTTTTTATAGTATCTAATTTCCTTTAAAATTTGGCTTAAGTGTCATCTTCTATGTGAAATCTTTTTCTATCCTGCCTGCCAGATCCTAGAGTTGTCACCCAAAAATCATCTGTAAATATTTATAGTCATATATGGAGTCTCTAGGAAAGAATGAAAGCAATGAGGATAACATCTGTTTGATTTTTGACTTGGTACTCCCAGTATCCAGTATATAGCAGGCACATATGCTTTTTGCCTAAGTAGGTATAACGTAAGTTTTATAATAGCAACAACTTGATCATTTAAATTATCAAAGAAAAAGAAGCCTAACATAATGGAAAGAATTCTGAACTCAGAGTCAGAAGACCCAGATTCTAGTCCCAAGTTCTGCCACGAAGTAGGTGACTTTAGACAAGTTATTTGATTCAACTCTAAAAGGAGGGAAATGGAGACTGATGAAATGTCCTGAGGCTACTCTAGCTTTAAAATTCTATCATTTCATAATATAACTCATTATCAGTATTACTCACATGTAATGCCCTTTTGACTGTAAAACTAATGGATATAAATATCTGACGTTTTTGCAAGCATTTTATATATCTGTAGTTTTATATTGTGATTTAAAGTAAATCACTGAAATATTTTATCATATAAAAGACGAAGTTCAAATTCTATGTAATCCAATTCTATCAGAATTAAAAACAGGCAAAAACTAAATCAGTTATTCAATATCTCTTGCCCTCGCAGAATGAGAAAGAAAATGCACATTGAAAATAGCACTAGACTTAAGAGTCAAAATACTTGGGTTTGCATCCTAGCCCTGCTACAGATCTGGCAGAGGAATTAAGTGAGTCCACGTCTCTTGATCTCAGTTTTCTCATTTATGCAAGGGATAGGAATAAATGAACTATGGGAGTTCTATATATTCTATAATTCATAATTATAATTCTAAAATAAGTAATTAATTTTCCAAAAATCACTGGGTTTTTACACATTATCCTCTCTTCCTTTGCCAGTACTATTCTGATCAAAACCACATGCTTTTAGAATCACAAATAATGTATATGAAATAACTAGATCTATGTAATATATATTCATATACAGTATAGTAGTGGTGTCAAACTCAAATAGAAACAGTGCATAAGGATCACACTAAGATAATCGTGTATTAATTAACATTATATATGTTCTATTGTATTTTTATTATATTAACATTTCCCAATTACCTTTTTATATTGGTTCCAGCTGTATTCAAGTGTATTGTAGGGCCATATATATTTGATAACTCTGTGCTCTACTAGTGATTAAAAAAACAATTTTATAGGAAAAGAAACTGATAAACCCAAAATAATAATGCACTTTCCACCTCTAAAACATGTTATTTATTTACAGTGGACAAGCTGGAAGAATGGCACTTTTAGATGTACACAGGTCAAGCAACCTAAGGGTAGTAATAATCATGGTTTGGAGTTCAAAGGAGATTAAGATGAAGAGATATATAATCTCAGTTTTATTTCACAAAAAACAAATATACTGCCCTTTCTGCTTATTTAAATAGAAGTAATTTTTACATTTTACTTTTACTTTGGAAGGCTTTAATTTTCAAGGGAGAAGTTACTTCCTGGAAAAACATAACAGGAAAAGGATAATCTTAACCTGATGCAAAGAGTAGGGAAAGTTAAAAAAATGACAGAAGAGTAAGAGTAAGGATCTATTTGTCAGTATGTAACCCAAGTGTGGTAATTACAGAGTAATTGCAACCTATCAATGAAATTTCCTAAATCCCAAACTGAAAGAGTACCTCAAGACGACAGAAATAACTATTCCCAAAAGAATCCTGATTCTGTCTTCTGATACTAATATCCATAAAATGAAAGAATTTCCACCTTTCTCCCAGATTAAGGAAATTTTAAATTTCCACATTAAATGAAAATTATATGATACTGTTTTCCTGTTAGGACTTTATTTCAGAAAACTCAAAATTCCTTTAGGATGACTCAAATAATAGAGAGCTTGTATGTTGTAGTCAACAAACAAAAATGTATTAAGTACTTACTATGTATCTGACACTGTACTAAGCACTAGTGTGGTAGAAAGGATACTAAACTTGGATTCATAGTGGTTTTGAATCTTGATTCCAATAATACTTGTACTACCAAAGCAAACAATCTTAAAGGGCTTTGTAAATGTTTATTAGTTGAAGCATAATATTTGATTATATGCTAGTACTATAAAACCAAATAAAAATCACAAGCAAGAATAGTATCTTCTTTCCACCTATTCAAACTTTATACTGATTAATATCAAGCTCCTTCCTGGTCCTTGGTTATCCCAAGCAGAAATGATAATTTCTCCTCTGAAATTAATACCTATTATACATTCAAGAATAGACGTGCAAAGACAAATATGACTTGGACCTTGCCCTCAACAAGTACACAAGTAACTATGATTCAATTAATAATGGGATAAGTGCAAAGGGGACATATTATAAGAAGTTTCAAAAGAGAGAAGGGGCAAGTTAGAGCAGTTTTCCCAAAGAAAGTGGTAGCTGATTCAGCCAGGAAATCAACTACTTTTGACAGAAAGGGACAGAGCTAAAGCAGGAGATGGAAATATATTTCACATATAGGATACCATATAAGCAAAGTATGGACAAAGGAGAGGACAAGATAACAATTGGGGGGTGGGGGAAAAAGAGCAGAGATAGGATGTAAATAGAACATCATATAAAGTGAGAATAATAGTATGAGATAATGTTGAACGGAGAATTAGAGCCAAACTGTGGAGAAGCGTGAATGTTAGAGCAACAGAACATTAATAAAAGTTTTTTGAGTAGAAGACAGGTATGATTATAGCAATGCAATTTATCTGGCATTTAATAATATCCTATGACAGTTCTACTGTTGTTTTTAACTACTATTTAAATCTTTTATTGCTATTTAACTTTTCCTATCTTTGGCCACTCCAACTAAATTAACATTACTATTTAAAACAGGGAATGTTATGTATTGTATCTCCCATAGCACTTAGCATAATGTTTTGTCAATAGCAGGCATCCCAAAGAGTGTTCATTTTAACACAAACAGACCAAAAGAAACAGACAATAAGAAACTTTTAAAACAAGCATAGGGAAAATGCAATTATTAAATAATAAATTCAGGGATGGTGGATACTCAAATTCAATTGACAACAATAAAGACCAAGTTATTAAGGAAGTTATTTATTTAAAAAACACAAATTGTATCATTATGGATTACTAAATGTGTTTTGGTGGAGTCTGATCATTTTTCATAATGTTAATAAATAAGTATACGTGGGAGAGCCAAACATGCAACAAGTTATTAACCAAATAAAAATATGCCCTAAATCTGTCATTCAACAAATCTTAACTATGTTATACATTTTATTCTGGGATAAGTCAGAATGCACATTCTAGAAACATTAATCAACTCAAAAACTTCCACAAACTGTAATTTTGTCAGCAGCAAACAAAAGCTTTCAACATTCCTCTCCCAAAATAGAAATCACTCAATTTTACAATGATATTATATATTCTTAGGATTAAAAAAGCTCTAAAAAAATTTTTGTTTGAAAATATAAGCAGTATGTAAATGAAAAAGCACACTTCACATTATTTTGTAAAGAAAATCAGTAATGAAAATACAAATTTTTTTAAATGCCTCTCAAAGAGCATAATTTAAAAATTAAAGTTCTACTGCTAAGATTTTTAAATTTTAATATATCTATAAGCAATCTTAAGACCCAAAATATGGGGATTTCAAGATTACGATATTGATAAAGGCATGTCTCCTCTAATAAATAGATCTTCCTTAGAAGACCAAGACATATAAGTGAAAAAGGTAAAATCAGAGGGCCATGAAAACTCTAGTACTCAGATCTTTTTAGTTTATCCTCATAAACAGATTTTCCCTCTACCAAGGCAGACACTTGGATAAAAAAAGTTTTCCTATTCAAATCTGAAGCTATTGATAAACCTAGATAGGAATCAATAGCCAATATAAGCATCTGCAAGTATTTGTAAATTTTTTTCTGACATGTAGACAAAATCCTAAGTATGATATATTCATTTTAGACAAAAAAAAAAAAAAAAAAAAAAAAAAAAAACTGCCTAAAAGTCCATATATAATCTATTTTAAGAGAATGTCTCCTTCTAGATTTGGTCCTAAGTTATGAAATAGTCCACTTCAAGGTCATTCTCAACTACAATATGTTTCACTGATAAGTGACTCAGTGTATCTTAACATGGTATGATAAATGTAATGGCATTCTGACATTACAGCCAGCTATGTACAACTAATAAATGTCTATATGGGGCAAGGAGAATTTTCTCTGGATAGCAGTGTCTTTCTAAAACTGGTTGAGCTTTCCAGCTGGTTCAGCAGAGATGAGTTTAGAAAGAAACATCAAGACAGTAAGTAATAAGACCAACATAATTAGTAGCAAGCATCCTCTGCACTGCCAATTATTCTTATCTCTAAATGGCCAGCAACCATATATTTAATATGTATAACCTATTGCTTCAAAAAATACATAGAAAAGTAACTAATACTACTATCTCTGACAAGTCAACCCTGAAATATTCTCTTTCCAAAATATTACATATGGCCTGATGACGATATACTCAATGTTACTTATTTCACAGTAAATTAAATCCGATTTATATAAATTTGAATTGTATTTGCATATTAAAAAGTCAATAACTTAGCATTCCTATGTTATAGCTACATTCCCATCTCCTAATTTAAGTTTTCTATTTAGTCAAATACTCTTACTGTTTAAATGTTTACTGGTCAGAAACCACCATCAAATTGAGACAACTTTTCCTGTAAGTAGCCACAATTCTATTGTGGAAAACTTTTGGCATCCCAATTCTATTTTTTGTTTGTTTTGAGGCAATTGGGGTTAAAGTGACTTGCCCAGAGTCACATAGCAAGCAATATTAAGTGTCTGAGGTTGGCTTTGAACTCAGGTCCTTGTGAATTCAGGGCTGATGCCTAATTCTAATATTGACTTTGATAACAGTTTTAATGACAGGATAACAGACAGACCACAATCTATCTATCACAACTATCTTTCCTTCACAAGTCTATTTTCCAGTACCTCTTTTTCAATATTCATATCCTTGAAATACACAACAAAGTTTTTCAGGGTCATCCCAGTATTGAACCTATTTCTCCTTCTGATTCACTAATTTCCTTTCACTTTTCACCAACCAAAATCTGAAGATGGGTGTGCAATTCACACACCAAAAGTTTTGTGCTTCTAATGGAGAAATTATGCATGTTCAAAAAAAAATTAGGTCTCAGATTAAAGAAGGAAGTTATAACATAAGTTATTTTGCTTTATGTAGTACTTAGTGTATCCTGATTATTAATTATTAATATTAAAGAATCTAAAAATCAAATTGTTTAGTGCAGACTTGATGATGAACTAAAAAAAAAGGCTTTGGCACATTGCAATTTAATAATGTACACATACAATGAGATTCAATAATCTGAACACAGCAGACTATATAAAAAAGTGCTAGAAATGCAATCTACTTTCAGTTTTACATACCAGAAGTAAGTGAAAACTTTAAGACTTAAATTTTTTCATGCTTTTGGTCTCAATCTATGCACTTATTTACCTGATCATTTTTGAGATAACACAATCTATTGCAGCAATCCTAATTATAGGATTTTATCATTATGGTAAAAAACTCCTTTATAAGACTGTTAGAGGAAAATAAGAAAAAGGTAAATATGGCAAAAAATCTAATTTGTAATGCGCTCTGCAATACAGCTTAAGTCTTGAATTTCTATTGTCTTTCTCAAAAATGTCATCTGGATATTCTTGCCATCTATGAGGTGGAGATGAGAAGTAAGAAGGCATTGGGAATTCAAGACTAAAACTATATTGGAAAGCACATATACATCAAAATGTGCTCCTTATTGGCATAGTTTGTCTTTTTACCATAATAAAATAAATATATATATATATATATATAAAATGCCAGCTCTCTCTGTGTCTTTTCACTCCCACCTCCAACTTTCACTCCTTCCTCTCCACCAATGTCATTCCTCCATTAAAAGCCTCAAAACTTTCCTCACACTCAATCATTACATCTTACCAATATGGCATTTGCCTTTTTATTTTCATTCCCACTATCATCACCCTGATTAAAGTCCTTATTGCCTCATACTTGGACTATTATAACAGTCTCCAAACTGATTTTGTTCCACTACCAGTAGTCTCTTATTCTCTTGAAGATAGACTTATCTCTCTGTTTGATGCATGTCCATTTCCCTTTAAAAAGCCTTTAATGACTAACTACCAAATGAGGGGTATAGACAAATATTAAGAAATTCAGAGGAAAAAACAATCAAGTGAACATTGGCTTTGCAAAAGTGGAATTTGAATTGGGCTTTTAAAATATAGGACTTAAGACAAAAAAAAGAGAAGAGAGAAGGAACATTTCAGACATATATCACATGAGTAAAGGTTTGGAGACGGGAAAATGCAAGTCCTATTCTAGGAGCAATAAAAAAATAATTAGGCTAAATCAGAGAGGGGGAAAAAAACAGATGAAAGACACAATCATAGAGAAATCCTTAGAGATAATCTAATTCAAATCCTGTATTTTAAAGACGGGAGACCGACAAAGACAAAAAATGATTTTGTCCAGATAACCTCCAAGTTAGAAATATTAAAGAGAAGATTCCCAAATGAGTTGAGGAACTAAACTAGATAACCTTTGAAGTTCCTTTACAATTCTAAAATACATTGCTTTAATGTGTTAAGTTTTCACACTACAATGCCTCCATACTAGGTAGACAGCATTATTTTATGTTCTTTAAATTTTGTCTTCTCTCCCCAAATAAATTATAAATTTATGGAAACGGGTTCATGTTATACACCTCTGAATTTTTGTTGTTGAGTTGTTACAATCGTATTCAATTCTTTGTGACCCCATTTGGGATTTTTTTGACAAAGACTTTAGAATGGTTTTGCCATTTCCTTTTCCAGCTCATTTTACAGATAAAGAACTGAAGCAAACAGGGTTAAATTACTTGTCTAAGGTCATACAACTAGCATGTTATTTGAGGCTAAATCTGAACTCAATTCTCCTGATTCTAAGTCCAGCAATATTCACTATCCATTGTGCCACTTAGTTGTCCTCTTCTTTGTATCCCTCTCATTTAATAGAGAAGAATAATGTTTGCTACTTAATAAGAGTTTCATTGTATTTAATCTCAGAATCATGTGTATTAACTTGCACTGAAAGTGTTAAAGTCGTTATTTTGAATTGAGTTTTTGAAACACATGAAATGATAAGCCATACCAAAAAAATATGATCCATGAACTAACAAAAAAAAGTTTTTATCCCTACAAATATTCTTACAATAACACTCAAGGAACAGACTCTGGTTAAGAAGATCCACACAAAACTGAAATATAAAAAATTTGTTTTAACTGTTGGTAGCCTTAGATGTAAAGCAAAATTTGGGAGGACAGGTATTAAAAGTTTAACCTGCATGAATTTTAAAGACTATTTTAAGAAATGGAAATATTTCTCATCCAGGCCAAATTACTTATGTCAGGATATTTTTGTTTCCTTTTCTACAAGAACTTCAGGTGGAGAGATTCAAGACTGAGATTTGTCATCATTATATTTGCTAAATATAGATTTTTAAAAATCAGTAAGTCTTAATAGTTGACTTATAATGTATCATTAGCAAGTTGCCAATGTTTGTAACTTGCTTTATTTTCTAAGTCACATAAACATACATAAGTTTCAAAAAAATTAAAATTATATTATTTAAGTTTGGTTGATAATAATTATTCAGCTGGACTTCTTAAATTACCAGAGGTCCTTAATATCAATTTTCTTGTTATGTCAGGAATTGAAAATGCTCCAAGTGTCCATTTCAGCCTGAACCCTATTAACCTAGACATTAAAGATCACCATGGATAGCGCGCCTTAGTAATTTTTAATAACACACCCTTATCATTAGTCCTAGTCTCAAAAAGTCCCCTCTTACAAAATTAGAGGATAAATTTGAGGTGTATACCTATTCCAAGCATAAAAAATTTCAATAGCCTTTCCCAAAAGAATATTAATGATAACAGTAGTAGAAAGGAGACACCTAGTAAAACCAGTTGGAAGCCACCAAGTCATTTTAACATAGACTCCAAGAAGCAAGAGAGACCATCCTTTTCGCTATTGCCAATATGGAGTAAAATTTAATGGGTGAATCAAAAAGCAAGACTCCATACTCAGGAACTTATTTTGTTCCAGCTGTCCATTCTAGCATATACACACAAAATCAAGAATTTGTAAAAGGAAAAACAGTTTGAAAAACCATTAACTAGATTTACTAAACACAATGAAAATAGTCCAAAAGCTACCTTGGAAGAAAATCCTGTAACATTCCAGCACAGAAGCATTTCCAACAAGACAAAATGTAGCTGGAATCAATCTGTGCTTATGTACATAATTCACTAGGGGTCAGGTAAGATTCCATTTTGTAACTGCTGAACTTTAAACAGAGAGTCACTGATGGTGCAACACAGAACTAATTAGCATAAAGTTAATCCACCCTGGAAGGAAAAGCATTAGCAGAGCCTACACTATCCTCATAGCATTATGGTAAACATCACATTATTATGATACATAGAGTAGGAAGATGGTGCTACATATCAAACTCCTGGAAAGTTCTTTAGGGCCTCGAGCTTCTGCAAAGCAGAGGAGCATATGAACTGTACAGCCTTAGCCTTGTATTCTTTCCTGTAGAATAAGGAGGCCGCATACAGGTGGATATTTTAAAAGGAAGGAAAAAAAAAGAAAAAAGAAAAGCAGTAAGAGAAAAGAGCCAACAAGAGTGAGTCACAAGCCACACTGTCTATTTAACAGTCTGTCATATTTGCAATTGGGAGATGGGGGATAATCTTCCATTTTAAAAACTTTCGTTCAGAAACGACTTACCCCCCCCCCCCCCAAAAAAGGCCCCTGGTTATCAAATGAGCCGTTAATGCCCCTCTGGGGCTGAGATGTTCATGAAAAGTGACCTCATCTTCCTGTGTGATGGCAGAGGCAATTGGACAATTGTGGAGGGGTGGAGGGGTGAAGGGGTGGGTGGGGAAGGTAACCACCTCCATCAAATATCCGGTGGAAACCAAGTGCACACGGCAAAGGTGGTGTGAATCCTCCGCTCGCTTCCCAGTCCCCGACCCCACCCCCATCTCCATGTGAGTGCAATGACGTTAAGCCCCCATAGTGAAGTGGAAACACTCACCCCACGACTCCCTGGTTGTAGTTCCTCCTCTTCCAAGGGGTACCACTGTACAACCCTCCAGTTCCCGCTGTTCCAGCCAACCTACCACCGCCCCCTCCGCCTGCCCCGACCCCGGCAGTGGAGGCCGGGGCCGTGCTGGGGCTCAGCAGGCTGTAGTTGAGTCCGTAAGTGCTGGCCTTGTTGTCCCTTTTCCTCTTGTTGCTGTTGCCGGCGGCGGGGTCGGCGGTCTCCGCAGCAGAGGCTCCAGCCCTCCGGCTCCAGGCCCCGGGCTGGTGGTGGTTGTTGTTGTTGTTGGTCGTCTCTAAGGGCAGGAAGTCCCGCTGTTCGGGGGCCAGTGCGTGGCCGCCCAAGAGCCGCTCCCCGGGGCGGTACATGCCCTCGGCTGGGGAGCCGCTGCTGCTGCTGCTGCTGCCGCCGGCGGGGGCCGTGGCGGGGCCGGCTGGGGCGGCGGCGGTGGCGGCGGCGGCGGCGGGGCCGCTGGGGCTGCCCGTGTTGCTGCTGCTGCTGCTGCTGCTGCTGCTGGTGCCGCTCCCGCTGCTGCTGCTGCTGCTGCTGCCGCTCCCGCTGCTGCTGCTGCCGCTGCTGCTGCTACTGCTCGTGGCGCTGCTGTGACAGTGGTGGTTGAAGTAGAGGTTCCTCAGCCCCTGGGTTGTCTCCCAAATCTGCATCCACAAACTGTTGGAGGGTCCGAGCTGCTCTGGCTGAAACCAGGCGATCCTCGGATCCATCAAACGGCGGCCACTCTCCCCCGCCCCGCCCGCAGCCGCCGCCGCCGCCCCCTGCCCCCCAGCAGCAGCCGCCGCCGCCGCCGCCCCAGGCGGCTCCGGCCCCTCGCCGAGACCCCCCCACCCCCTTCTCCCTCCTCTCCTCCTCCTCCTCCTCCTCCTCCTCCTCAGGCGCACACTCTGGCCGGCGAGACGCCCACGGGGGCCTGCGAGCCGCCCCGGCCTCTCCTCACCGCCGCTCCTCCCGGCGCTTTCCCGGGCGGCAGCAATCGCTGTGGTGCCGCCGCCGCCCCTGCTGCTGCTGCTGCTGCTGCTGCTGCTGCTGGCGGCGGTGGTAGTGGTGGTGGTGGTGGTGGTGGTGGCGGCGGTGGTGGTGGTGGTGGTGACGGCGGCGCTGGCGGCGTTGGTTTCGTTTCCTGAGCCGTCTTCGTCGTCCCCTTCACCGCCTCTCCTTCCTCTGTCCCCTCCTCCTCTGCCGCCGCTTCCTCTTCTTCTGTGGCCGCCGACCCACCCCCCCTCCCTCCCCTCCGCCAACCCCCTGTCACCGGGGTCCCAGTGCAAATGGCGGCGGCCGCGGCGGCAGTAGCTCTGGAGAAGGCAAGGGGCAGCAACGCGCCTGCTCCGTAGCGTCCTCGCTCGGCCCGGGGCGGGGCCTCAGCCGCCCCTGGCTCCGCCCCCTCGTCGCTCCTCCCCGCCCCCTCCCTCCCTTCCTCCCGCCTCCGTTCCCCCCTCCCCCCTCCCCTCGCTAGGTCCCGCCTCCCTCTTCCCCCTTCTTACCCTCCCCCCCCCGCCCCTCCCGCGGGGGAGGCCGCTCCCTGCGTCACAGAGCGAAAGGAGTGGGGCGGAGAGAGAGGAAGGGAGAGGGGTCAGATCCTGGCGCGTGAGCCGCCAACTGCCCCCCCCTTACTCCTGCACACACCCCGGCAACCGCCCCTCGAGCCTGCCTCCGGGATCTTGGGAGTTTGGGGGGGGGGGCCCTCCTAGGATGGGCTGTCCCTTTCACCCCGTGCGCCAGGCCGGAGCCTCCTGTGGTAACACGATCATTCGTTCTGGGTCTGAGTTTCCTCCCCTGCAAAATGAAGGGGCTTGGACTCGATCTCCCAGCGCTCCCAGTCCTCACAGCCCGGGCAGACCCACAGTTTCAACCACATCCTTGCACACACGCTCGAACGAACACCAACCTGAGAACGAGCCGCACACACGCTGACTCCACATTAATGACCCTTTTCACCTCCACCCTTACCCTCGCCCTAAATTCCTCCCAACTTCATTCATCCGGATTTACCCCAGATTCTTCAGAATGGTAACATTTCGCAGTATCTCAGGCCCGGAAATACTTTTTTTTTTTTTTCTTTTTACTCGGGATTTTATTTTTCCAAATACATGTAAAGATAGTTTTCGACATTCATTTTAGTAAAACTTAGCGTTCCAAATTTTTCCTCCTCCCTTCCCCCTCACCAAGAGAACAAGCAATCTGATAAAGGTTAAATATCTGTTATCCTTTTAAACATATTTCCACCTCATGCAAGAAAAAATCTGACCAAAAAAAACAGGAGAAAGAAAAAAAGCAAGCAAGACAGTGAAAAAAGAATGCTTCTATCCACATTCAGTCTCCATCATTCTCTCCCTGGATGCAGATGGCATTTTCCATCCCAGGGGTATTGGAATTGCCTTGAATCACCTCACTGTGGAAAACAGCCAAGTCCATCACAGTTGACCATCACATAATCTTGTTAACTGTTTACAATGTTCTCCAGGTTCTGTTCTCTTCACTCAGCATCAGTTTCGTGTAGGTCTTTCCAGGCTTTTCTGAAATCAGCCTGTAAATCAATATTCCATTACCTCCATTGTATCATAGATTATTCAATTATTTCCCAACTGATGGGCATCCACTTAATTTCCAGTTCCTTGCCATTGCAAAAAGAGCTGCTACAAATACTTTTGCATAGGTGGGTCCTTTCCTCTTTTTAAAGATCTCTTTGGGATATAAGCCAAGTAGAGACTTGCTGGATCAAAGGGTATGCACAGTTTGATAGCCCTGTGGGCATAGTTCCAGATTGCTCTCCAGAGGGGTTGGATCAGTTCATAACTCCACCAACAATATATTAATGTTCCAGTTTTCCCACATCTCCTCCAACATTTATTTTTCCTGTTTAGCCAGTCTAAGAGGTGTGAAATGGCACCTCAGAATTGCCTTAATTTGCATTTCCCTAAGCGTGATTTAGAGCATTTTAATTAAGAAAATTGTTCATATCCTTTGGCCATTTATCAGTGGAGGAATAACTTGTATTCTTATAAATTTTAGAGATGAGGCTTTTATCAGTAACACTGGCTATAATAAAAATGATTTCCCAACTTGTTTTCCATCTAATCTTGGCTGCATTGGCTTTTTTTGTACAAAACCTTTTTAATTTAATGTAATCAAAATTTTACATTCAATATGTTCTCTAATTCTTCTTTGGCCACAAATTTCTCTTTTCTCTACAGATATGAAAGGTAGACTATCCCTTGTTCTCTTAATTTGCTTATAGTATCATCCTTTTTATCTAAATCATGAACTTGTTTTGATCTTATCTTGGTATAGAATATCAGATGTTGGTCAATGGGTAACTTCTAACATGCTATTTTCCAATTTTCCCAGCAATTTTTGTCAAGTAGTGAATTCTTTTCCCAGAGCTGGGTCTTTGGGTTTATCAAACATTAGATTACTATAAGCATTGACTATAGTGTCTTATGTATCCTTGTGCACCTAATCTGTTCTATTGATCCACTACTCCATTTCTTAGCCAACACCAAATGGTTTTGATGACTTAAGTTTGGTGCAGCTAAGGCCTAGTGTCCTTTCTAAAACTGATCACCCTTCTAATGGAAAAAGGCATGAAGGCATTTAAAACCAGAAGATTCAAGGATCTTTATGCAGCTCCTAACTTGCTACTCCCTATCCAGGCATTCAGTTCCTCATCTAATTGATCCTCCAAGGTCTTTTCCAGCTCTAAGTCTTAAATATAATTACCTTCCTCTTAATCCTCTTTTCAACTCCTCTCAACTATGTCACCTACCTTCTCTCTCACAATACACAAGTGTGGATCTGTATTGTCTTTTTCCAGCCCAAAAGTTCATAATTCAATTTGGAGGGAATAGAAATAACTGACACCTATGTAGCACTTTAAAGTTGGCATAGGACTTCACATATATTTCACTTGAGCCTCAAATCAACACTATAAGGTAGATAATATAAGCATTATCAGTCCTATTTTATGGATGAGGAAATTAGGGTTCACAAATGTGTAGTTGATTTGCCTATGGTCACCTAGCTGGTACCAGAGACAGAATTTTTACCTAGATCTCCTGAGTCCCAAATAGCCATTATACCTTTCAGATATGTGTTTCACAAAAAAAGCACCTAGGTTAAAAAAAATTTCTGTGTCCTCTAACTACTAATTAATTCCAGGCACCCCCAAATTCCTAACAGAAAATATCAAGAAAATGTATATTTCATAGGCCAATTCAAAGATGCATTCAACTAGAGATAAGAGCTCAGGCATTTGAGTCAGAAGATCTAGGGTCAAAACTGAGTTTTCGTATGTAGTACCTTCAGATCCTTGGGCATAGATCATTTTTAAGATTTTGGGTCTCAGAGCCTTACTAATAAAATTAAGAGGTTGGTTCTCTAACGGGCCTTCTCAGCTCTACATTCCATAAACCTCTATCAGTCTTGGGCCCAAACCACACAATGTTCACAATGTTTTTAAAGCCCTTTCAAACATTCCTAAATTATATTTCATATAAAGAAAGCCAAAATATGACCCTAATGATAATGGAACTTTCTCTTACCATGTGGCTATTTACCTTACCTTTTGAAAGATCAGAATTTTTCTCTGCTAACTTTAAACAAACATTCATAAAAACCTCTTGAACCACAAAGATCAGAAAGTCAGGAAATAGTGCTGGCATCAGTGGTTTCCTAAAGTGGTTATTATATATCTTTTCATGTCTCTTACTAGTTACAAAGACCAAGTATTTAAAAGCGTTCTAAGCATCAAAATCAAGGAAAAAAGAGGGAGTAGATGAGAAAATATGGACATTCAAGCAAGTTCAAAGTCCAAACCAAGTTACTGAAAACTGACTTTTAACTTCCATAAATCCTGGGGAAATGTTGGCAAATAATGAAAATCTCCTTTACTTATCAACCAGACAGTTACTGCTATTCTTTCTTACTTAATAAGAAGTATAACATTGCAAGAAATATGAGGGAAAAAACACCAAAAAATGTTTTATTTTAGGGACAGCACAGTATTTGCACAAATGTGTTTTGAAAATTGCTATAAAATGAAATTTATAAAAATTCCCAGAAATACAAAATGTATAAATTAATATTTTACAAGTTCTTTCTGAAAAAACTGTGAAATTTTGAAAAATAACCTGTAATTATTATGCCAAAGTGATTTTCCTAAAGTTCAGGCCTAATCACGTCACTTTTCTTCACAAATAATTCCAGTGGCTCATTATTGCCTCTCTGATCCACTTATAAGTTTCTCAGGCTCTTAAATAATAATAATTATTTTATATATATACATTTATATATATTATTTTATATATATATATATATATATATATATATATATATATATATAAACCAATAACTTTTCCAACTTGCTTTATATACATTATTCCTCTCCAATCTGTTGCCTAGCCAAAGTGGTTTTTCTGCTATTAGGACTCATCTCCTGATTCCATAACTTTGGAGCCTTTTCAGCTCTATCCCTTGTTTCATTTCTACATGAAACATCTTATCCCTCGAGTTCAGGATTCCTAATTTGCAAGATCCATAAAATAGCTGGCCATTTTTAAAAATTTTGATAACTATTTCAATATGTGTTTTCTTTATAATCTTACACTTTTATTGTATGCATATAAATATATTATTCTGAGGTTTCCATAGACTTCAACAGACTGTCAAAGAGGTCCAAAACAAAACAAAAAAAAAAAGGTTAATAATACCTTCTTTAACTGATTGTTCCTTTCTTCTCCCCAAACATCTAAAGGCATTTCCTATTTGTTTTGTATATGTGTTTATGTTTTCTCCTCTGATAAATTATTGGAACATTGGACTGACCGAAAAGTAATAGCACTTTAGTTTGCCACATTAAAGTATCCATTTGTTCATGAAAACCAGAAAGAAACATTTCATCTAAATACACAAATTTGCTAGACTCCTAGGTTTCTTTATTACTTGCCTTTTGGAATATGTCTTTTTATATTTTTAGATAGCCTTCTTCTACTTCTTTAGGAACTTCAACTCTAGGTGAATTCTTCGGATTATTGGCTGCCCCCCTCCACTAGTCACCTCCTTCTCCAATTTTAGAATCAAAAACTATAATCAGATGAATTCTGCCTATATTCCTGAATTGAGGGTGTCAGTGTGTGTTGTTGGAACGTTATCCAATTTGTAAAATTAATTTGTAATTTGTAAATTTCTTATGGGCAAGTTTTTGTGTATCTAAAGTTTAAAGCTGTGCTTACCAGACAAGGTGAATTCTTAATATATATTTTATAGTCACCCATTGTTTTAATTAATCTATAATTTAGAAACTCTAGTTTCAAGCAAATGAAGTATCCCTATACAACTTTACAACTTGGTACCTCCACCAAAATTCACTGAAAATTTACTTAGAATGCTTATGTAATGAAAAACCCATTGATTCTAAAGGCAGTGCTTTCCTAATTTTAGATAGCTTTAATTATTAGAAAGTTTTTATTTACTATTGAGCCTAGATAATCCTCTATAACTTTCATTGCTCCTAATTCAGTCCTCTGGAGCTAAGCCGACAAAGTACAACTCTTCAAGTATTTGTAGAGCTTTCATGTCTGTGTTCCTCACCCCATCCCTGCTCATGGTCAACTTCTTCTGAACACATTAAGCTCATCAGTGTCATTCCTAAAACATGGCATTCAGACCTGAATATAATATTTTACATGTGGTATTACAGGGGCAGAGTACAGTGAGATTCATTCTCCCAATCCTAGACAATATTTTCTTTTCTTTTTTTTCCTCTCAATAGTATTTTATTTTCCCAAATACATGTAAAGATAGTTTTTCAACATTCGTTTTTGTAAACTTTGTGTTTGACAATTTTTTCCTCCCTTCCTTACCTCCCAATTCTCTAAGACAGCAAGCAATCTAATATAGGTTAATACGTGCAATCCTTTTAAACATATTTTTATATTTGTAATGTTATGCAAGAAAAATCAGACCAAAGGGGAAAAACCATGAGACAGAAAAAAACTAACAAGGAAAAAAAAAAAAGATGAAAATGCTATATATTTTTATCCACATTCAGTCTCCATAGTTCTCTTTGGTTGCAGTTGGCATTTTCCATCCCAAGTCTATTGGAATTGCTTTGAATTACTGCATCTCTGTGAAAAGCCAAAGTCCATCAAATGTGATCATCATATAATCTTGTTACTGTGTACAATGTTCTCTTTGTTCTGTTCACTTCACTCAGCATCAATTCATGTAAGTCTTTCTAGGCTTTTCTGAAATCAGCCTGTTCATCATTTCATTTATAACAATAATATTCCATTACCTTCATTATACTATAACTTATTCAAGCCATTCTCCAATTGATGGGCATCCACTCAATTTCTCATTCTTTACCACTACAAAAAGAGCTGCTACAAGCATCTTTATACATATGGGTCCTTTTCGAGCTTTTATGATCTCTTTGGGATATTGACTGAGACTGCTGAATCAAAGGGTATGCACAGTTTTACAGCCCCTTGGGCATAGTTACAAATTTGTTCTCCAGAATGGTTGGATCAGTTCATAATTCCACCAATTTATTAGCATCCCAGTTTTCCTACATCTCCTCCAATATTTATCATCTTTTTCTGTCATCTTAGTCAGTCTGAGAGGTATAAAGAGGCACCTCAGAGTTATCTTAATTTGCATTTTTCTAATCAATAGTAATTTAGAGCATTTTTTCATATGACTAGAAATGGCTTTAATTTATCTGAAAATTGTCTGTTTATATTCTTTGACCATTTATCAATTGGGGAATGACTTATATTTTTATAAATTTGACTAAATTCTCTATACATTTTAGAAATGAGGCCTTTCTCAAATTTACAATCAAAAACATTGGTTGTAAAAACTGTTTCCCAGCTTTCTGTTTCCCTTTTAATTTCAGCTGCATTGATTTTGTTTCTGCAAAAACTTTTCAAATTATTATAATCAAAATTATACATTTCACATTTCATAATGTTCTCTAGTTCTTCCTTGGGTAAAAATTCCTCCTTTCTCCACAGATCTGACAAGTAGACAATCTCATGCTCTACTAATTTGCTTATGCTGTAACCTCTTATGTCTAAATCATGAACCCATTTTGAACTTACCTTGTGAGATATTAGTTGATGCCTAGTTTCTGTCATATTATTTTCCATTTTTCCCAGCAATTTTTGTCAAATTGTGAATTCTTATCCCAGAATCTGGAGTCTTTGGATTTATCAGATGCACTATTACTAAGTCATTTACTATTTATGCCTAGACAATATATTTTTAAGTACCCTGAACTATATAACTGCAGCCTGATGACAAGCCTTTTGTGGAGAATGCAATATTGAATCAGTCAGTTAACAAACATTTCTTGTCAGGCATTGTTCTAAGAGCTGGGGATACAGAAAAGAGCAAAAAACACAGTCCCTGTCCTCATGAAGCTCACACTCTAATGGGAGAAACAAAAGACTAACAATCATACATATAAAATATAAAAATCCTAGTGGAAAAACAGAAACAATGGGGATAAATAGGAATGCCTCTTATACAAGGTAGAATTTAAGATATCTTGAACATAAATCAATCTAATATTTATTACTTGATAAGTTTTTTTCTCATAAAAATCTGCTTCAACTAGATCAAGAAACTGCAATTAAAAAAAAATTAACACAAAATTTCTGAACTTATTTTGGAAGACTACTCTTTTCTTATCCACTTTCAATCTGCCTTCCAGTCTTATCATTCCACCAAAATTGCTTTCTCCAAAATTGTCAGTCTAATGGCCTAAAGATAATACTTATCTTACTTCTACTTCTCAGTCTTCTTTGCTGGATGCTTCTCCAGATCATTCCTTAACTTTAGGTTATCCTTCAAGAATTCTGCCTTGGGCCCTCTTTTCTCTTTTCTACTATACTTTACTTAGTGAACTTATCAAATCCCAAGGATTTAATAACTACTATCTCTTGGTTAATGATTCCCAAATCTACCTTTCCTGTCCTGATTTCTCTGCTGACCTCCAATCTTCAGTTTCCAACTGCCTTTCAGACATCTTGAATTAGATATGCAGTAGACCCCTTAATTTAATATGTCCAAAATGGAATTTATTATCTTTCTCCTAAGCCCTTATCTACTCTTACCTTCCCTCTTACTGTAGAGGGTCACACCATCCTCCCAATCCCTCAAGCTTACAACCTAGTAGTCATCCTGGATTTCTCATACTCTCTCACCCTCTAAAGTCTCTGTGTCTAATTTGTTGCATTATTTTTCAATCACAATCCTTCCTCTCCTCTGATACTGCCACTATTCTAGTGGAGGCCTTCATCTCATAAATGAATCATTATAGTAGCGTACTTGTGGGTTAGCCTGCTTCAAATCTCTCCCTACTCCAATCCATCGTCCATCCAGTTACTAAAATGTAGGTCTGATAATGTTGTACTCTGCCCTCCTCCCAAAACCATTATTTCTAGTTGTCTCCAGCATTAGATAAATATAAATTGCTCTGTTTGACATTTACAACCCTTCATAACACACACACACACACACACACACACACGTCCAGTCTTATTACACCTAACTTTCCAAAACATACTTTTCTTTTTTCTTTTTGTTTCATTTAGTATTTCCTTTTCCCCCAGTTGTAAGTAAAAATAATTTTTACATTCATTTGTAAAACTTCCATATCCTCTCCCTTTCTACCTTCCCAACACCTTCCTGGCCCATTGAGAATGCAAACAATTCAATATACGTTAAACATGTATAGTCATATAAAGTATTTCGTAATAATCATGTTGTGAAAGAAAACATAAGACAAAAAAAACCCTCAAAAATAAAGTTTAAAAAAGTATGCTTCAATCTCCAACAACTTCAATTCTTTCTCAGGATGGATAATGCTTTTCATCATAATTACTTTGAGTTACCTTGGATCATTATTTTGCTCACAATAGTTATGTCATTCACAACTGATCATCTTACAATATTGCTTTTACTTTGAACAGAGTTCATTTCACTTTGCATCAGCTCATGGAAGTCTTTCTAGATTTTTCTAAGAGCATCCTGCTCATCATTTCTATTTCATTGTACTATAGTACAATACTGTTCTAGCATAATCACATACCACAATTTATTCAGCAATTCTCCAATTATGAGTATCCATATTTCCAATTCTTTGCTTTTAGAAAAGAATTGCTATAAATATTTTTCGTACATATAGGTCCCTTTCCTTCATGATTTTTTATGTCTTTTAGGATATAGATTTAGAAGTAGTACTGATAGGTCAAAAGTTCTAGCCCTTTGGGTATAGTTTCAAATTGTTCTACAGATTGGTTGAATCAGTTCACAATTCCAACACTGCATTAATTTTTTATTTTTCCCATATACCCTCCAACATTTGTCATTTTTTTTGTCCTATAAACCAATCTAATAGATATGTGGTAATAATTCAAAATTTTTTAAATTTATATTTCTCCATTCAGTAGTGAATTTGAGCATTTTTTAATATGGCTATTGCTTTGATTACTTCCTCTGAAAACTTTATAACATTTGATCATTTATCAAATGGGGAATGGCTCTTATATTTATAAATTTGATTCAGCTTCACTATATTTGAGAAATGAGGCCTTAAATTAAAAAAATTTGTTACAAGTTTTTTTCTCCCTACAATTACTCTTACTAACTTGGAACTATGGCTGAAGGGGCTATAAAAATCAATATATCCTTTGATCTAATAGTTTTTCTACTGTGTCTGTATTCCAAAAAAGATTATAAAAGAGGAAAAAGTCTCTCATATGGAAAAATGTTTGTAGCAACTCTTTTGAAATTAGAAATTGAGTGGAATTGGGGAATGGCTGAATAGGTTATGGTATATGAATATAATGGAATATTAGTGTTGTTAAGAAATGATGAGCAGATTGATTTCAGAAAAGCCTGGAAAGACTTATATGTGCTGATGCTGAATGAAGTGAACAGAACCAGGAGAACATTGTAAACAGCAACAAGATTATGTGATGATCAACTATGATAGATTTGACTCTTTTCCACAATGAGATGATTCAAGGCAATTCCAATAACCTTGGGATGGAAAATGCCATCTGCATCTAGAGAGAGAACTATAGAGACTGAATGTGGATCAAAGCATAGTATTTTCACCTTTTTTGTTTGTTTTTTTCTCTCGTGATCTGATTTTTCTTGCATGACAAATATGGGAATATATTTAAAAGGATTGTACACGTATAATCTATATTAGATTGCTGTCTTGGGGAGAGGGAGGAAAAAAATTGGAACATAAAAATCTCACAAAAATGGATATTAAAACTATATTGTGTGTATTTGAAGAAATAAAATACTATTGAGAAAATTGCTCTTGCTAACTGTATTCTCCTTTCACCCTGTCCTTCATCAAAAGTGTTTTGCTTCTGACAATCCCCTCCCCAAAACTGACCTCCCTTCTATCACCCTGCTCCTCTTTTATCCTCCCTTTTCTCTCCCCTACAATCCTGAAGGGTAAAATAGATTTTTCTACCCAACAAGTGATTCCCTCTCTGAGCCAATTTTGATGAAAGTTCACTTACTCCCCCTTACCTTCTCCTTCTTCCCCTCCACTGCAAAAAGTTTTTCTTGCATCACAATTTTGTTTGATAATGTACTCCCATTCTGCCTATTCCTTTCCCATTCTCCTAGTACATTCATCTCTCAACCCTTAATTTTATTTTTTTAGATATTATTCCTTCACATTCAACTAATACCTGTACCCTCTGTCTATATATACTCTTTCTAACTGCTCTATTAATGCGAAAGCTCTTATGAGTTACAAGTATCACATGAGTTAAAAGTATCACCTTCACATGTAGAAATGTAAACAGTTTAACCTTCTTAAGTCCCTTATGATTTCCCTTTCCTGGTTACCTTCTTATGCTTCTCTTGAGCCTTGCATTTGAAAGTCAAATTTTCTATTCAGCACTGGTCTTCTCATCAAAAATGCTTGAAAGTCCTTCATTTCATTGAATATGAATTTATTTTACCTGAAGAATTATTGTCTGTTTTGTTAATTAGTGATTCTTGGTTGTAACTCTAGCTCTCTTTCCCTCCAGGATATCATATTCTAAGTCCTCTATTCCTTTAATGTAAAAGATGCTAGATCTTCTGTTATTCTGACTTGAATTGTTTCTTTCTGGCTGCCTGCAGCATTTTCTCCTTGACCTGGGAACTCTGGAATTTAGCTATAATACACCTGGGAGATTTCATTTGAGGATTTCTTTGAAGAAGTGATCCTCTAGTTCTAGAATATCAGGGCAGTTTTCCTTGATAATTTCTTTAAAAATAATGTCTAGGCTTTTTTTATCTTGGTTTTCAGGTAGTCCTATAATTTTAAAATTATCTTTCCTGGGTCTATTTTCCAGGTCAGTTGTTTTTCCATTGAGATATTTCACACATTGTCTTCTTTTCTTTTATTCTTTTCATTTTGTTTTATTTTTTTTCTTGATTTCTCATAAAGTCATTAGCTTCCATGTGCTCTTATTTTATTTTTTAAGGAATTATTTTCTTCAGTGAGCTTTTGTATCTCCTTTTCCATTTGACCAATTCTACTTTTTTAAGGCATTCTTCTCTTTGGCTTTTTGTTCCTCTTTTACCATTTGGCCTAGTCTGTTTTTTAAGGTGTTATTTTCTTTTTTTCTTTTTGGTGTCTCAGTCTACCAAGCTGTTGACTTTTTTTCATGATTTTTTTGCATCACTTTCATCTCTTCTCAATTTTTCTTCTACCTCTCTTACTTGATTTTCAAAATCTTTTTTTTTTTGAGTTTTCCTATGGCCTGAGCCACATTCAGGGGACTCTGGTAGAGGAGATTTGATTTTGTTATCTTCTGAGTGTGAGTTTTGATCTTCCTTGTCACCATAATAACTTTCTATGGTCAGATTTTTTTTTTCTGTTATTTGCTTATTTTCTCGGTCTATTACTTGACTTTTAACTATTGCTAAAGTAAGGCTGTGCCCAAGCTTCAGGAGTTTTATGCAACTATTTTCAGAGATACTTCTAGAAATCTAAATTTTCAGAGCTCTCAAGGTAGGATGATGTAAGGAGGTGTTTATTAGGTGTTTATTCTTCTGCTGGTATGTGCTCTGGTCTGTGAATAACCATAATCAGTCTTTTCTGCATTGGAACTGTGAGGAGGGTTCCCATTCCACTGCAGCCACAAGCTCGGTTGTGCTAATGATGGTTTAAAGAGGGTGCAGAAGTACTAATCCTTCCCAAAATATATTGGGGCTTCAGGTCTTACAGTCTATCAAATGTTGGGGAGCAAGGTTGGACCCCAAAATATATTGGGATTCTAGGTCAGTGTCTCCAGGTATCTCAAAATAATTTACAGGTTTAGATTATCTCCAAATCAAGAGGCAAAAATTTTATTATATTGCTGACAGTTGGCTAATTTCCATAAAGGATTTTTAGTCATTGAGGAGGGAGAAAGACTCCTTTAAAGGGGAAGATGCCATAAGGTGTGGCAAGTTTCTAAAGAACCCCCCATTGTGGGTTCATAGCATAGCATAGCAAGCAAGCTAATCCTAAAAGGAGCTAGTCATTGGCACTTAACAAGTTAATTACTTCTAAGAAAAAGAAAGACATAATAAGGCAGAAAAAGTTTCTAAAGAATTTGCTGTCATAAGGTGGGCAGTTCCTATTGAACCTGCAAAGAAGTAAGGTAGAAGTAGTTTCTTTTATATAAGATAAATAACTTTGGGGGTTAACATCATAACTTGGCTTTCCTGATTGAATATTATGGAGATATGTCAATGTAAGGAATTGGACAAGGAATTTAACCTGGGTCTACTGCTATAAAGGTCTATTTGAAACAACAAAAAGCCTACTTAAGAACAAAAGGTCCACTTAAGGACTGAGAAGAGCTTTTCTCAGCTCTCCTCTGCAAGTAGCTTGGACAGTAAAATTCAGGTCCTTCCCTGTTACTGCCTTTCCCTATGGCCCATAAAGCTACCAACTAAGTACCTGGAGTAGTTCAAAGCATCTGAATCCTGCCTTATTAGCAAAGAACTTCCTGTAATCTCTGTCTGACCAGTTGTTTGACTCCCTTACTATCCATGGACTGAGAGCTCTGGAAGCTACTGCTGCTACTGATTCAGTGTCTCCCAAGGCCTGCTCCTGGTTTGCTAAGGCCAAGGCTATGTTAGCCTGTCTTGTGAAGCATTACCCTCCACTCTCTCCCTGGTTTGACAAACTTTTCCTAGTAACCTTCTAAATTATCCTGAGCTGAAAAACTTGTTTCACTCCATCTTTTTGTGGGGTCTACTGCTCTAGAATTTATTTAGAGTTATTTAAAGGTATTGGGAGCAAGTAGTGGTGTGAGAAGCATTCCTGCCTTTTTCTGCCATCTTGGTCTTGTATTCAACAAATATTTTTACATTATGTAACCCTTAGCAGCTGGCTATTTCAGGGGCAACATACCTCCAGCTTTATACTCCAGGCATTTCTTTCTAGCTTTCCCTCATGCCTGAAATGCTGTCCCTTCTCTGCTCTGTCTAATAACCTCTCTGATTTAAATGGCAACTAAAATCCCATCTTTTACAAAAAGCTTTTCTCAACCAACTCTTTTTAATTCTATTGTTAATTCTATTTCTTAATTCTATTTAATTCTGTTTAATTAATTTAATTTAATTTATTTATTTAAATATATTATAATTAATTAATTTAATTAATTTAATTCATGTTTAATTCTATTGTTATTTGTGGTTAATTGTCAAAGTATTCTACAACCACTTAAGATAGATCATAAATAATTTCCTTAACTATCCCCAAACAAAATCATTTTGAGTAAGAAATGATCAATTTTAGGGGTGGTTCAGCATTTTTATTTTGCTGGGGCAAAGAATTGACATTTATTATGTTATTCAATCTCATTTGCATTAAATGTATGGATCAGTGAGCCAAAGAACAAAGATATCATAAAACTTGGGCATTTTCTCCCATAATATATGGTCACGGGGCAGGTAGGTGGCACAGTGGATAGAGACCAGCCCTAAAGTCAAGAGAACCTGAGTTCAAATCTGGCCTCAGAGACTTAACACTTCCTAGATGTGTGACCCTGGGCAAGTCACTTAACCCCAATTGCCTCAGCAAAAAAATCCAAAAACATAATATATGGTCATACTCATTCTAATATATGGTCATACTCATTCTGAGTACTTATTCAAGTACTCATGATAAAAATGCAGAGCTGTTGGTCTCTTAGTTAAAATGATTTATACAAAAATAGATTTTGCAAGATAATTATCAGAATATAAAGAATGCAAGTTACACAAGAGTGAGTCAAGTTTAAATATATTTACAATGATTTATTAGCTTGAAGAAAACAAAAAGGATATTGTCTGCAAATATTTTATATTATTGTTATTCAGTCAGTCTTTGAGAATATTTTTATTAAATCACATCCTGACAATGAATAAACAATAGAAATAATGTATTTTATTATAAGTATTTTAGTTTGTGCTGCACATCCACTCAAGTTATCAACAGTTTTGGTCTTCTGGCTCTACTTATAACATTTCCGCATTTCTATTAAAGGATAGATTACATTGTTTTATCCTCATGGATCCTGAATTACAAGGGATTGCCTTCTCCAAAAGTTGCTATGACTCTGTCACCCTAGAATAAACTACAAATTTCTCATTTAGCATTTAAAGCCTTTTACAATCTGGCTCCAACCAATCTGTTCAGAATGGTTATATATTACTTTCTTCTCAAAGGCATTTTTTTCCAACCAAACTGGACTACTTGATGCTCCTAATATACAGCATCTCATCTCTTGCCTCTGTGCCTTTGCAAAGGATGTCCCTGATCCATGTTCCCTTTCCTTACCTACACTTACTTACACTTAGCCCACACAGAGTTCAGCTGTTGCTGCTCTGACTCTCTAAATTGCTTTATTTTTGTTTTGTTCATATTTTGTATTTATCAGTGAATATGTTGTTTTCTCCTCTTCTCCCCTTCCCACACACAATAGAATTTAGAGTCCTTGACAGCAGTAACTATTTAATAAATTTTGTCTTTGCATCCCTAGCATCCCACAATGTCTGGCTTGTAGGCAGGCCCATGTTGGACCATGTAGGCCCAAATTGTCAAATATTACCAAGAAAGCTTATTGAAAGTGAATAGTCAATGACTACAGTAATCTAGTATTTAATAAATCCCAAAACTCCAAAACTCACTATTTGACAAAAATTTCTGGGAAAATTGGAAAATTAGTATGGCAAGAATTAGGTATTAACTAACACCTCATACCTTATATCAAAATAAGGTCAAAAGGGATTCATTATTTAGAAATAAAGGGTGATACTATAAGTAAATTAGCAGAACAAGAGAAGATCTATATCAGATCTGTGGAAAGGGGAGTAACTGATGGAAGAACTAGAGAAGATTATGAAAGGCAAAATGGATAATTCTGATTACATTAAATTAAAAGGCTTTTGCACAAACAAAACCAATGCAGCCAAAATTAGAAGGGAAGCAATTTGCTGGGGGAAAAAATTTACATCCAATATCTCTGATATTTTATTCCTAAAATATATAGAGAATTGACTCAAATTTAAGAATATAAGCCATTTAACTCCAATTGATAAATGGTCAAAGGATATAAAGACAATTTTCAGACTAAGAAATTAAAGCCATTCTTAGTCACAAAAAATGCTCTAAATCAATATTGATTAGAGAAATGTAACTTAAGATGACTTCAAAGTACCCCTTCAATGCCTCCCAGATTGGCTAAGGTAACAGGAAAAAATAATGATAAATGTTGGAGGGGATGTGAGAAAACTGAACACTAATATATTGTTAGAGGAGTTGTGAATTGATCCGACTATTTTGGAGAGCAATCTGTAACTATGTCCACTCTTTGATCCAGCAGTATCTCTACTGGATCTGGATCCCAAAGAGATCAATAGGAAGGATAATCCAATGCACCCACATGTGCAAAATGTAATGGTATATTATTGTTCTATAAAATAGCAAGATGATTTCAGAAAGGCCTGAAGAGACTTATATAAATTGATGCCAGTGAAATGAGTTGAACCAAGAGAACATTGTGCACAGCAACAAGATTATGTGATGATAAACTGTGATAGAGTTGGCTCTTTTCAATAATGAGATGATTCAGGCCAATTGTTGTTGCTGTTGTTTGCTTGTTTTTTTTTTTTTTTTCATTTTTTTCTCTTTTGATCTGATTTTTTCTTGTGCAGCATGATAAATGTGGAAATATATTTAGAAGAATTGCATATAATATTGGATTATTTACTATCTAGGGGAAAGGAAAGAAGGGAAGAGAGGGAGAAAAATATGGAACACAAGGTTTTGCAAAGATGAATGTTGCATGTATTTTGAAAAATAAAAAGTTATTAGTATTTTAAAAAAAAAGGAAACATAGAAATTTATTTCCTGATCCAAAGAGTCATTATTTCTTTTGAATTTACTTGGTAAAATCTCTCATTGAGCCCTTCTGTAATCTTTTGGGTAATTTTGCATGTTTGACTGTATTATTTACACTAATATATATATGTATATATATGACTATATTATTTATACTACTATATACTACACTATATGAAACACAGCTTTCATATAGTGGTTTTTAAGATTGACAATCACTTCAATTTGTTTCTAGTTTTAATGAAACTATAATAGTTAAAACTTCCAAAGAATTACCAAACTCACTTCCTGAAAGATAGACATAATTACTATGGATAGCCCCAAACTTAGGGCTTTAATCTAAAATTAGGGAATTCCCAAAAGAAATCAAGTAGCTCCCTAATTTCATCTGTCCAAGATTCAAGATGGTTCTTTTTTCTAGCATTTTAAAGAACAAGAAACCTGGAGGTGGACAATCCTAATGAATCTGAAGATTTTACCCATTTTACTTAAGCATATGACTTATACTCTGTGGATAAGACATTAAAGCTAACTATCCTTTATTCCCAAATGTTGCAAAAACTTTGAAAACCTAAGCATTCCATCAATGCATATATTTCCAACAATAATGTTGTTGGATTGTTGGAATAATGCATATCTCAATCCATCCATGTCTTCCTATCCTGTTTAACTCTTATCTATGTTGTTTAATAAGTTCACCATGGTACAGAGAAGGAGGACTAATGTACTGAAGCCCTTTGATTTTTCTTAAATATGACATAGATAAAAATGGAGAACATGGGCTATTGATTGGTTATATGTGTTATTCACCATTTAACCTTTTCAACTGTATATTTCTTTCATAGCATTGTTTTCTTTTCTTCTTTCCTGAATAATTCAAAATGAGATTTGGTGGCAAATTCTTTGGCCATAGAAACCCATTACACCTAGAAATATGGAAATAACTTTAAAACTTCAAAACTCAAACATCAAACAAAAATCATCCTACATAGGATGATTTTCTTTATATGGATTTTTCTTTTTCAAACTACATGCAAAAATAGTTTTCAGCATTCACCCTTGCAAAATCTTGTGTTCCATATTTTTCTTGCTCCCTTTCCATTTTCCCCCTCCCTCAAGTAATCCAATATAGGTTAAACATGTGCAATTCTTCTAAACATATTTCCACATTTATTATGCTGCACAAGAAAAATCAGATCAAAAGGAAAAAGATGAAAAAGAAAAAAAAAAAACAAGCAAGCAAATAACAACAAAAAAAGGTGAAAATACAATGTTGTGATTCACATTCAGTCCCCATAGTCTCCTGGCTGGGTGCAGATGACTCTCTCCATCACAAGATCATTGGAATTGTCCTGAATCCCCTTCACTGTTGAAAAGAACCAAGTCCATTACAGTTGATCATCATATAATCTTGTTGTTGCAGTGTACAATGATTTCCTAGTTCTGCTCACTTCACTTTGCATTAGTTCATGTAAGTTTCTCCAGGTCTCTCTGAAATCATGCTCCTGATCATTTCATATAGAACAATAATATTCCATAAGATTCATATACTATAACTTATTCAGCCATTCTTAAACTGACGGGCTGTCAAAGAGATACTAAAGAAGGGAAAGGGACCTGTATGTGCCAAAATGTTTGTGGCAGCCCTGCTTGTAGTGGCCAGAAACTGGAAAATGAATAGATGCCCATCAGTTGGAGAATGGTTGGGTAAATTGTGGTATGTGAATGTTATGGAATATTGTTCTGTATGAAATGACTAGCAAGATGATTTCAGAAAGGCCTGGAGAGACTTACATGAACTGATGCTGAGTGAAATGAGCAGGACCAGGAGATCATTATATACTTCAACAATGATACTGTATGAAGATGTATTCTGATGGAAGTGGATTTCTTTGACAAAGAGACCTAACTCAGTTTCAATTGATCAATGATGGACAGAAGCAGCTACATTCAAAGAAAGAACACTGGGAAATTAATGTAAACTGTTTTGATTTTTGTTTTTCTTCCCGGGTTATTTTTACCTTCTGAATCCAATTCTCCCTGAGCAACAAGAGAATTGTTTGGTTCTGCACACATATATTGTATTTAGGACATACTGCGACATATTTAACATATATAGGACTGCTGGCCATCTAGGGGAAGGGGTGGAGGGAGAGAGGGGAAAAATCAGAACAGAAGTGAGTACAAGGGAAAATGTTGAAAAAAATTACCCTGGCATGGATTCTGTCAATAAAAAGTTATAATAAAAAAAAAATCAAAAAAAAATATAAATAAACTGACGGGCTGAAACTCAGTTTCTAGTTCGCCACTACAAAAAGTGCTGCTATAAACATTTTTTCCCTCTTTTATTATCTCTTTGGAATACAGGCCCATTAGAGACTGCTGGATCAAAGGGTATGTACAGTTTGATAACCCTTCAGAATGTTTGAATAAGTTTACAACTCCTCCAACAATATATTAGTGTCCCAATTTTCTGATATCCTCTCTAACATTTATTCATTATCTTTTCCTGTCATCTTAACCAATTTGGGAAGTGTAAAGTGGTACTTCAGAATTGTTTTAATTTGCATTTCTCTAATCAATAGTAACAGAACAGAATGTTTTTTTCATATGATTTAGAAATGGCTTTCATTTCTTCATCTGCAAATTGTCTGTTTGTATCCTTTGACCATATATCAACTGGAGAATGGTTTGTATTCTTATAACTTTTGAGTCAAATCTCTATATAATTTAGAAATGAGGCTTTCATCAGAACCCTTGATTATAAAATTTTGTCATATTTTCTGCTTCCCTTTTAATTTTGGCTGCATTGATTTTGCTTGTATAAAACCTTTTTAATTTAATCAAAATTATCTATTTTGCATTTCATAATGTTTTCTAGTTCTTCTTTGGCCATAAATTCCTTTTTTCTCTACAGATATGAGAGGCAGATTATCCTTTGTTCTGTTTTTTTTTTTCCTAAGGTAATTGGGGTCAAGTGACCTGCCCAGGGTGTCCCACTGCTAGGAAGTGTCAAGTATCCGAGACCAGATTTGAACTCAGGTCCTCCTGACTTTAGGGCTCTCAAAGGACTTTTAAAAGTCTTCTCCAGTACCACAATTTGAAAATGTGGATTTTGTGGTGCTCTGCTTTCCTCATAGTTCAATTCTCACAGCAATAATTTACTGCTGGAAAAACTGTAGCTTTGACTATATCTTTTGTTAGCAAGGTGATATCTCTGTTTTTTACTATGCTGTCCAGATTTGCCATAGCTTTCCTTCCAAGGAACAAGTATCTTTTAATTTCACGGCTGCAGTCATCATTTGCCCCCAAATTTTAAATCTGACACTGCTTCCATTTCTTCTATATTTGTTAGGAAATAATGGAATCAGTTGCCATGATTTTAGGGTTTTTTTTTGTTGTTGTTGTTGTTTTAATGTTAAGCTTTAAGCCAGTTTTTATACTTTCCTTTTTCATCCATATCAAAAGGCTTCTTAATTATTCTTCACTCTTTGCCATCAAAATGTTATCATGTACATTTCTGAGATTGTTGATTTTTCCCCAGCAATCTTAATTTCAAGCTTTTTATTTATTCATATTGACATTGCACATTATATACTCTGCATATAAATTAAATAAATAAGATAATTTCATCATACTCCTTTTCTAATCTTAAACTAATCAGTTGTTTCATGTTTGGTTCTAACTGTTATTTCTTGGTCCACATGCCAATTCCTTAGGAACCAAATAAGAATATCTAGTGCTCCCATCTCTTGGAACATGTGACACATTTTGTTATAATCCACAAAGGTTTTCAAGTAGTCAATGAAGCAGAAGTAGATGTTTTTCTGGAACTCCCCTGTTTTCTCCACAATCCATTGAATGTTGACAATTTGGTCTCTAGTTCCTCTCCTTTTTGAATGCCAACCTGCTCTTTTGGTAGTTCTGAATTTACATATTGCTGAAGCTTACCTTGCAGAATCATAAGCATAATCTTATTAGCACGTGAAATTGAATACAGTTTAGTAGTTTGAACATTCTTTGTATTTTTTTAGGATTTGGATATAAAATGATCTTTTCCAATTTAGTAGCTGCTTTTAAGTTTTCCAAATCTTGCAGTAAGAAAGTTGTGCCTTGACCCAGTCAGCTTCAGGTCTTATTTTAACTGACTGTATAGAGCTTCTCTATCTTTGGCTGCAAACTATATAACCAATCTGATTTCTATATTGACTATCTGGCGATGTCCAGTCACCTTTTGGGTTGTTGAAAAAGTGTTTGCTATAAGCAGAAAGTTATCCTGATAAAATTCTATTAGTCTCTGCCCCCCTTCATTTTATACTCCAAAGCCAAACATGCCTGTTATTCCAATTATCTTTTGATTTCCTGTTTTAGCATTCCAGTTCCCTATAAGGTGTTATCTCTAGAATATATTAAAGAACTGCTCAACTTTAGCCTCTTCAGTATCAGTGGTTGGAATCTAGATGTGTATTACTGTGATGCTGAATGGCCTTGTAATCAAACTAATATCATTCTGTCAGCTTTGAGATTATGCCTCAATACTGCTTTTCTTAACATTTTATTGACTATATGGGTTACTCCCTTTCTTCTAAGGTATTCTTACACCCAGTAAAATATGTAATGATTGTCTCAATTAAATTCATTCATTCTTATCCATTTAAATTCATTGACACCCAAAATTTTGGTATTTAATTTTTTTCACCTCCTGTTTGATGTTCATAGAGCTTATATTCTAGATTCCTGTGAAGTATTGACTTTTATAGCATTGGACTATTCTTTCATTACCAGACACATTCACAGCTGAGCTTCCTTTTGGTCCAACCTCTTCATTTTTTCTGGAGCTACTTGTAATTGTCCTTTGCTTTTCCCAGTAGTGTGTTAGGCACCTTCAGACCTGAGGGCTCATCTTCCAGTGTCATATCTTTTATCAATTTAATATGATTCATGGAGTTTTCTTGGCAAAGAACCTGGAATGGTTTGCCATTTCTTTCTCTGCTGGATCACCTTGCATCAGAACTCTCTACTATGACCTATCCATCTTGTGTTACAGTAACCCTGCATGACATAACTCACAATTTCATGAGTTACACAAGACCCTCTAGGCAAAGCAATGATCTAGAAGGGTTGTTTTGTACTTAGTTATTTGCATATTGTCTCCTCCATTGGACTAAAAGCACCTGAAAGCACAGACTGTTTTTTGTCTTTTTTTTTATAGTCCTAGTACTTAAAACAATGCCTGACACATGGTATTTATTTATTGACTGACCCTAAAATGGGGATTGTAACAACTATAATACATTATAGAATTATGAGAATCAGATGATATAATACACTCCTTTGTAATAATATAAAGCACGAATTAAATGTGAATTATTCTTGAAAATGTCTGAATTTTTTTACTAAATGACTTACTTTTCATTAATTATATAGACAGTTTGGGGTATTTTGATGTTCATTCTGAATTGAAAAAGACCAAATGGTCTTTTTCAATATATCATATCTGTGACTATCTCCCTTATTGCCCATTAGAATGAATATAAATTTCTTAGAGACATGAACCATAGCTAAATAAAACCTCCTAGTAACATTTTCTTGTTATATTCTTGAGGTTCTCAAGAATTAGTGCTGCTACTGCAGAATATAAAACTTGTCATTGATTAGGAAATAGCTAAACAAGCTGGGGTACATGAATATAATACAATATTACTCCACTCTAAGAAATAAAGGATAAATATAATGAATACAAAGGAATTTAGGAAAACACATGAACATATAGAAAAGTAAACAGAAACAGGAAAATAATATAGATAATTATAAGAATATAAATGCAAAGAAAAGAACAAAACAATCAAAAATGATTATTTTAAAATCATAATGAATAAGCTTGACCCTCTCTTCCCCACAAAAAAAGACACTTTACCCTGACTTATTACACAGGTGACTAAGATTGGGAAAACTGCAAATAATATGGGGACTTTTAAAATATCTCAATAATTTTGCTAAACTTTTACTATTTAAAAAATACTTTAATTTTTGTTATAAATTTTTTGTTACATAATGCTTCTTTAGAACAGGGAGTGGGAAAGGATACATTGAGAAACAAAGTCTTTCGGTAGAAATCTATTTTTTAAAGAAAAAAAAAGAAAATAGATACAAAATTTGTTGTAGATCAATGGATGCCCCTGTAGTCATCATTGATGTAGTTCTATTATTGATACAGACTCAAACTCACTACTGTGAAATATCCTTCAGATCAATTTCATAATAACTAAAAATTTTAGAAAATTTGATTTTAGTGGAAGTTAGGCACCCAGATTTTATTTTCATTACCATTATTTAGCCTTCAATTCCTTTTGCCAGATTACTATGAATTCACACCTACTGACCAAAAATGGGACACTATCAAAAACGACTTCAACTTACCTTCCTGTATCCATCTCTAGTCATTGCATCACATGAAGCATGGAAGAAGAAAAAGACAGTTGAATAAGAGCTACTCTGAAGCAGGATTCCCCATTCTCTTAAGATGTAATACCATTAATGTCAGTCTAACTAAGGGTCCAATAAGGATAGGAAAGAGATAAAGAATTATTCTTTGTTAGAATTCTCATCAGTCTGTACTTGCCAAAATACTCTGTCAGATGCAATTAGGTAGATGAACTTTAGGGGATTACTATTATTTGGTTGCCTTTTCAGATTCAAACATACTTTGACTGCTACTATGCCAAGGTACCATGGACTCTTGCTGAATTTGATGGCCTTTTGTCTACTGTCTACTATGATGGTCTCCCATCATATAGAGTGATGTCACAGTGACTTTCTGGATGGGGGTGACTTAATTCAGTGAATACACTATAACTTTCATGGATAAATGATAATGACTTTTATTTGACTTGAAAAAGTATTCAATTAAAGAAATATTTCTTAATAACCTATTATGTGCAAGGGATAGTATATTGAGGATTCAAAGATAAAAAAAAAAGGTCCCAAGGAATATGCAAATTAATGAAAAGGAAGATACAAAAAAATTACAATTTAATGAATACAAGGGTATACACATAAATAACTTATAAAAGGAAAAGTAGAGGAAGGTATAGAAGACATGACTACACATTTGCATGATGCAGAGTTATAAGAGAAAACTAATATGGTAGGTGCCAGGCTTGAAAAAAAGAATCTTTGCAAACTAGAACAATGGTCCAAATAAATATGATGCAATCCATCTGAAATAAACATTTGGTGACTTATACTTGGGCTCAAGAAATCAATTTCACAAGTAAAAGATGGAAAAAGAATAGTTGAACAGTAGTGTCATGTAAAAAAAGATTTGGGGATTTTAACAGACTACAAGCTCAATATGAGTCAATACTGCAACATAATAACCAAAAAAGCTAAAGTGATTTTATATTGCATTAAGAGAGGTAATGTGGCTGGCATTGGGGGAGGAGAGGAATGAAGAAAGAATATATTTCTGATAAATTAAAAAAATAAGAAACAGCAAGAAAGGAAAGAAGAGGAACAGAAAAACAGAAAGAAAGAAGGTGGAAGAGTGGAAGATAACAGGAAGTGTGTGTGTGTGTGTGTGTGTGTGTGTGTGTATGAGAGAGAGAGAGACAGAGACACAGAGCAGAGAGACAGACAGACAGACACATAGACAGAGGGACAGAGAGAGAGAAAGATTTAGTGTTCAAAAAGGAGGTAGTAGTCACACTGAGTCAGATGACATCTGAAGGACTATGTTCAAATCGAAAACTTGTATTTTAGAAAGACATTTATAAGCTGGAATACATCCAGAGGAAAGTGATCAGAAAGGTAAGAAGAAAAGAAACAATAAATATGAAGAGCTGTGTAGTATAGTGGAAAGAAAAAGTAAGAATTTCCCTAGTGCTTTTTATGTATCAGGCACTCTGAAATCCAAGGGTCATTCACTGCATCACCAATTGTCCTGATTTTTCTCTTGCCACTAGACTTTTAAAACTGTGCATACCCTTTGATCCAGCAGTGTTTCTACTGGCCTATATCCCAAAGAGATCTTAAAGAAGGGAGTGGGACCCACATGTGCAAAAATGCTTGTGGCAGCCCTTTTCATAGTAGCTAGAAACTGGAAATTGAGGGAATGTCCATCAGTTGAAAAATGGCTGAATAAAATATGGTATATGAATGTTAATGGAATATTATTGCTCTGTAAGAAATGATCAGCAGGATGATTTCAAAGAGGCCTGGAAAGACTTACATGAACTGATGCTAAATGAAATGAGCAGAACCAGGAGATCATTGTACACAGCAACAAGATTATGTGATGATTAATTCTGATGGATGTGGGCTCTTTTCAACAGTGAGGTGATGCAGGCCAGTTCCAATGATCTTATGATGAAGAGAGCCATCTATACCCACAGAGAGGACTGGGGAACTGAGTGTGGAATACAACATAGCCTTTTCACTCTTTTTGATGTTGTTTGCTTGCATTTTGTTTTCATTTTCTTTCCTTTTTGGTCTGATTTTTCTTGTGCAATAAGAGAATTATATAAATATATACATACTGGATTTAAAATATATTTTAACATGTTTAACATATATTGGATTGCTTGCTTTCTAGAGGAGGGGGTAGGGGAAAGGAAGGGAAAATATGAAACACAAGGCTATGCAAGAATCAATGTTGAAAAATTATCTGTGCATATATTTTGAAAATAAAAAGCTTTTTAAAATTTTAATTAATTAAAAATAATAAAACTGTGGGAGAGAGAATGAAGAGTTTGTACAGCTCTGACTCACTTAAATTCAATTCATACACAAGTTAAGACATCACCCATGATGTCATTGTCTTCTTCTAGAGCAAAGGGCCAGCAACAACATGATCTGGGATACAAAGGAACAGTCACTCAAGAAGTTTATAATTCCAAAGGGAGAGAAAACATACAAATAACCAGGTATATTTGATGGATGTTATTCCCAGAGAGGAAAGTGGTAGCATATTGGGGTTTCAGGAGAAGCTTCATGATAAAGAAGAGCTTTGAGATAAATTTTGAAGAAAGCCATGGAAGCTAAAAGGTCAAAGAAAGGAAGACTGTTCCACGCAGCCAATGTAAAGACATAGACAGAAGACAGTGTTAGATTCTAAGAATTGCAATTTGGCCATCAATGCAAAATAGCGAAGAGCTTGGAGGGGTGTTAAGTATAAAAAGATTTTTTAAAAGTAAGAAGAAGCTAAGTTATAGGAGATTTAAATACTTTTTATTTGATTCCAGGATAAAAAGTGACAAACTCATTGACAAGGTCAGTAACATTATAAGACCTATGCTGTAGACAGGTCATCTTGACAGCTAAGTACTGGATCTGCGTTCAGATTTTTCACTCTTCCAGTAACCAACTATGTGGCCTTGGATTAATCATAATTTTTTTGTTCCTCAGTTTCCTTACCTGTGAAATGAGAAGACTGAATTAGATAATCTTCATTAATTCTAAACCTATGCCATCATAATCTTAAAGTTTATTAAAGGAACTAGGATCTTTTCTCTGTAGAAGAGGAGACTTGGAGAGGAGGAAATGGGGGAAAGATTTCATGTTAGCTGATTTCAAATACTTAAAGGCCCATCTTGAGAAAGGAAAATCAAATTTGTTCTGTGGTTTCTGATGGCAGAAGTAGAAATAACGTGTGGAAGGTGCAAAAAGGCAACCTCTTTGAGGTAAGAAAACTACTTTAACAAAGAATTAAAAGTAAAGGAATAGACTGGGGGAATAGACTGGGGGAATGAGCAAATAACAGAAATAAAAATTCTGACCATAGAAAATCACTATGGTGACAAGGAAGATCAAAACAAAAACTGAGAAGATAATAAAATCAAAGCTCCTACATCCCAAGCCTCCAAGAAAAATATGAATTGTGTCTCAGGCTCAAAAAGAATTTTGAAAACCAAGTAAGAGAGGTAAAGGACAAATCTGGAATAGAAATTTGGAAGTTTTTCCATAAAACCAACTCAGTTTTATTTATTAGTTCGATAGTTTTCTTAGTTTCTATTTTTTAATCTCTCCTTTGAGTTTCAGAGTTTCTAATTTGGTATTTAATTGAGGGGTTTTAATTTGTTCTTTTTCTAGCTTTTTTAGTTGAATAACTAATTAATTTATCTCCTTTTTCTCTATTTTATTCATGTAGCTATTTAGAGATATAAAATTTCTCCTAAGAATTGCTTTGCCTACATCCCATAAGTTTTGGTATTGGATGGTCTTGGATGAAATTATGAATTATTTCGATGATTTGTTGTTTGACCCACTTATACTTTAGAATTAGATTATTTAATTTCCTATTGGTTTTTAGTCTATCTTTCCCTGACCCTTTATTGAATATAATTTTTTTCCCATTATGGTCTGAAAAAAAGGATTTATTATTTCTGCCTTTTTGCATTTGATTGTGAGACTTTTATGCCATAATACATGGTCAGTTTTGTGCAGGTGCCATGTACTGCTGAGAAAAAGGTGTATTCCTTTCTGTTGCTATTCAATTTTCTCCAGAGGGCTATCATATCTAGGTTTTCTAGGATCCTATTAACTTTCCTAGTTTCTTTCTTGTTTATTTTGTAGCTAGATTTGTCTGATTTGAGAGGAGAAGGTTGAAGTCTCCCACTGGAATAATGTTGCTATGTATTCCTTCCTGTAACTGGCTTAAAATCTTCTCTAGGAATTTGCTTGCTCTACTACTTGGTGCATATACATTTAGTAAGTATCATTACTACTTCATTATTTACAGTACCTTTTATCAAGATGTACTTTCCCTCTTTAGTTCTTTTAATAAAATCTATTTTTACTTTTGCTTTATCTGAGATCAGAATTGCTACCCCTGCTTTTTTTTACTTCAGCTGAAGTCTAATAAAATCTGTTCCAGCCTTTTACCTAAACTTTATATATATCTGTGTCAAATGTATTTGTTGTAAACAATGTATTGTGGGATTCTGTTTTTTAATCCACCCTGCTATTTGCTTCCATTTTATGGGAGAGTTCATACCATTCCCATTCCCAGTTATGATTACCAGCTCTGTATTTTCCTCCATCCTATTTTCTCCCCTGTATTTCTTCTGTTCTCTCTTTCCATCCTGTCCTTAAACTTGTGTTTTTTTTTTTTTACCCATCTTATACACTGCTTTATCTTCTATCATTCCTTCTGCTCTTCTCTTACCTTTTCCCTTAGTGTTTCTGCCCTCCCTTCTATCCTGTTCCTCCCTTTTCTTTTCTCTTTTTCCTCCTACTTCTTTATAGGGTTGGATAAATTTATATACCCAATTGAATGATTAAGTTATTCACTCTTAGAGCCAAAGCTGATGAGATCAAGCTTCAGACAATGCTCAATCCCCTTCCTTATGTCCTACCTCCATTGTAATAATAAGTCTTTTGCACCTCTTCATTATACCTCCCCTTTCTTCTTTTTCCAGTGCAGACTTTTCCCTCCCCTTAATGTCTTTTTCTTTGATGTAATCACATCAGCGTCCATTCAAACCACACCCTCAATTCATGTGATGCCCTCTTCTGTCTGCCCCAGTGACTGATACAGTTCTCAAGAGTTAGAGATATCATTTTCCCATCTAGGGATGTAAATAGTTTAACCTTTTAAACATATATTTTCCCCCTGTTTACCTTTCTATGGTTCTCTTGAGTCCTGTGTTTGTAAATTAAATTTTCTGTTTGGTTTTAATTTTTTTTCAATAGAAATCATTGAAAGTCTCTTCAATGAAGCTTCTTTTCCTCACCTGAAAGATGATGCTGAGTCTCACTGAGTAGTTAATTCTTGTAACTAGATTCTTTGCCTTCTGGAATATTGTATTTCAAGCCCTTCAATCCTTTATTGTAGAAGCTGCCAAGTGCTGGGTAATCCTGACTGTTGCTCCTTGATATTTGAATTGTTTCCATCTAGCAGCTTACAGTATTTTTTCCTTGAGATTTTAGTTTTGAAGTTTTACAACAATGTTCCTTGGATTTTTCTTTGTGGGATCTCTTTTCCAGAGGTGATAAATGGATTCTTTCAATGAATATTTCCCTCTCTGTTTCTATAATATTGGGGCAGTTTTCCTTAATGATCTCTTGTAGAATGCTATTCAGGCTCTTTTTTTGGTCATGGCCTTCATGTAGGCCAATAATTTTTAAATGATCTCTTCTGGATCTATTTTCCAAGTAGACTGTTTTTCCAATGAGGTATTTCTCATTTTCTTCCTTTTTTTTCATTTTTAGTTTGTTTGATAGATTCTTGTCTCATAAAGTCATTAGCTTCCATTTGCCCTGTCCTAGTTTTTAACGTGTGATTTTCTTCAGTTATCTTTTGTATCTTTTTCCATTTGGTTAATTCTACTGTTTAAAGAATTGTTTTCTGCTATTTTTTTCATTCCTTTTCCAAACTGTAGACTCTCTCACTCATCTCTCATTTCCTTTCTCATTTTTCCTTCTACTTTTCTTATTTGAAGTCTTTTATGAACATTTCCAAGAAGCCTCTTTGGGCTTGAGACGAATTCATATTTTTGAGATTTCTTCTGTGGATATTCTGTCCTCATCTGAATTTGTGTCTTGGTCTGCCCTGTCACCACTGTAGTTTTCTATGGTTCAAAGTTCTTTTCTGTTTCTTGTTCTTTTTCTTTCCTTTTCTTTTGGTATTTCCATTTTTTAAAATTGTTATGGTTGAGTTCTGCTCCTAGGGTAAAAGGAATGTTGTCCCAAGCTTCCTGTGCAACTGTGAGCCTTGGCTTTGAGCACAGGGGCTCCTTGTGTTTGCAGGGGATAACTTTGCCTGCTCTTTTTAGGAAACAACTTTGTTTCACAGAGTTTGCCTTTTTAGACATTGAGAAGAGTGATGCAAGAAAATCATGAAATATGAGTCAATAGCTTGGTAAAGGAGACACAAAAAATGCTGAAGAAAATAACACCTTAAAAAAAAAACTAGGCCAAATGGTAAAAGAAAAACAAAACAAACAAAGCAAACAAACAAATAACAACAACAACAACAAAAAACAACAACAACAATGAGAAGAGTGCCTTAAAATCAGAATTGGCCAAATGGAAAAAGAGGCACAAAAATTGACTAAGAAAAAACTCCTTTTTAAAAAGTAGAATTGGCTGAATGAAAAAGGAGTACAAAATCTCCTTGAAAAAAAAATGAAGTCCAGGTGCAGCTAGGTGGCACAGTGGCTAGAGCACCTGAGGGCTCTGAAAAGGACCTGAGTTCAAATTTGACTTCAGACACTTAACACTTCCTAGCTGTGTGACCCTGGGCAAGTCACTAAACCCCAATTGCCTCAGCAATAATAATAATAATAATAATTCCTTAAAAATTAGAATTGAGCAAATGGAAGCTAATGACTTTATGAGAAATCAAGAAACAATAAAACAAAACTAAAAGAATAAAAAAATAGAAGACAATGTGAAATCTCTCAATGGAAAAACAACTGACCTAGAAAATAGTTCTAGGAAAGATAATTTTAAAATTATTGAGCTACCTGAAAACCTGAAAACCAATATTTTAAAAAGAGGGCTTATACATTATCTTTCAAAAAATTATCAAGGAAATCTGCCCTGATATTCTAGAACCAGACTCTAAAATAGACATTGAAAGAATCCATAAATCACCTCTTCAGAGAGGTCCCCAAATGAAAACTGAAAGGTATATTATATTCAAATTCCGGAATTCCCAGGTTAAGGACAAAATCCTACAAGTAGCCAGAAAGAAACAATTCAAATATTATGGAACCAACATTAGGATAGCACAAGATTTAGCATCTTTTACATTAAAGGACTAGATGTCTTGGAATAAGGTATTCCAGAGGGAAAAGGAAGTAGGATTACAACCAAGAGTTACTTACCCGCAAAACTGACTATAATCCTTCAGAGGGAAAAGTGGATATTCAATGAAATAAAGAACTTTCTAGCCTTCTTGATGAAAAGACCAGTGTTAAATAAAAAATTTAATTTTCAAAGAAAAGGCTCAAGAAAAGCATAAAAGAGTAACCAGGAAAGGGAAATCATAAAGGACTTAATAAAGTTAAACTGTTGACCTTCCTACATGGAAAGATGATACTTGTAACTCAAAAGAAATTTCTCATTATTATGACAGCTAAAAGGAGTATATAGGAGTATATATAGACTGAGGGCAAAGGTATTAGTTGAAGGGATGATATCTTAAAAAATGCAGAAGTGAGAGAAGAATGTATTGGAAAAAAAAAAGGAAAAGATAGAATGGGGTATAATATCATAAAAGAGGTAATAAAAAGTTTTTTACAATGGCAGGCAAGAAAGAGGAGATAAGAAGGTAAGCAAGTGAACTTTACTTTCATCAGAATTGGCTTAGAGATGAAATAACTTACACACTCAAATGGATGCAGAAATCTCTTATCCCACAGAAGAATAGGAGAGGAAGGCAATGGGGGATGGTGATTGAAGGGAGGGCAGATTGGGGGAGGGTGTAGTCAGAAGCAAAACACTTTTGAGGAGGGACAAGATGAAAGGAGAGAGGGATTAGAATAAATGAGGAGGCATAATAAAGTTAGCAAGAGTAATTGTGGAGGGAAAAAACTTGAAGCATAGTTCTCTATTAAAGGCCTCATTTTTCAAACATACAGAGAACCAAGTCAAATTTATAAAATAAGACATATTACCAATTGATGAATGATCAAAAGATGTAAACAGTAAAATGTTCTAGCTCACTATTAATTGGAACAAATACAATTTTTTATAGTAAATTTTTTTATTATTATAGCTTTTTATTTACAAAACATATGCATGGGTAATTTTTCCAACACTGACCCTTGCAAAACCTTCTGTTCCAATTTTTCTCCTCCTTCCCCACACCCCCTCCCCTAGATGGCAGGTAGTCTAAAACATGTTAAATATGTTAAAGTATATGTTAAAAAATAATATATGTATACGTATTTATACAGTTATCTTGTTGCACAAAAAAAATCATATCTAGAAAGAAGGTTAAAAAAAAAAAAGGAAAACAAAAACGCAAGCAAACAATAACAGAGAAAGTGAGAATGCTATGTGTAGTCCACACTCATTTTCCATAGTTCTCTCTCTGGGTATAGATGGCTCTCTTCACTGAACAAGTGGAACTGGTTTGAATCATCTCGTTGTTGAAGAGAGCCTAGTCCATCATGATCATCATATAATATTGTTATTGAAGTATATAATGATCTCCTGGTTCTGCTCATTTCATTTAGCTTCAGTTCATGTAAGTCTTTCCAGGCCTTTCTGAAATCATCCTGTTGATCATTTCTTACAAAACAATAATATTCCATAACATTTATATACCACAATTTATTCAGCCATTCTCCAACTGATGGGCATCCACTCAGTTTCCAGTTTCTGGCCACTACAAACAAGGCTGCCATAAACACTTTGGCACATACTTTCCCTTCTTTAAGATCTCTTTCGGATATAAGCCCAGTAGTAACACTGCTAGATCAAAGGGTAGGCACAGTTTGATAACTTTTTGAGCATAGTTCCAAATTGCTCTTCAGAATGGTTGGATCTGTTCACAATTCCACCAACAATGCATTCCTCCAATAATAAATATATTGAAGGCATCTACATTTGCTTATTCTGTGTAACTCTTGTCCACGTCCTTTCTCCTAAAATTGAACAGGAATATTTAAATTATTTCAATTTTCAGGAGGCCTCTCTCTCCTTCCTTCCTTCTTTCCTTCCCTGTCTCCTTCTCTCCCTCTCTCTGTCTCTGTCTCTGTCTTTCTTTTTCTCCTTTCCCCTTGATATCATGAGGATACTAATGAAACACTCTGGATGTCCATCTGTCATTCCTCCTCATCACAAGGTCAGACCATCTTTTCTTCCTACTATACAATTCCTCACTTCTAATCTTCAGAGTTTCTCTTGATTATCTTGTAACCAGTTCACATATACTAACTATACTTTGCTCCATGGCCCTCCCAGTGAGATTAATCTTTAATTCCCTGGAGACTACAATATTCCATGCTTTTTGTGATACGGCAATGCTGGATGTTGGTGTTGAAAAGATGGATCTTTGTTACAATGGGAATTCTAGGCTCATTTAAGAATCTTTGCAGTACATGGGCCCACACTTAACACCATATACCAAGATAAGATCAAAATGGGTCCGTGATTTAGGCATAAAGAACGAGATCATCCTTACAACAACCTTGGCAAACTGGATGAACAAAAAGGTGACTCTTAGTTCCAGTCCCTGGAGTGACTGCTGTCTGATCTGAGGTATTCAATTAAATGTCGCACATATTCAAGTAGGTAAGCCAGAAAACATTTTTATCTGTTCTAACAGAAACCTTAGTGATTCTTTAGGCTGGAGAGAGAGAGAGAGAGAGAGAGAGAGAGAGAGAGAGAGAGAGAGAGAAATTGAGAATACATCAGACAGAAGGTAGTTAGGGAGGACCTGTATCTTGCAGGAAGAAATCCATTAGGCAAAAGTGAGGATAGAGTGTCAGCCAAAGGTACAGAGGCTGGAAATGAATTGTCAAGTGGGAGGAACAAAGGATCTTTTTGGCTAAATGACTGTTTCTTGTTCAGGATCCAAATTTGAGTGACAAGAGCTTGGACCCTTAAAAACTACAATGCAACAAAAGAACTTTAAGATTAAGTTCTGGTTTCTAGCAATAGGTAAAAGATCCCTCCAAACCTTCAAAACCAAGAGTATCGCCAACTTATTCTTGCTGGAAACTTTGACTAATGTACTTTGGATGGTCCTTGCATGTAGATTCTACAGGATGTGCAGCCTAAAGAATCACTAAGGTTTCTGTTAGAACAGATAAAAATGTTTTCTGGCTTACCTACTTGAATATGTACGACATTTAGTTGAATGCCTCAGATCAGACAGCAGTCACTCCAGGGACTGGAACTAAGAGTCACCTTTTTGTTCATCCAGTTTCCCAAGGTTGTTGTAAATATAAAAAGACATATTTGTAAAACGCTTCGCAAACTTTAAAATAAAGGCCTATATAAACGTTAACTATCATTATCTTTCTGTATAAAAACTTCCACAAGGTTCCTGTCTCCTGCAATCAATCCTGAACAAAAGCACTTCTGATAAATTGCTGGTTCTGTGAAAGGGGGCTTCAGGACAGACATTTGTATTTATCCATACATTGTGTGTGTGTGTGTGTGTTTTGGCGACTTGGAAGTATTTGACTTTCCAGCACAGTCTCTGATTTTTCTAAACCACCTCCAATCTTGGTTCTTCAATGTTTCTCTTCAGACATAGCTAATATCTATCCCCCATAACTGCAGGATTCCAAGATGGACCTGGTGAAATGTAAATAAATAAGGACATTTCACTAGATCATCATTCCCTTGCCCATGCTCTGCCTCTACTTAAGGTTCTTTGAGCAGAACCCAGGAAAGAAAAACAGCTACTCAGGGAAACCTTTCCAGTGGAGAAAAATGAGTACCAAAATGTCCCCTTCTGTTCCAAATTTTCTCTTCCTTCTTCAAGCATCCCACACCTTCTCTTCTTGAGGACCATGACTTTTTTCATTTATTTAGTATTTTATTTTTCCCCACTTCCATTTAAAAACAATTTAACATTTGTTTTAAAAACTTGAGTTTCAAATTCTCTCCTTCTTCCCTTCCCAACCCCACCCCTATTTTGAATGCAAGCAATTTGATATAGGTTACACATGCAAAACATTTCCATAATAGTCATGCTGTAAAAGAAAACATAGATTCCCCCTAAATCTGAAGAAAAATAAAGTAAAAAAAAAAAAAAGTTTGCTTCAATATGTATTCAGACATTCAGTTATTTTCTCTGAGTATGAATAGCATTTTTCATAAATCTTTCAGAGTTGTCTTGAGTCACTGTAATGCTGAGAATAACAAAGTCATTCATAGCTAATCATCTAACAATATTACTATTACTTTGTACACAGTACATTTCACTTTGCATCAGCTTATGAAAATCTTTCCAGGTTTTTCTTACTTATTTCTTATAGCACAATAGTTTTCTATCATAATCATATACCACAATTTGTTCAGCTATTTCCGAAATGACAAGCATCCTCTCAATTTCCAATTCTTTGCCCCCAGGGAAAAAAAACTGCTATAAATATTTTTGTATAGATAAGGACTTTGATTCTTAATTGAGAAACTATGGTCATTTAAAATGAGTTCCTTCCTATCTCTTCTAGCTAAAGATCCTTCAATATAATTTCCCACTCTTTCCACCAGTCTTTGACAGAAGTGGCCAATCTCTTTACTTCTCCACTTGACTCTATTCCCTCCCCTCTTCTCCAGAAAACTGCAATTTCCTTCATCAAGCCTATCATTCATTCACGCTTACTTTCTATTAGTTCTTTCCCTAAGCTTTCAAGCATGCCCCCATCTCATTCTTAAAAGAAAAACAAAACAAAAAACACAAAACCCTTCATTTGATCCTACAATCTCTTCAGGCTAATATCCTACATCATTTCTCTTAATCTTCTAGAAAAAGCAGTTTTATGTTTGCTTCATCCATGTCTTCTCATTTTTCTATTAAATTTTTTGCAATCTGGTTTCTAAAATCATCACTTAATTGAAATAGCTTTCATCTAGATGCTTTTTCATAGGCTTTCTGTACCCCATAATTGGAATCCCTAGTTTTTTTCATAACAAGTATTTATTATCTTCTACATAAAGGCTTTCCTGTTCTTCCCAGCTTTCCTGTTCTCCCTAAATTTTAGTGCTTTCCTCTCTCAAATTAACTTGTATTTTATATATACTTATATTTAAATTCATCATCTCACTCAATAGAAAGCTCAAGAGCAGGACTGTCTCATTTTTGTTTTTATTTTCCTAATGCCTAACACGTGTTACACATGGTGGAAGATGTATTGATTTTGTAAATTGAATGTTCATAGTTCTGGGATTATCAGTATTTGGGGGAAGTATATTTGTCTCAGTATTATCATCTGTATGCTTTCCTTCTTTTAATTAAAAGAAATTTTTATTAATGCCTAATTTTTACCTTCTTTCCATTTCTTCTTTCCCTATTCAATGAGCCTTTCTCCCTCTTACCAAAGATTTAAAAGGGGAGGGAAAATAATTTTTTTAAAATTAACCAACACACCAATACTGTATGAGGAGGCATGTACATTTTGTCCACTCTTTTCCAGTCAAAATTTATCTTTTTAATTTTACACAAATAACATTTTAGAAATTTTTTCTATTTACATATTTGTCATTGTGCATATATTTTCTTGGTTTTGCTTCTCATGCTTTTCACTTTCAATTTATTATTTCTTATAGTGTTATAAAATTCCATTATAATCTTGTGCCATAATTTATTTAGTCCTTACCCAATTGAAAGGCATCTACTTTATTTCCCATTCTTCACTGTCATAAAACATAAAATTTGTTATTATGAATAATTTGGCATATGTGGGTCATTTTATCCTGTCTTTGCCTTCCTTTGGGATACATAGTAATATATAAATCTCTGGATCAAAGATCATGAACATTTTGCTTAAAAAAAAAAAAAGCCATCAAACCATAATTCCAACTTGCTTTTGAATAAATTCACAACTTCAACAGTATTTTGGAATGCCTTTATTCCTCCATTTTCCATGTACTCTCATAGGGACTGAGGTTAACTTTAATTTTCATGATTACTAGATTTTATTTTAAAAGTCAATCAAAAATGATATTCTTCTCTCTTCCTAGAGGTCAAGAGCCCCTCTAGCTTATACTTCAAACTTAATTCCAAGTCCAACTCTCTTTCAAAAACATCTCCAGATTAGTAAAATAGAATAAGGCAGTATACAAAATATGCACTTATTTGCATATGTATACATATGTGTATCCCTGACTGCTCAAAAAAGGAGCGAAAACACCATAAAAAGAAGGTGGTCACGCCCTCCCTGACATCTCAGGAAGGCAGATGAAAACATCAAAGGAAATAGAAAATCAAATCAGATTAGCAGGTTTCTAAAGGGGCTCACTCTTAAAACAGGTATACATAAATCCATCAATATGGGAGGCATTACACATAATTACATAAGTTACATAAACACATAGTAACATGACACAGGCTAGTAGTGATGTAATAAATAACATGAATCAACATGAGGACTTATACATGTCCATAAATCCTAGAAATAGTCCAAAAGGAATCCATTGTCCATTAGTTCATGTGCCAGGAATCCAATGATTCCTGTAAGCTTTGAAGTAAACAATTTTTCATAACATGAATCAACATATAGAATTTATACATGTCCATAAGTCCTAAAAATAGTCCAAAAGGAATCCATTTGTCCATTAGATCATGTCCCAAGAATCCAATAATTCCTGTAAGCTCTGAAGTACTGCAATAGTCTCATCAACAATTTTTCATCTCAGCGAATATATGTATATGTTTACACATATGTATACATATGCAAATAAGTGCACATTTTGTATCCTGCCTTATTCTGTACGATACACGAATTTCTTTACAACTTAAGCTCTGAAAAAACCAAGGTAATATCCACACACTCCACAGAACTTAACATACTTTATGTCTCTTGTAAAGTGTCTAATGGGTTTGGAACTATACATTTTCTTGCTCAGTCATTCAATATTTGCTGCCTAGTTGAGAAATGGTGAAGACAGAGCTGGTTTGAGCCAATTATCTGAAAACAAAATTAAATGAATTCAGACTCTGACCTACATTCTCTGCATTTCCAACTGCCTACAGGATAGCTCCATATGAATATCCTATCATCACCTCAAAGTCAACATGTTCAACACTTATCTTCTCTCTCCCTCTAAGCCCCTCTTCCTTCCAATCCATTTTGTGTTTTCTATTCAAAAGCTTGAAGTTATTTTTGCCATTTATCTCTGCCTCACAGTTATCAAGACCTATTAATTCTACTTCCATATTTCTCAGATCTGGTTTCTTCTTTTCTATTGCAACACAGGCTCCTGTTACTATTTGACTGTAATAGCATCTTTTCATCTCCCCTCCACCCCCTTCCACCCTCCAAACAACTCTCGATATGACTGTCAGCATAATAATTCTTACATACAGCTTTGGTCCCACTAACCTACTCCTCAAATCATGATTAGCTCTTTAAGGGCAACCAAGTAAGTGAAAATTCCTTTAGGTTGCAAATTGAGGCCCTCCACAATTTAGCACTGCCCTACTTTTCTGACCATATCTCATCACCTCCATTTTACTCCGTAATCTAGCCAAATTGGACTATTTTATTCTATCACATCTTTCACTTTTTTATCTACATGTCCATCTGTGCTTTTCCTTATGCATAGAATATCTTGCTTCCACCTGTGGAATTCCTATCTATTCAAAGCCACCAGTTCCAAGAACTAAATATTTACACTTAGTGCTTTAATCCTGACCCATCCCAAGAAGAGATATCAATCTCCCTCTCAAGACTCCACACTTTCTCATTTTCTGATACATGCATGGAATACTGTCCTAGTTCTTGGTGTCTTATGCATACACTAGGATGTAAAGTCCGAGATGGCAAAGACTATGTAACATTGTGTTTTCACCAGCACCTAAAACAGTGTCCTCTTCCAGTAATTACTCTTACCAATGATCATTGAGTTTTAAAACTAAATCATGTTAAACTATATTATTTTTCCTAACATTCTTTTTATCTCACCTGTAAATAGAGACCTGTTCTGTTTGCCTCATTATTGTGAGGATTGGATGAATATTATAGATATAAAAATATTTTTCAATCTGGAAGACTATGGATATCTAAGTATTCTTGAGTCTGTAAAACACCATACATATGTAGGTAGCATTTGCACTAAAAGCACAGCAGGATCATAGGGACAACAGAGTATTAGCACTGGAACAAACCTTAAACAACATGTCAGAATAGGAAAGAACTTTGAGAATTTAGTACAGTCCCTTACTAAATAGATGAGAACATAGGCCCAAAATGGAGAATCAACCTGTCCAGGCTTAAATAATGGCAGACTTTGAATGACTTAGAAATTAATATTTTTAAGAAGATTCTTCTTTCTCTTTTTTAAACCATACTTGTCCCATTTAGTTCACAATATTCTTATTGCCACTAATTTTTTTGAAAGCATTTTTAGTTACTTCACACATAATAGGTTTCAATAAATAGGAACTGATGAATTCATAAGCTATTCTAAATCTACTACTTAGTATAGATTTGTGAAGAAATTAAGAAATCCAGCTTGGCAGTGCTGATAAATATTTCCTGATCTAAGTCATAATAAAAGTATACTTGAAGTAATAATGATTCTATTATAGAACTCCTTTTGAAATAAATTCAACAAGTTGCTTTAATCAGTTCTAAGGATATATACCTGCTTAAAATAGCGTGTGAATTATGAAATACATCTTTTATCACCTTTTTAAAAAACTTGTTTCAAGCAATTAGAAAGCCTATCTTAAACAGTCGTTATTATTATTAGTGTTTAGATACCAGGAACTGCTCTAGTTCCTAGGGATGTAGAAATAAAAACAAAGCAGTCCCTGCTCTCAGGCTTAAATTCCCTTAAAAGAAACAATATGAACCCAGATAAATACATAGAGGACATAGTAATTTTCAGGAAGTCACAAGTAACTGTAGGCATTAGGATAAAGCTCATATAAGACTGGTACTGAGTCTTAAAAAGTTAAGTAATCCATTAAGTAGGGCAAAGGAGGGCATGTGTTTCAAACTGCAGGAGATATGAAGATGATTGATAAAATATCACATGGGGAACAGGAGTTTGGATGTTGATTTGGAAGGACTGTACATTGCAGAAAGAAAAGTAATGTGCAATATATCTAGAAAAAGATGGAGAAACATTATGAAGAGTTGTAAATGTCAAACAACAGCTTTTATTTATTTATCCCAAAGATTGTTGGGAGCCTCATGTTGGAGCTTCATGAGTAAGGGCACTGATACGGTTAGTTTTGTGCTTTTGGCACAAATATCAATTTGGCAGCTATGTGAAGGGTAGAAGGAAGGGAGTTTTTAGAAAGAACAATTAGGAGGCTAGAATGAGTCGAAATTCTGCTAAGAGATGGTGAGGGTCTTAGAGAAAGGCTTTGTGAAGATAGGAAACAGATAAGAAATGTTAGGGAGGTAAAATTTAGAAGACTCGGCAACCAACTGGATATAAAGAGTGAAAGAAATGAGAGAATGATGAGTTTTAAAATCTGGGTAAGGGGCAGCTAGGTGGCACAGGGGATAGATAAAGCACTGGCCTTGGAGTCAGCAAGATCTAAGTTGAAGTTGAAATCCAGCTTTTACAGATGAGGTACCTAAAGCATAGAGTTTTAAGCGACATGTTTAAGATCACCAGTAGTAGAGCTAGGATTAAAAATCCAGGTTTATGAGACTCCAAATCCAGTACATCAACCTGTCTTATAGATCGTTTAATTTAAAAATTCAGGTAAACTGAAAACAGTAGTCAAGAAATCCCCAAATTTTTATTTATGTTAGTTCAGCATTTATGAGATTTATGGAACAGCAAATAATGAATTTTAATTACAAAATATTTGCAGGAAATTGACAGAACCAGTATTTTCAATGATACATTGAAGTGTTCTTATTTAGCACCATGATTTTATGCTTACATTTCAAGAGTACATTAATATTGTTAAAGTATATAAGAAGAATTAAAGGAAGGGAGATAACTTTAATGAGACAGATATTGTGAAATAGCACTATAGTGCTCTCTGGAATTATGAAGTACACTGGACCTTGTATCAGAAAACCTAAGTTCAAAACCTGGCTTTTATGTGTGTGGACTTGATTTAGTCCTTGATTCTATAACAATTTGTCTGCTATTAAAAAAAAAAAAAAAGGCTGAAATGGAAAATTAGGTAAATTTAGCAAATCTGTACTTTTTGAAAACAGAATTAAAAAAAAAAAAAAAAACCACTTTGTTTCAAGGAATGGTAAATGAAAATCATCCAGATCTATTGCTGCCATAGATCAAAGGGGAAAAAAAAAATCATGTCATGATCATGTCAAGAAAGAAATCCCCAAGGGAAAAGCCCCAGGAATATCGTAGCCAAAATCTAGATCTGAATCAAAGGGGAGGAAAAAAAAGAGACTGCACTCATCAGTCAGGACCATATAAAACCTGGCAGCTTGTATTTGTCTTCAAAAGGTAGTTTAGACTCAAAAGTTTGGAGGGCAATGTACCTTTTTGGACAAGGGTTACAAGATAGATGTTTTGCTTGATGACATTTGTAAAAGAACATTCTTTTTTTCCCCATTTCTAATCTGATATTGGGGGTTTTGAGGGAAGAGAAATGTATTAAAGAAAAAAAGAAAAAAGGCCATTGATTTTTAAAATGTGCACATAACAGCTCAGAAACAAAACAAGGATAGATTTGAGAATAAATTGGATTTATTATATATGTAAAAAAAAAAAGCAGGTGATATTTGTGGGTTTATGTAGTCCTTTTTATTTTTTTTTTACTTTGTGTAAAGAAATGCTTTTTTGTTTTGAGGTGGAATTTATTTAAAAAGATCACTGATTCAGACTAGATAACCTCTGTTTTATTCTTCCAATTCTATGATTCTTGTGTAATTTAACCTTTTGTAAATATTTTTTAAAATGATCTTCAAAATGAACTTTTTAAAAAAACCATTCCTTTCTGTGTCACTTTTATGTCCCATAAGCTGTTGGAATTCACAAGAGCTGTTGGAATACACGGGAGCCACCTGACAGTGGCTGCTGGAGATCTAACCCAGACCAGCAGAATGGGTCTCCTCTTGTAAGAGGATGATACAAGGAGACTAAGGCAGGCAGTGGCTGTTCTGACTGAGAAGCCGTTCCGTGTCTGACCTCTCCTCTTCCCTCTGCCTCCAATTTATCGCATCCCTAGTCCACAACACCTGTTTCAGCAAAGGCTGCCCTACAACTCCTTCAAATGCTGTGATCAACAGAGTGGAGGCTCTAGAACTGACCTGTCCCTTAAAAATTCCCCATTTTTTGCTGTTATTCCCCACCCCCACCCCCAGCATGGCCCACCCACTGAGGAATGCAAGCAGCACTATCACTTCTGGATGGTTGTAGCAGGTGTTGATCTTATCATAGAGGCAAACTTTCAAGGGAGGCCTGTAGTCAGAACAGGCATTGAAGTCTCTTATCAGTCTCCTGGCTGGGCCCTTTGATGTGTTGGCCCATTTAATGACCCTGACTAAGTCTTACTGGGGCTCTTCTTCCTTTCTTTCCCTGTAAGTTACCTAAGGAACTCGGAAGGATCCTTCTCACCAACAGCTCTGGTTCTTCTTGTAATTCTTACCCCACCTTCAGGCGCCATATGTTGGAATACACAGGAGCTGCCCGACAGTGACAGGCCGTTGCATTGTCTGACCTCACTTCCCTCTGCCTCCAATTTATCTTGTTCCCAGTCCGCAACCCCAGTGTCAGCAAAGGCTGCCCTGCAACAACTTCACATACTACGATTCACAGCTGTGGAGGCTCTCGGATAATTGACCGGTCCCTTAACAACAAGCAGCTCAATATATATATATATATATATATATATATATATATATATATATTTTTTTTTTTTTTTTGGAAAATTTCTTTCTTTTTGTACTCATAAAAAAATAAACTTAACAAGATTTTACTTATGAGAATCCTGTTCATATGCAGATTATAAAACTCTTTTATCAATAAACAAAGTCAATTAAAAGATAGGAAAAGACAGACCCATATTGTGGGCACACATATCAATTGATTCCATTTTGCAAAGCAATTTGGAATTATGACAAAATATAAACTAAAATGCTCAGATCTTTTGATCTACAGATACCACTGCTGCATATATAACCTCAAGGAAAAGATAGAAAGGTTTAATACATACCAAAATAATCAGAGTAGCACTTTTAAGCAGTGGCAAAGAACTAGAAATATCTCTAGCCAATCAATGTGAATCTAATGGAGTCTTAAAATGTACTGTAGGGAATAATACAGTGATAAGAAACATGGGAAAATTTATTAAATAGACTGTAATTTTAATGATCCAAGTTGACAACTTTTCTTTCTCCTTTGCATAAGTGGAGGAACAATAGGTATGGAACACAAAGCATACATTAAATTTAACAGATGTGCTGATTTTTGCTGGATTTCTTATCCCTCTCCACTCTTTTTTCTTGGGGTGGGTGCACCTTATAAGTAATGGCTCTCTGGATTTGGAAGGGGAGAGAAGGGTTATATTTGGAAATAAAAATGACATAAGAGCAAAAGATAAAAATTAAACTTATATGTGAATTATTTTAAAAGATAATTAACCTAGGAAATTAAGGTTGAAGGGATACATAACCAAACACTGAACTCTTTTGGTCTTATTTAAGCATAATTCCTACTTCTTTCATATTACTAAGTCAATTTCCCAAAATGAGTTGGTATTCAATATTATCTACTAGGGAAATAATAGAAATACCTATATGGTCTCACTTTATGTATTATTAGAAATTATATGAATAGAATTTCTTCTTGCTCTTGTAGCTGAATTTGTTCAAACTAGTGTTTTAAGTGTAACCCCAAAAAATTATTTTTAATTTTCACTAGAATCATTATGCAGTGCCTTCCTTTTAATGTGGATACAAATCATTTGCAAAATGTATATTAAGAAAAATGCAATTTTTTAATGCAATTCAGGAGAAGTGATTTTATAATTAACTGAGTCTGCAATAATTAGTAAAGTTACTTAAACTCTCTGGACCTTTAACTTACAAAATGTAAAATTTTCATCTACAAGTAGATGACTTCTAAGAATTCTTCTCATTTTAAATTTATGATTCTAACACTGATTTATAGTCATTGAAGTTTTAATTTTAATGATGAGCTAAGATAACTGCATCATAATTCTTTCCAGTCTTTCCTAAGGGTAAAATGACTCAAACCAATTGCGAAACACTTAAGTTAAAGAAAGTACTTTGAATAAAACGCCTACTTCCTAGTGGATCAGAATTTCACAAAACATAGTATTAGTCAAAATAATTCCTTGGTTACAAATGAATTTTTGGTTCAAATCTAGCAAGAAATGAGTTTTGATCCCAACATGTTGTTATATTCAGTCTGAAAGGTAGGATGGTATAGTAGATAGCTGGCCTAAAAACTAGGGAGGCCTGGATTCAATTTCTGTTTTTGATCCTAGACAAATTTAAAGTCTCAGGTTTCTAGGAAGCCAAGGCTTGGTGCCAATTTGTGTTGAAAAAGGGCATTTCCTTAGGGGACAGTTCACAGGTGTCTACCCTACATTCTATCTGTAAAAATAAGAGGTAGAAAAAGGTATAATTAGGACAAGACTTTTTTTTTGGAGGAAATAATTCCTATATAAAGAAGTTTTCTTTAATAGGTAGCTTCTCCTTCCCTTCAAGATAGAAATATGCTCTGAATTGACAATATATTCATTATATTTAATTGAACTTAAGAAAGGGATTGACTTATGACAAATTCCAAAATAAACCTTAAAGAATTAGGTTATATAAATATCTTTGAACTTGGTCCTCTTGTATTTATTCTTACATATGTCTACATTACAGAGAGCCCCATTTCAAATGGTTTGGGATTAGGTCCAATGGATTGAGCAACTCAATTGTTCAGATTGGTTAAGGAAAAAAAAATCAAGAGTTAACATTGCCATCTAAGAGAAAAAACCAAGAAGAATTTCTCCATTATAATAAGCAAAGCTTTATCCTTATACTTATTTGAATTATTTGAAAATCTACTTAAATAAATTCCCAACTTCAAAGAACAGCTCTGTTCTTTTATTGTTAACAACTGACAGCAATAAGCAGAGAGACTGAACCAAGAATTCCTTTTCTGATATAGCACATAAAGATCATAAGAAACATATAAAAAAAGAAACGTATTAGTTTAATTCTGAATGCTTTTACCACCAATTAAAATTTTTATTTCTCCATTTTCCTTAAGAAACCCAATAATTGGTTTTTTCTAATTGAGAGGTTGGTCAAAATAATTTGCAGTTAAAGGCAATGGCAAATTTTATTTATATGGAAATAAAATAAAGGAGGAATTAAAAGATTCTCTGAACAGGGCATAAGCCACATGCAGATTTAATGTGACAAAGCTAGGTGGTGCATTAGAGAAAGCACAAGGTCTGGAGGCAGGAAGATTCATCTTCCTAAATTAAAATCTGGCCTAAAATCTTAGCTGTGTGAGCCTGGGTAAGTCACCAACCCTTTTTGGCACAGTTTCTTCATCTGTAATAAGCTGGAGAAAAAAATTGGCAAACCACTCCAGTATTATTGCCAAGAAAACCCAAAATAAAGTCATGAAGAGTCAGATATTCTTGAAAAACCTGAACAAACAGATTTAATATAATCAGGTATTGACTGGATACACTTTAAAATGGGAATAATATATATCTGACAAGAGAAATGAACAGAAATATTCTACAGAAACAAACCTTTCTCATCTTTATAATGTATGAAATAACACTGAAAAGTTGAGGAAATTAAATCAACTATTTCAAAATCTTCATTCTATAAAAAAATTTCTCCCATTTCATCTTGAGTAAAAAAAAAAAAAAAAACCTCAAGGTTAAAAGCCACAGCACAGGATTTTTGTTCTGTTTTGGACTTCATAAAAAAAAAAAAAAAAAATACATCATTTTAGAAAATTCAGATATGGGGAACTTGTTTTCTTAAAATCATAGCTGGAAATCTCCTGAAATTCTATTTATCTATATCTATCTATAAATCTTTATTATTTCCTTGTAAGATCTTTGGTTTGTATGTCATACAGGCATAAAAGCATCAATTTTCCTCTTAATTTACAAATGAACAATGTTCATCTGCGTTGTCATATGCCCTCTTATACCAATAAAATTTTGCTCTTGTGAAAAGACATTGCATAAACATCTTCTGATATAAGATAGGTTTAAATATGTTCCTTTTCTATTTAGTTATGATGTCCTAAGTTAAAAGGCACAAAACCAAGTCAAAATAGTCATTGTTCACTCCTTGAAAATTTTTTAACCAATTTAACCTACTCAACCTCTTTCTTCCCTTTATAGCAAGTCAATTTCTGGTTCTAATGCTGTAACATTCTAGCAGGGCACTGTTTTTTACTGATTTTTCACACATTTTCACTGGTCACAAGTATGAAGAAATTCTGAAGACTACAATATAACACCATTACAAAATGAGCCAAATTAAAAGAAAAAGTTTTTCAAACATATTTTATGTCATACAATTTGTTTATTGAATATTCTCTATTTTCAATATCCAATTTAATTTCTTCATCTTATCAATAAGAAATTTGAATTATATATGTAAATACTATAAAAGACATGGTATAAATGAAAGATGGAAATCACCAGCAGCTTATTTTACAAAGCTATAAAACTAGCTAATAAAATACACTGTCCATTATCACTTCCCAATAGATTAACTGTGCTTGAACAGTTAAGATTTAAGATAGGCACATCTCCAACAGGGATATTGCTACCATGCATTTCTTTCCCCACCTGAGGGAAATGATAATGTTAGTAGCCAATCCTCTCTCTATACTTTTCACTCCCCAGAAACTGTAAATTCTCTATCTTCCTATCGTCTAGTCTCAAACTGGACCGTAGGAGAAAGTTGGTACTCTTCAGAAAAAAGGCTAGAAACCTCTAGTAAATGTCTTATGTATGTTAAAAATTCTATATACATTAGTGAGTAGATGTCCAAAGTCTGAATTATCCAAAATCTAAAATATCAAATTGTTAGACAACTAGAGAGTTTCAATATAAAGCTTCTCAAAAAACAAAACAAAATAAAAAAACCCAACAACCCAGAAACAAAACTCCTTCCCTCAACTCTTTATTTTCTAAGCACAGTGAATTGAAGGGGTGAATTACTTAATTTTGATTAGATTCTCTTCATCAAATTTTCAAAATTACTACATACTCTTATTAATCATAAATTTCAAATTGAATCACCTCACAAGGTTAGAAGAGGTAAACACAAAAGGAATGGCTCAGGTGATAATTTCCTCTTCTATGGGTTTTTACTTTTTAAATTTAGGAAATATTTACTTCCTATCATAAATACTGTTGTTGAGGGGATCCTTTTTATAAAATTCTTTTAAACATGATCATTTAGTGGTTTTTCCATTATTCACAGCTTAGTTCACAACTATCCAACTCTTTAAAATACTACTTTCTCTGTGAAATAATGACAGTCCACAACAAAATAATTTAAAACATAAATCAAACTGTGCAGAACTTTCCAAAGGCATTCAAGACATATTTCTACCACTTCAAAAAATATTTAAGAACTTTAAATATACAGTTAATTTTTTTCAATTGCACATATACTAAAATATGTGACATTAGAGACAAAATAAAGGCCAATTTTGCAAACATAAGATTTTGTGGCAGTTAAAATAAATGAAAAGAATCAGTTCTCTGATAATTCAAGAAGTTAGTCTTTTTTCTACAGTCTCCTGATAAGCAATAAATCTTCTCAAGTTCATTTTTACATTGTCAAGTACACAAAGTTGATCTGTACTGTATTTTCCTCTGCCTTCTTTTCGTAGCTGTAATTGGGAGGAAAAAAGGGAAAAAAAAGAAAATTTGTTATATATGACAATCATTTAACTTTTTAAAATATTGACTACTAAAAACATATTGAAGAAATCTTTGACATAACAGCTACTAGAATATGGGTATTTTCAGTTTCCTCCTCTGAACATGACATAGTACACCTGAGACATTTCAAGTTCAAAACTAATGCCTTCAAAATGATACCTGTAAAATCAAAGGTGCATTAGCAATGAACCAGACTGTTACATAACAAAAATAGCTTCATAACCATGAGAAGCAGAGCATCATGGACATCTGGCTAATACCACTGCCAGTATTCAATTTCAGTGTTTAACCTCCAGCATATACTAATCTCTAGAGAGTTCTTTGTTAGAAAGCAGTGTATTGTGTTTAATGCAGTTTGGGGCTAAAACATTTAAGAATGTTTAATGCAACTGTGGTTTCATTTTACATAGTGCCATTTCACAGAAATATGATCTTAGTGTAGTCAATAAAATACTCTAGAAGCAAAACTGTTTGCCTTTTTTTTTTCTGAGAAGAATGAATTTGGACACTGCTATTCAATAAATTGAGGTACAGGTTAACAGTTTAAATTAAGATTAACAATATGTTCCCCAAAACTTTTGCTGTATATGTAAAGCCTTAAAAATTTTTCCTCTCTTAAAACTGAAAATGTTTTGTGCTAAGAAAATTTACAATACTGGAAAAAAAATTAAAATACCTAACCTGCATAGTCTCAACATTAATAGAAAGGTTTTAATGTAAAATTATAAGCACCAGATGTTTAGAACTCTTGGTACCCTAGGGACAAGCAATAGAAATTATATCTCAAATGGAAGAGGAAGAAGCATTTCCATCCCAGATTTTGTAAAAAAAGAAAAAAAAAAGGGTATGTTTGAGGGCTCCCTCTCTTACCAACTTCTCTCTCTCTCCTCCTAATTGATTTGCTTTCCAAAGACTAGCAATATAGTAGAAACTGGCAGAATCATTTATTCACAAAAATTAGGCACAAGGAATTGCTATCCTGTTGGCTTAAAAGACTTTGGACAAAGTCTTTGATATACTACAAGTTTTAGAGGAAGAAGTTCAAAATTGGGTTATTTTTAATTGTGTAACTTAAAGAGTTACAAAGAAACTTTAAGTATATGTTCTTATAGAAAATTAAGAATTTGTAGGAGTCTGACTCAATTTGGTCAACTGTTTCCTAAAGGATATGACTGAAATAAAAGCTCTGATAACACCTTTCAAATTGGAAAGGCTTGAATTTTATACACCTGCTGACCAAACTTTTGAGAAAACTATTATCAGAAGCCTGGTCACAGCAAGTAACGAAATACTGTCTACTGTGCTGTAGTATGTTTACAAAACAAATAAATGAGGCAGCTGAGTAGCTCACTGTATAAAGTAGTGCCTGAACTCAGGAAGACCCCAGTTCAAATTTGGCTTCAGATACTCACTTGGCAGCTGTGAGCCTGCACAAGTCACTTAATCTCTATTTACCTTGATCTACTGGAGAAGGAAATGGCAAAAACACTCTAAGAACTTTGCCAAGAAAACTCTATATATGTTATTAGTGATATAGACTCCACATGGTCATTTAGAGCTAGACACTCTCTAAACGACTGAACAAAGTAACACATAAATCAAAGTCCTTGATCTCAAGGAATTGATGTTCTACTGGGAAAAAAACAATGTGTACAAAGAAAGTGAAGACAAAATATATGCAAAGTAGTTTCTAAAAGGATGGCACATGTAACAAATAGGATCAAAACTGGTTTCTTATATGAGTAGGTACTTCTGTTTAAAAGCTAGGGATTCTATGAACCAGAAGAGAACACTAGTACAAAAACCCAAAGAGGAAAAAGTGGCCAACAGTGTTAGATAATGCCAAGATGTCAAGAAGTAATATTGGGTATCCAATTCAACTTATATAGTTTGTGGTCAAAAAAAAAATATTCTATGACTTGTCTTGGCTTTGTGATATAGAAAAATTATTTATAATTAGTTTACAGGGTGTTTATGTGTTTTCAGGGAATCCCATTCTTTAATATATATACACTACTGATTAGTATTTTTCAACTCTCTTCTTCAAAGTTAAGAGTTAGATTAGACATTAGGATAATCCAACCATTCTGGAGAGCAATTTGGAAATATGCTCAAAAAGTTATCAAATCATGTATATCCTTTTGATCCAGCAGTGTATCTACTGGGCTTATATCCCAAAGAGATACTAAAGAAGGGAAAGGGACCCATATGTGCGAAAATATTTGTGGCAGCCCTCTTTGTAGTGCCCAGAAACTGGAAACTGAGTGGATGCCCATCAATTGGAGAATGGCTGTATAAATTGTGGTATATGAATGTTAATGGAATATTATTGTTCTGTAAGAAATGACCAGCAGGAAGACTTCAGAAAGGCCTGGAGAGACTTACATGAACTGATGCTGAGTGAAATGAGCAGGACCAGGAGATCATTATATACTTCAACAACAATACTATATGAGGATTAATTCTGATGGACATGGCCATCTTCAGTAATGAGATGAACCAAATCAATTCCAATGGAGCAGTAATGAATTGAACCAGCTACACCCAGTGAAAGAACTCTGGGAAATGAGTGTGAACCATTACAAAGAATTCCCAATCCCTATATTTTTGTCTACCTACATTTTTGATTTCCTTCACAGGCTAATTGTACAGTATTTCAGAATCTGATTCTTTTTGTACAGCAAAATAATGGTTTGGACATGTATACATATATTGTATTTAATTTATACTTTAACATATTTAACATGTATTGGTCAACCTGCCATCTGCGGGAGGGGATGGGAGGAAGGAAGGGAAAAATTGGAACAAGAGGTTTGACAATTGTCAATGCTGTAAAATTACCCATGTATATAACTTGTAAATAAAAAGATATAATAAAAAATAAAAATTAGGCATTAAGAAATCTGAGCTAGTAAAATGAGCTGCGTTGTTAAGCATGTCAATGAATTTTTCCTAAGCTTCAATTTCTATATCTGTAAAAGAAATGTAGGGATTCATCAAGTTGCCCTTCCATGATTCAAATTTTAAGCTTTTGAATACCTTGTCCGTCAACCAAAGTATTAACACATGAAAGCTATCTGTACTATATTTTTCTGGAAAAAAAATTTTTTTTTTTTTGTAAGAATGAGGCTTATTCATGACCTAGGCATAAAGAATGAAATTATTTTTTTTTAATTTTTTTTTTTTTTTTAAGAATGAAATTATTAATAAATTAAAGGGACATAGGATAGTTTACCTCTCAGACCTGTGGAAGGGGAAGGTCTTCATGACCAAAACAGAACTAGAGATCATTACTGATCACAAAATAGAAAATTTCGATTATACCAAACTGAAAAGTTTTTGTACAAACAAAACTAATGCAGACAAGATTAGAAGGGAAGCAATAAACTGGGAAAATATTTTTACAGTCAAAGGTTCTGATAAAGGCCTCATTTCCAAAATATATAGAGAATTAACTCTAATTTATAAAAAATCAAGCCATTCTCCAATTGAAAAATGGTCAAAGGATATGAACAGACAATTCTCAGATGAAGAAATTGAAATTATTTCTAGTCATATGAAAAGATGCTCCAAGTCATTATTAATCAGAGAAATGCAAATTAAGACAACTCTAAGATACCACTACACACCTGTCAGATTGGCTAAGATGACAGGAAAAAATAATGATGATTGTTGGAGGGGATGCAGGAAAACTGGGACATTGATGCATTGTTGGTGGAGTTGTGAACGGGTCCAACCATTTTGGAGAGTAGTTTGGAACTATGCTCAAAAAGTTATCAAACTGTGCATACCCTTTGATCCAGCAGTGTTACTACTGGGATTATATCCCAAAGAGATTATAAAGAAGGGAAAGGGACCTGTATGTGCACGAATGTTTGTGGCAGCCCTTTTTGTAGTGGCTAGAAACTGGAAACTGAATGGATGTCCATCAGTTGGAGAATGGCTGAATAAATTGTGGTATATGAATATTATGGAATATTACTGTTCTGTAAGAAATGACCAACAGGATGATTTCAGAAAGGCCTGGAGAGACTTACACGAACTGATGCTGAGTGAAATGAGCAGGACCAGGAGATCATTATATACTTCAACAACAATACTATATGATGACCAGTTCTGATGGACCAGGCCATCCTCAGCAACGAGATCAACCAAATCATTTCTAATGGAGCAGTAATGAACTGAACTAGCTATGCCCAGAAAAAGAACTCTGGGAGATGACTAAAAACCATTACATTGAATTCCCAATCCCTATATTTATGCACACCTGCATTTTTGATTTCCTTCACAAGCTAATTGTACAATATTTCAGAGTCTGATTCTTTTTGTACAGCAAAATAACGTTTTGGTCATGTATACTTATTGTGTATCTAATTTATATTTTAATATATTTAACATCTACTGGTCATCCTGCCATCTAGGGGAGGGGGTGGGAGTGGGGTAAGAGGTGAAAAATTGGAACAAGAGGTTTGGCAATTGTTAATGCTGTAAAGTTACCCATGTATATATCCTGTAAATAAAAGGCTATTAAAAAAAAAAAAAAAAAAAAAAGAATGAGGCTTATTACATAAGAGTTCCATTCAGCAAAAGTGATTCTTGGAGTTTTATCTTTTTTTCCTGTCAACTTCTTTTCTGAAAGTGAATGATTGGTATCTGAAGGGAAGGACATACAGCAAATATAATAATCATTTACAAAAAAATTAAACTGTTTGAAAAGTTAAGTTTTTGTTTCTATCTTAGAAAGTGGAAAAAAATAATATGCTAGAGTTTTTAAAGTTCAGTAGTTCATGTATTAGTAAGTGAAAATTAAAACATTTAAAATAAATTTCATTAATATTCAATATAGTTTAATATTAGATAGTTTGGACACGACATCTTAAAACAGTTCTCAATGAATCTATATACTGAAAAATTATGGTTAAAAATCAAAATTATTTTAAAATAACCTTACTTATTTACATGAATACTATGCTAGGTAATTCTATATTTAAAAGAATATTTGCATGAAACAAAAAATAGTTAATTTTATAAAATCCTTACTTTCCCTACTGTTTTCACCACAGCTTTTAAAGAAACAAAACTGTTCCACATTTAAGATTCGTTTATTTTCCAAATTACATCTTATTACAACTTTATTTTAAGCAAGAGAAAAAAATTAATTTTAATATCTGGAATACTCAAAGGATAAAAGGATTTCATATCAGTCTGAGTGGTTCTCACTAAACAATGCAAAAGACAACAGAATAAAATAGCACCACATTACTTAAGCTTTTCTTTAAATTTTCACTAGAAGACAAAATTAAGCTTCTAAATTAAGATGAACTTAGTTATAACCTAATAGCTATCAAACTATTTGAATTAAACTATTAAAATATATATTCCTAAGCTACTTTTCTATGATAACAAATTATGATTCAGAGTATCAACATAACTTAAGTTTGCTTCAATTTACTTCAATATTAGAAATGGCAAGATAATAACTTTCTCAATCATAATCTTTCCCAGCTTTTGGTAAAAAAAGATCTAATAAGTACTACATGGGATTTATATTATTATTCTATTAGTTGACAGAAATTTATTAATAAGCACATGTATGATCAACTAAGAATTAATCAATGACATACAAAGATACTATGTTCTAATTCAGCATACATACAGCCACTAAAATACGATTACAGCTCTCAAATCATATGTCCATTGTATGCTGAAACTCAATTGAGTATAAACCCAGGGTTATTACATACCTTCATTTTGAAAACTGGTTGGAATTCTTTTAGGGCAGATAATAATTTGATCTCAACTGCTGCTTTTTCAGCCTCTTTACCATCTGCAAAAACATCAAATATGGCATCCAGAGTTTCTCCAGTTACTACAAGAGAAGAATCTTTGGTAGCCACTTCAAGAAGAAATTTTCCAATAGTCTGAAACAAAACAGAATTGCCCAATATCCAAAGATCACACACAAAGGTTAAAACATTTTAAAAGTATACATAATAAGAATAATAGTTCATGTAAAATTGTTTCAAAACATTTAATACTCTTAAAAGAATCAGAGATGTAAAAGTCTAAGAGCTGTGGAGATATATATACATATATACATATACACACACACACATACATATGAGGAAGAATACTGAACTTGTAATTAGATGATGTGGTTTTGAGTTGTGGAGTTATCATCTTATTCATATCACCTCTCAGGACAGTCACTTTACCCTCTTTGGATTTATAACTTTTATAATTTTTATAACTTTTCATCTTGTAAATTATATGAAGTCCCTTTCAATTGTAACAATCTGTGACCCTTCTCCCCAGAGAAATAAAGACCACATTTTTACTAAAGCTTTATTTTCACATTCTTTTAGCCTCTCTTCATTTTAAAAGTTACATAAATAAAATCATTTCCTCATAGGATTTATCTCTCTAAACCAAGCATGATAGTATTAATTATACATAATACACTTTCTAAATTAGGATTATAGACTTTTAAACAGGGACTTGAAAATATATCAACTTATCTCACAATTATGCCAAAATGTTCTAAGGCTTCAAATTTCAAAAATAAAAAAACACTCTATATTAGACATTAAAGGATTATTCAAAAAACCAGCTTTTTCTTAAAATTTAAGTAAAAGAAATAATAGTCTTTTACAATTCTACATCTTCTCAAAGAGAAACAGCAGAGTGAATTGTGAAGATATATTTAAGGGATACAGCCCTGGTGGAATATAAGCTGTTCTTGGAGTTAAGAAGGCCAGAGTTTAAATCTCACCACTGATCTACCCCAACTGGGTGAGCTAATTCACAATTTCTCAGTGCTCTAGATAACCAATACTACAAATTTCAAAACTAGTATCTTAGTCCAGAAATATAGTTTACCTTCAGTGTTTCACATGTACCATTTTCTTTGGCTAGGACACAGCCTGTAATTCCTAGAATGCTAATGACATTTACTCTAACGCCAATATTACTACTATGAATGCCAGCTTCACATAATGACATCAGTTGCTCAGGAGTCATACACTGTTGAGAGATAATAGGGGAGATATCATTTTAGGGGAGATATCATTTTATATTAAGTTCAGTCAATTTCAACAGTTCAGGACAACACAGACTTTATATTAGGTTTCATAGGTACACTTCACAAGAAAGATAGGAATCACTTGCTACGAAGATACTGTCTGTATACCAAGAATCCAGAGAACCAAAAAAGCAGGTTCTTTATTAAGCAATATATTTTGATCATCTAGAACTTTGCAACTATTGTCAATATCAATGCTATTATAGCTGTAAACTTAAATTATCATCCCATATTATTCTTCATAAGAGCTGCTTTTCCATTGATTCTCAAATTATCTTAGATATATTAAGTATATTGTCAACACAGTCGATCAATTGCTGAGTTGGATTTGAAGACTATAAATCATAAACCATAAAGAAGCCATCTAACCTTTTTAAAAAAAAAAATAAATAAAAGTGAAGCACAAATAAAGTCAAATCTAAAAACTGGAAGGCTATCAAGAGCTTATGGGTAAGCTGAGCTATTATAAAAATGACAATTCTACCTAAATTAATCTACTTATTTAGTGTTACGCCAATCAAACTGCCAAGAAATTACTTTACAAAGCAAGAAAAAAATACTAACAAAATTCACTTGGAAGAACAAAAGGTTAAGAATTTCAAGAGAATTAAAAAAAAAAAACTGCAAAGGAAGGTAGCCTAGCCATACCAGACCTAAAACTATATTATAAAATTATATTATAAAGTGACAATCCATCAAAACTAATTGCTAAAATGTAAGAGTAGTAGGATCAATGCAAAAGTTAGGTTCACAAAACACAAAAGTCAATATCTATAGTAATCTAGTGTCTGATAAAGCCAAACACTTCAGCTTCTGAGATAAGAACTTTATTTGACAAAAACTGATGGGAAAATTGGAAAATAGTACGGCAGGAAGCAAGCATTGTCCAACATCTAAAACACCTTATACCAAGATAAGGTCAAAATGGATTCACGATTTAGACATGGAGGGTGTAAATATAAGCAAATTAGGAGAACAAGGGATAGTCTATCTGTCAGATCTGTGGAGAAGAGAGGAATTGATGGAAGAAACAAAGAACATTATGAAATGCAAAATGGATAAATTTGATTACAATTACATTACATTGATTAATTTGAAACTTTTTGCACAAATAAAACCAATGCAACCAAGATTAGAGGAAAAGTAGATAGCAGAAAAAAAATTTTTATATCCAGTGTCTCTGATAAAGACCTCATTTCTAAAATATATAGAAAATTGACTCAAAGAATATAAGTTATTCTCCAATTGGTAAGTGGTCAAAGGATATGAACAATTTTCAGTTAAAATTAAAGCCATTTCTAGTCATATGAAAAAATACTCCAAATCACTGCCATTTCGAGTCATATGAAAAAATACTCCAAATCACTGCTCATTAGAGAAAGGCAAATTAAGACTCTGAGATATCATTACATACCTCTCAGATTGGCTAAGATGACAGGAAAAGATAATGATGAATGCTGGAAGGGATGTGGGAAAAATGGGGCACTAATACATTGTTGGTGGAGTTATAAATTGATCCATTCTGGAGAGCAATTTGAAATTTATTCTAAAGGGCTGTCAAACTGTGCATACCCTTTGATCCAGCAATGTTTCTTTTGGGCTTACATCCCAATGAGATCTTAAAAGGAAGGAAAGGGACCCATAGTGCAAAAATGTTTGTGGCAGCCCTTTTTTTAGTGGCAAGAAACTGGAAACTGAATGGATGCCCATCAGCTGGAGAAACTGAATAAGTTATGGTATATGAATGCTATGGAATATTATTCTTCTGTAAAAAAATGACCATCAGGGTGATTTCTGAAAGGCCTGGAGAGACTTACGTGAACTGATGGTGAATGAAGTGAATAGAACCATGAGAACACTGTACATGGCAACAACAAGATTATACAATGATCAATTGTTTGTTGTTGTTGTTGTTTGTAAGATATGAACACAACATGTGTTGATTACATACAATCTCCATAATTCTTTTTCTGGATGCAAATGATGTTTTCTATCCAAAGTTTATTGGACCTGACTTGGATTACTAAAAGCATTGAAAAGAACTAAATTTTTCATAGTTCATCATGTGGTAACCCCAGGTAACTCCAATAGATAGAATTGTTATGGAAAAAACTTTCTGCATCTAGAGAGAAATGTGGAGCCTGAATGTGGATCAAAGCATAGTGTTTTCATTTTTTGTTGTTGTTGCTTGTTTTTTTTCCCTGTCACATTTTCCTCCCTTTTGAGCATGTTTCTTGTAGAGCATAATATAAAAATGTTTAGAAGAACTGCACATGTTTAATCTATATTGGGTTGTAAGCTGTCTACGGGAGGGGCAAGAAGAAGAGGAAGGAGGAAGAAAAATATGAAACACAAGGTTTTTCAAAGTTAAATGTTAAAAAGTTATATAAAATGGAAAAAAAAAAAAGAAAAGAAAATGAATTGCCAAATAAGAAGCACTTAATCAAATCAACTTCATTTCTAAGTCATTGAATGAGTTTTCCTCAAATTTAGACTTAAAAGTACAGATTCTGAGAGAAGACTTTAACCAATGAAAACTGAACATTTCCATACCAAATATTCTTATAAATAAGTAAAGCAATGTATATTATATAACAAATATAAATTTACTAATAAATATAGCAAAGCAAAGGCCAAAAAAATGTATTCTCTACTATCATCAGAAGGCCAAAATCTAAAAGGAGGTTCTTAACCTGGAGTCCATGAATTTGGGAATTTTAAAAAAACATATATTTTTATAACTATATCAACATTATTTGCTTTCTTTGTACTTCTATGTATTTTATTTTATGCATTTAGAAATAGAGGTAGGTGGTGTAATGGATACAGTACCAGCCCTGAAGTCAGGAGGACCTGAGTTCAAATCTGACCTCAGACACTTAACACTTCCTAGCTGTGTGACCCTGGGTGGTCACTCAACCCCAATTGCCTCAGCAAAAAAAAAAAAAAAAAAAAAAAAAAATCCAATAATTGCACAATATTGCCAAAAGGATCTATAAGTTAAAAAATGATTAAGAAGGTACTAATCACCCAAGTCTGCCAACTCAGAGTTAACCTCTGATTTTTCATCACTCTTTTAATCACTATGTCTCATCACTTCACCTCAATTCCTTTTCCCAAGTTCAGATCCTCATCAACTTGTGCCTGGACTGTTATCAACAAAAACCCAGGAAGAACTGAGAAATCCAATTCAAAATATATATATAATATATATAAAATATAGGATATATCCTACTAGGATACTAGGATATCCACAAGAACCATATTAAAACAATCATAAAATATTCTTTGCAGAAATAAAGATAGACTTAAATAATTAGGAAACATGACATACATGTCAAGCCAATATAAACAATTTAAATTAACTTACTCATTCAATGCTATATCAATCAAATTACTAAAGAAATGTTTTATAGAGCTAGAAAAATGCCAAAATTCATATGGAAAAACAAAAGGTCAAGAATCTTAATGTTAAAAATTAAAAATAGTGAGGAAGGAGGAGAGTCTTAACAACACCAGATCTCAAACTATCTTAAAAAGCATCAATCATTAATATGATTTGGTAAGCATCAATCATTAATATGATTTGGTACTGATTAAAAAACAAGAGGTTGACAGATTGAAGTAAACATACATAGTAGTATGCTTAATAAATCCAAAGACCTCATTTACTAGAGAAAAAGAATCTGACAAAAACTTCTAGGAAAATGGAATGGCAATCTGGTAGAAATTATGTTCACATCAATAACTCATATATGTATTTTTTAAAGTTCCAAATGGATACATGACCTATATATAAAAAAAGCACATCACATAAATAAAATCAGAGGAGCAAAGAAAAAATGATCTTTCAGCTGTACAGAAATAAAGAATTCATAACCTAGCAACAGAGAGACCACAAAATAAAATGGACAATTCTGGTATCAAGTTTAAAAGTGCCTGTACAATTATATTATAACTACATATAACTGTATTCTGTGATTATATAAGATATAAAAGTAACAAGAAAAATCTTTATATCAAGTTTTTCTAAATAAGATTTTATATTCAAGATATATAAAGAATTAATTTAAAATTATAGGTCTAAGAGCCACTTCCCAATAGATAAAATGGTTAAAGGATATGAATAGTATCCTGAAAACAGGCTGTCCTCAAAGAAAGAAATCCAAGCTATCAATAAGTATATGGAAAAAATGTTTTAAATCACTAATAATCCAAGAAATGTCAAAATCACAACCATCAGATTAGTAAAGATAGCAAAAGAGGAAAAAAGACAAATATTGGAAAGGCTGTAGAGCTGAAGAGCTATGAATTGGTTCAGTCAATTAGGAAAACAATTTGGAACTATGCCCAGAAGTTACCAAAACTGTACATAGTCTTTGATCCAGCTACACCATTACTAAATTACTAAACCTGGACTCCAAAGAAATCAAAGAGGAAAAAGGAAATAAATATACAAAATTATTTATAGCAATTCTTTTTGCAGTGGCCAAAACTTAGAAACTAGAGGGTATCCTATTGGAAAATGTTTAAACAAATTGTGGCCTATGAATTTAATGAAATGTGACTGTGCCATTAAGATGAGATCAACTGCATAATGTCTGAGGAAACTAGGAAGACTCGTGAAATGATACAGAGCATCACTAGTATGTAGCACTAAGAGAAAAATGTATGAAAACCTTATAATAGAGAAAAAGAACTCTGAAATCAAAGTTTAGAATTCTGAGCAGTGCAATGACAAACCAAAAGACTGAGTGAAGATAAAACAAACCAATCATCTCTTGCCAGAGAGGTAAACTTAAGATGCTGAAAAGATATACAATTTTGGGTGTAGTGAATGTGGGAATTTGTTTTGCTCGAACACACATGTTCATAATGGGGACTTTTTGTTGTTGTACAATCAAGGGAAAGTGGGGACAGATAAGAAATGCATATAAAAATTAATTAATTTTAAATATGAACCTCAAGCAAGAAACATGGGACTAACAAATTCACAAGTCTTAACTCTCAGCAAAATATTTTCTTTAAAAAGTAATAGTTACCAAAATCATATTCAATTAGTCCCGAGTCACTTTAGTTAGTGTCCATTGAGTTTATAAACCGCGCTTATAATTCGTGCTTTTTCTTCCGTCCAAAGTAAAAATGTACCAATGAATTTATTCATTTTAGAGAAGATTAAAACAAATGGTTCTTTAAATAGTCATTGCCTATGATCCTCTCCAAGCTAAAACCTGATTAAAATTCCAAGAATAGTCATGTTTTAGAACTCGAATTTTTAAAATTCTCCATTTTAAAATTCTCAAATATGCAACTAAAAATGATTTAAATAAATACCACCCACACCCATTCATCTATACACCCTTTATTTCAATAACAAAACACAGTTCCCCTTCAAAAAACAAGTCAACAGAAAAATTCACCTAATTCAACTACTGCAACACAACTTCCACCAAATAAATGATTGATTATAGATGCCTTAAAAAAAGATTCTGATGACTATATGTAAAGCCAGAAGCTAAGTGACACAGTAAATATAGAGCACTAGAACAGAAATCAAGAAGATCGGTATTTAAATCTTGCCTCCAACTCTTACAAGCTGTATGATCTCGGGCTTTTCAAAATCTCAATGTGTTATAAATGCTAGCTTTTGTTCCTAAAAGTTTTCTACTTCAAAGAATTTGCTAGCAAGAACATTAAAAGTACAAAAATAAACTTTGCTTATATAGGTAACAAATACCTTGTAATCACACCAAATTTTATAAAGAAAATCTCACCTGGGAAATGTTCTTGGATGCCATTATCTGCAAGAGAGTCCTTAACGCACTACTTATGGCTTCTAGGAATTCAGTGTGTTTGGCAAAATCTAAATATCAAAAGACACAAAAACAAAATATAAGAAACTTCACTTTATAAGCATTTTAGTTAAGTGATTGTATAAGAAACAGTGGGAATATAAATAATACTATAATACCAATACTCAACTAGTAGAACAAAACATATCTGATATCCAAGTTGTCCTATAATTTATGGTAGCTAATTATTTTGACATGCATTTCTTTCTTCACATATACAGTGATTCCTTGTGAATATAAATTATAGCAATTAAAAATCCATAAAGGGAACGTATTTTTGTACTTATATCAAAATACAACTATATCTAATGTTCTGGTATTTGCAATCGAACTACACTAAGTATAAAGGACATTAAAATTTGGAAAATATTTTGGATTTCTCAATCTGCCCCAGGATAAATTACATTCTGTTCTCCATTCATTGCTGGGTAAAAACAGCAGTACTTCTTTGATTCAAAGTATTAGCTTAAACCAAATCTTGCCTTTTCACTTTTCTTGCTATCTTGATTCACACTATTCTTTTTATTGAAGAAATATTCAAAATCTTTTTTGGTAAATCTATTTCCAATCTGAAGATAAACAATCCAAAGTAGATAATCTACCCAATAATAGTCATCAATATAAATGAATGACTTTATTTTACAGTTGAATTTTGCCTTTAACTTTTAGATTAATAAAGAGTGATACTGTCATTACAAAAATGGACAATATAGCACCATTTTTCCCCCAATACTTTTTAAAATTTAATCTGAACACTTCATTTTTTTAAGTCTATATAATCAAGAAAGAAAAATTAAAGTCTTGATATATAGCACTTGCTGATTTCTAAGGCGAAAATCCTTACACTGACAATTTAGCAACCTGCTATTGAGAGTTCTATGAAGCTGGCTCTAGCACACCCCTGCCCCAAATAATTCCTAAAATCTATCTCTTTGCACTGAATGGAGCCAGGAGAAAAAAAAAAAAAGACAAAATAATGCTGCATAGGTCCATTAGTTATTTTGTTACATTAATAGGTCTTCACTATGGCAAAGCAGTTCTTTTATACCTCATTCCTTGATTCACTATCTCACTTACTACACTAGTTTTTTCTAAACCATTTCATCCCTCCTAAAACCTCACACAGATTTCATTATGAGAATCCTATATATTTTGCTTTAAATAACTGAGGCTAAACAAGATCTTTCTTTTAATCTCTCTTCATCTCACATATCTAACATGTCTTTTACTACTATCTTCACTTGAAATTTACCTATCTCCCTGCAAAGTCAACTCAAGTTATATATAAGCAACCCTATTCCATTTTATATTTTCCTATTTTCCAGTAAAGTCGCCTCTATTACTCCTTTTTTGTTGTTGTTGTTCATTTTTTTAAAGTCATTTCTGAATATCACCCTATTTGGAATTTTCTCGGCAAAGAAAAGTAGTTTCTCATTTCCTTCCCACTCATTTTACAGATGAGGAAACAGACAAACAGGACTAAGTGACTTGCCCCAAGTTACATAGCTAGTAAGTATCTGAGGTTGGATTTGAGCCCATATCTTCCTGACTGCAGATCCAGCACTCTCTACATTGCAACACCTAGCTGCTCTGTATCATTATTATTCTCTCACTAATCATTCTCTGGCTTAGAATAGGCTTTCTATCATTTTGAGGAATAATTAAAATATATATATATGTGTATATATATATATATATATATATATATACCATCCTTTAAATTTATGAAAAGATCTCAAGAGGAAAAAACAATAAGGCCTAAATGAAGAAACGAAGATATTACTTTTTCTTTATTTTTCGGGTTTTTTTTGTTTTTTTTTGGTCTTTGTTTTCTTTCACAGCATGACCTATTTGGAAAAGCAGTTTGCATGACTACCCATATAGTCTACTCTACACCATGTCAAAGTATATGCCTTGTCAATGAGAAAGGGAGAGAATTTGGAACTAAAATTTGAAAGGGAAAGTTAAAATTGTTTTTATAATTGGGGAAGAAAGGAAAAATATATGTAAGAAAAAAAATAGCTGGAAAGATGAAAACCATCTAAGAAAATTTATTATTTCTGAAAAATGTGTAGCGAGCATATGGATTCTCTATTATGTTTAACAATTACTAAAAGGAAATGAGCAAATAGCCCTAAAGTTTTAAGATATTTCTCTTAGAAACTAAAATTTTTAACAAAATGGATGAAACAACAACTTAGGATCACATTATATTTTTCTTTTCACTATCAAATATATATTGAATATATTCAATCTTAAAAGTACAAACTTAAGCTAGAAATTTTAGGGGTCAGATGGGGTAGACCAAAAAGAGCAAACTATTGTAATATTATTATTACACAACCCAAACAATACTTCTGACCCATATACTGTGTGATTTCTCTACCTAATCCATTCTAATTTCTATAATTTATTCAAAGGATAAGTTATTAGAGCCAGAACAGCAAAAAGAAAGCCACAGTGAAGATTATAGGATGTATAAGCCTATAATTATAGGAAGTATCTTTAATTGCAAAAATCTGGGCAACTTTTTAACAATAATTAAAATGGGGTGTAGGGGTGTGTGCGGAGGAAGAGCAGCAAGGATTAAAGATAGCGGTACAAGGGGCAACTTTTTAATCAATGAATAACATTAAGTTTACATGACATCACAATTAGTTTTTTGAAAAGAGACTATATTATATGATATTAGAGTCTTTGTGTAAAGATTATATTGAGAACCATAAGTCAAATAAGTACATCTACAATTTAAACAATTCTTAAATCATTTGGTTTTTTCCCCAAAACAAAAAAAATATTAACTGTAATACCGCTGATTAAGTTCTCTGGCCCATAATTATATGAGTTAAGTTCCATGAAGAACTAACTTTTCTTCTTCATAATGCAATAGCTAGCATACAGTGTTCATTTATAAATCCTTGTTAAATTGAATCTACATGGTTTGTTCTGTCTGCATGCCTGTATGTTCTATCATACTGATGAAAATTCATGTCAATTAGACTATAAAATACAATATAGAATAAATTCTCAAAATGCTATGTTAGGACTGGTAGTACCTACTAAAATGTTAAGAGAAGACAGCATTTACGTAGAGCTGTCAGTCCAAGCTACACACGAATTTGAAGATAATAGGATTTTTGAATCAGAAGAACCTTAAAAATCACCTAATCTAATCCCTTCATTTTAAAGATGAGGTTAACAGAAGACTTTCATCAAGGTCATGCAGTTTTAAATGGCAGAAGAGGGATTTAAACCCAGGCATTCTAGTGTTTCTTCATTCTAGAGCATAGCATAACATTTATTTTACAATCCACTGATTGATTTCTCCTTAAAAAAAAACATCCCTACTACAGTCATCCTCCAAAAGATGTGTCCCAAGGATATACACCACCAATTCCCAGAAAAATTGCAAATTTTAACCATCTGAAAGAACTGCAAATCAAACAACTCTAAGGTTTTACCTCAACCCCTGCAAACCCACAAAAATGTCCAAAGATGGATATAGTTATGTTGAGGAAGTTGTAGGAAAATAGGCACATAAGTGCATTGTTGATGGAACTGTGAATCAGTACATCCTTCTGAAAAATTATTTAAAATCATGCAATTAAAGTGTTTAAAATGTTCATACCCTTTAATCTAGAATCAAAGTCATACCATAAAGGCATTAATAGCCTAATACCCCAACTAGGTCACCGAAAAGAAGAAAAGTCTTCATTCATATATCCCAAAATCTGTATAATAGGACTTTTTGAGAATGCCAAGAATTGGAAACAAAATAAATGCCCATTAATTAGGAAATAGCTAAACAAACTGTGGTCCATAAATGTAATAGATTATGAAAAGCGAAGTAAACAGAGCCAAAAATAAAAATAAACAGCAACTTACAACAATGTGAATTGTTATACTCGCACAAAAACATACAAATTTTTTCCTTAAAAAGCCCCTATCACTGATGGTGAGTAAAATGAGCAGAACCAGGAGATCATTATATACCTCAACAATGATACTGTATGAGATGTATTCTGATGGAAGTGGATTTCTTTGACAAAGAGAAAATCTAACTCGGTTTCCATTGATCAAGGATGGACAGAAGCAGGTACACCCAAAGAAAGAACACTGGGAAATGAATGTAAACTGTTTGCATTTTTGTTTCTCTTCCCAGCCTATTTATAACTTCTGAATCCAATTCTCCCTGAGCAACAAGAGAACTGTTCGGTTCTGCACACATATATTGTATCTAGGATATACTGTGACATATTTAACATGTATATGACTGCTTGCCATCTGGGAGAGGGGGTGGAGGAAGGGAGGGGAAAAATCGGAATAGAAGTGAGTGCAAGGGATAATGCTGTAAAAAATTACCCTGGCATGGGTTCTGTCAATAAAAAGTTATTAAAAAAAAAAAAAAGAAAGAAAAAGAAAAGAAAAAGGAAAAAAAAAAAGCCCCTACCAATAAAAGAGCCACAAAACTGGAATTTAATTCCCCTTGCCATTAAGATAAGTATAAAAGTTAGATCACCCTTCCTCCCCCAACTCTGGAAATACACATACATTATGTCAAAATTAAGTTTGCTTATATAATTAAGAGGGGAAAGTTTACTATTATATATGGGAAAAGGCTAGAAATGGGGACAATGAAATTGAAAATAAATAAAAATTTCCTTAAGTTGATTTTTAAGAAAATAAAAATGGATAAAAATAACCTACAGATAAGCTATTTTTTCCCTGACTACTGATGTCAATAGCATTACACACATAACGGCTGTTTGGCTACTCCTTTCACTATGTTCCTTGCAATTCCTGTTTCATTCTGAACAAACCTCCTTTTGTCATAGATCTCCATCCCATTCCTCTCTATTAGCCCTCATTGTGAGGCAGCCTCGTACTGATTATGCTAGGTCAGCCCTTTTATTGACACCATCCAACAATCTAGTCTGAAAGAGTAGGTTGGAATACTTCTTGCTCCCCACTGCCACTTCTAGATTATCCTTTTACCACATGGATTCTTAGCCTAGAATCCATGAATTTATTTTAATAACTATTTCGATATATTTGATTTCTTTTTGTTAACTGTTTATGAATTCAAAAACATTTTCAGAAAGGGTTTGTAGGATCCATCAGATTCTCAACAGGATTCACGACACCAAAAAAGTTAACAAATATTGATTTGCCGCCACCACTCAGGAACCACTCTTCCTCTGAATCTCAGAGTATTAAAATATTCTACCTAATCCAGACCATGATGGCTGCTATATACTGATCCCTAGGTCATGATATCAACTCCCGGCTCACCATCTTCCTCTTCTCCCCAACTTGTTCTTATACTAGAGAACTTCAAACCCATGTTTACTTAACTTTCCAACTCCCGCCTCCCAAATCCTCAGTCTCCTTAAGGCCCATGACCTACTCCTTCAGTCACACATAAGAATAGTCTTACACTGCATCAAACTATTACCCAGAAATGGTCCAGTTTTCTAGGAGATATTCCTTTATCCAATTCTTGCTCATTCTTCACACAAGAGACCCTCACTAACTCTCACCTAAATGATCATAACAACTTTCTACACTGTTTAATAAATTCCACTGGCTCCTGGTGTTGGCTCCTGTTTTAACTTTTAAAGTTTTTTTATAATCTAGCCCTAACCTATTTTCTCTGCCTCAATGGACAATACTTCTCATCCCAAACTGTGACCCTGCCACACTGGCCTTGTCTCGGCTCCTCATACATTAATACTCCATCTTCCACTTCTGTGTCTTTGAACTGACTATTCTGTACTCCTGGAATGCATATCTTTCCTTCGAGATGCAGCTCAAATCTAGCTTCTACATGAAGCTTTTACTAATTTTCTTAATCACATGACTTCTTCTCAAATGACTTTGTATTTCTTCAGATATATACATATCTTTGTTATTTCCCCCACTGGCATATAAGCTCCTCATGAAAAAGTTTCAATTATGATATTTGTATTACTAGCACTTAGCACAGGGAGTGGCACATAGTAGGTACTTAATAAATACTTGTTTGCTAATTAAGTTTACAAGTTGGTTTATCAACAATTCTCTCTCTCTTTGACTCTGGAAAATTCATATTAGGGGTAACTTTCACAATGAAGCTTAAACATTTACCTGGCTGAGAAAAAACAAGTTGTGACAGGTGCTGCGCCAGTGTCTGAAGTGCTGGAGCTCCTCCAAGAGAATCTACATCCAAAACAGACAAGATACTGTGGAGGCACACAAGCGCTCTACATTGTATAGTGTTCATCCTGAAAAAAAAGTACACAATGATATAGTTGTGTTCAGTTCAATGATCTATCATAAATTTTTAGTTTTTCTAAGGTGACAAGATAATGGAGTTGAATATTAACATTTAATGTAGGTCCCAGAATAATTCATTCTTGAAGCAAGAGATACAATACATGCTTATAAATGGAAAATGATTGATAATTTCCTCTATGATGAAAATGTGCAAAAACTGTAAAAATTCTTACTTTCTAATTAATGGCTTCCAAGTAGGATTTCTGGAACAGATGTCAACTGCCATGCTGTTTGGAAAGGTAATTTTCTCAAAAATCTAGGGTTTATAAAAAAGGACAGTTAGGTCATAAATTACTACACTGTAGTAAAATTTTATAAATTTTTACTTCACTATCCATACTCAAAATGGGCAGAGTCTCATAGATAAGGATTGGTCTAGGCTCACACTGTTTTTTAAAAGGATTTATTAAGTAATTTATATTACTCATCTCCCAAATGAAGAAATCTAGGTTTATCACATTTGATAAGGTTATAAGTATTTTATATAAGCATTTTATAACGTTATAAGTATACCACTATTTATTTCTCAAATTGTTCCCATTATACTCAAAAAACTAAAAGCAAATAGTTTACCTTCTTGGGAATGAGGTAGTTTGTAAGAGCAGCATGAACCTCAGCAGAAAGGCAGAGTGGGGACATTAGCTGTCCATTGAGTTCATTAAAGGAATTATCCATAAATGCATCACTTTCATCACTACTAGAAAACTCATCCCATTCATCATCAGAAGGATCTGGGCATGAACAATAACAAACCACAAACAAATATAAAAAACAAGAAAGTGAAAACATTGCCCAACCTTCTGCCTCATCATTGCATGGCCAAAAAGCTTAGAGCTAAAATATGAATCTAAAAAGAGTTAAACATACCATCACTGCAGCACATGTTGACAATAATCTCTAGGGCAATCTGTTGAGCTGTGAGTAAGGCTACTGTCTCTTTCAATTCTTTTTCAGTTGGCTACAAAAGGAACAACAAATTTTCAATTTTTGAAAAATAATTTCTTGACATTCTTTGGCTGAAGTCAGAAAGACTACTTTCTCATTTGGAACTAGGCATTGCAGAAAAAAAATATAGTAGAAAGACTCAAAGAGCCAAAGCTGCAAAAGACTAGTAATTATAAATTGTATTTTTATCTTGAAATTAAGATTGTGTTAAGATGAAATTATTGATAAAAAGACAAGTTAGTTCATTTCAAATACACTTTCTATTAAGATCTTTTTGGAAAGAGCCCACCACACGCGTTCCTAACAAGACTTAAATTATGACTTTCTTAGGACTAAAGAATAAAATCTATACTTTAGAAAAACAAAATGTACAGAATAACAGAATAAAATCCCACATGAGCTATGTCCAAAAAAAGATATATTTCATTCTGCATTCTTGTGATCAGAATGTTGTGCATTTTGAATTATGATAGATTAATTATGACAAGCATAATTTCTAGGTCTTTCAAAGCTGTTAATCTTTATAATAAGGCTGCCAGTGTATAAACTCTTCTGGTTTTGCTCATTTCACTTTGTATCAGTTCACTTAAATTTTCCCAGCTTTCTCTGAAACCATCTTCTTTCTTTCTTACAGTAAATAGCATTCCATCAATTTTTTTTTTTTTTGCTATACCTTGTTCAGCCATTCTCCCAACTGATGAAGAGCCCTTCAGTTTGATTGTTTGCCATCTCAAAAGAAGCTACAAATTTTTTTATAGCCTTAGGATTTCTTTTGCTCATGAATAATTCTTCCTATCATCTACCCTAATTCTCAATCTCCCTTCTCCTGTCCTCTTTTTATTTTTCTATTGAGTAAAATGTATTTCTGCATCCATCTGCCTTCTTCCTTCCATTGACCAATTCAAATAAGAATGAGTTCAATCCCTCCCATCAGCTTTTCTTTCTTGTTCATATAGATTTCTACTTGAATACATGGATTATGAGAGAAAATTTTACCTAACCTTCCTCTCCTTTTCTCCCCTAGTATATTCCTCTTTCACTTTTTTTTAAAAATCAAGACATAACAAAGCCCTTTTCAAATGCTAATTAGAATCCTTAGATGACTCCTAAAAATAGGATTTAAAGAAGATACATTTATCATTTCCCCATAATAGAATGCCAAGTTTATTCTTGCTTCATCTCTTAATATTATTCACTCATTTTTTTATGCTTCCTTTGACTCCAATATTTGACATTAAAATTTTTAATAAAACTGTTTTCCTGAGGAATTTTATTTCATAAAATATCTATTTATTCCCCAATAGGATTCTATTCCATTTTTTTTTCTTCAGTAAATTGTTTTTGGTTGGAGGGCCACACTTTTACTTTCTGAAAAAGAGTTCCAAGATCTCTGCTTCTGCATAGGGATGGCTACTTAATCTTGTATGATCACGACAGTGGCTGAATTCTTTCTCGTCTTATGGCATTTTTTATTTTACAGGAAAACACTGGATTTTGACTATAATATTCTTAAGAGTTTTCATGTTTCTTTCAAGAAGTGGACAGTCGATTCTATTTTACTTTGCCTTCTGATTCTAAGAGAATTTTTCTCTTGGGATCATACTGGATTAATACTGATTTCTTTCATGATTTCTTAAAATGATGTCTAGAATATTTGATCATTTTTTGTAATTGTTTTGGCTTTTAGGTAGCCTAATGATTCCTAAATCATCTCTCTTCAATACATTTTCTGTTTGTGCTATACCTTGTAATGTCTATTTTTGTCTTTTGACCTTAATATTTCTTGTTGTCTAATAGCATCATTAGCTTCTATTTGGTCTATTCTGATTTTCAAGGAGTTTGTTGGAAGGAAGGTTATAAGTTGTAAAAATACACATATGTGTCCTAAAAGAAATGACAAGCAAGATGATTTCAGAAAAACCTGGAAAAACTTACATGAATTGATGCAAAGTAAAGAGAGCAAAAAATAGAAAAATGTATACAGTAACAGCAATATTGTATGATGAACTATGAATGGCTTAGCTATTTCTCAATAACATAATGATCCAAGACATTGAAAAACCTAATGAAGTATGCCATTCACCTCCATAAAAAAACAATTAATACTGTCTGAATACAGAAGGAAGGATGCCATTTTTCACTTTCTTTCTTTATTCTTTTTTTTTTAATCTTCTTGTATAAAATGACTGATATAGAAATGTTTTACATGATTATGATATATAATTCAAATACTGCTTATCATTTCAGGGAGGGGGGAATTTGGGACTCAAAGCTTTAAAAAAAACTAAACTAAAAAGATTTAAAAATTCTTTTACAACAGGTTTTGCAAGAGTTAATGCTGAAAAATTATCCATTGTATGTTTTGAAAATAAAAAGCTTCAATAAAAAAATTATTTAATTGTTTAATTTGGGGGAAAAAATATTATCTCTTCCTAAGAAGAGATTTTCTTAAAAGAAAAAACAGATATACGTATAAGGGGAGATAATGAAGGATTTTAACTAACAGAGGATTTTCTATTTTATCCTGGAAATTTACTAGAGTTTACTGAGTATGGGGGTAACATGGTTACCCTGCTGCAGGCTATAGATTAGGCTGGAGACTGGAAATGAGACTCTATTCAGTTCCTAGGATCCAAACTACTTTCTCCTTGCTCAGGCCTATAGCCTATTTCCTCCTCATCTTGAAAAATCACCTTTAGGCACTAGTCATTTTCTCACTCTGTCCTGGACTTATGAGCAGTAAACAATACAACTGCCAGATGGTTTCTATACTGGGCCTAAGATCTCTTCTTGCCCCAGTACATAACTTTTTTCTGCTCTGGAATGCTCTGTGCCACATATTACTAGACATGCTCTGTCCTTACAATCTGGATACCTCTGTCTCCCTAATGGACAAATGACTCACTGATTTCTTCCTTCAATTTCCTGATCAAAATTCAGTCCAGCATATTTTGCTTTAAATATCTTTATAAAATGCAAAGTTAAAAGAAAAAAAATTCTAAGTTAGATTTTTTTTCTTAATACTGTACAGTATTGTGGAAAAAAATTACAGCCCTTCAATTTGTAACTATGCCCAAAGGGCTAACAAACTGCATACCTTTTGATCCAGCAGTGTTTCTACTGGGCTTATATCCCAAGGAGATCATAAAAAGGGCAAAAGACTCCCAGGTGCAGAAATGTTTGTAGAAGCCTTTTTTGTACTGGAAAGAAACTGGAAGTTGTGGATGCCCATCAGGTGGAGAATGGCTAGATAAGTTATGGTATATGAATGTTATGGAACATTACTATACTATAAGAAACGATCAGCAGGAAGATTTCAGAGGCCTAGAGAGATATACACAAACTGATGCTGAGTGAAATGAGTACAACCAAGAGTCCATTATACATAGCAACAAGATTAAATGATGATCAACTCTGACGGACTTGACTCTTGTCTGCATTTGGAGAATGAATTTTGGAGACTGAAATGAGGATCAAAACATAGTATTTTCATTTTGTTCTTTGATTTCTCATTTTTTTATTCTTTCACCTTTTGATATGATTTTTCTTGTGCAGCATGATGAATATGGAAATATATTAAGAAGAACTGGCCATGATTGCTTTGCTGTCTTGGGGGGAGGGAGGGGGAATTTGGAACACAAGATTTTGCAAAGGTGAATGTTAAAAAATATCTTTGCATGTATTTGGGAAAATAAAAAGCCATAAAATGAACTATAGCTATTCTGTAAAGGTGATTAAGAGTTTACTCAAAGATTTTTTGGATTCCTACCAAGACAGAATTAATAACTAATATGTCAACCATAGCTTCAGAGAGATGTTATGTTTTCTCATTAATGGTATTCAACTAGTTACAGATCAGTATAATGGATGCATTGCTTTTAGAATATAGGAACATAAAACAAATATTTTGGAATCATTAATTTTAAGTAAATGAAATCGAAAAAATCTAAATTAAAGAACTGATTCTTTAAATGGAGCTACTGATCAATTTAACAAACTTGCAGTGCATGAGATTTTTAGGTTTAAACACAGCACCTCACAGAGTGACACATAAGACAAATATTTTTAAGTTGACATAAGATTACATCGGTGGTAGAGAGATTTATATGAACTAATGCTAAGTGAGAAGGATGAAGAGAACTTGTACAGAGTAACAATTATCATAATCAAGTGTGGTGGACCTATCTCCTCAACAAAGCAGTGATTCAATGCATTCCCAATAGGCTCAGGATGGAAAATGCTACCCATATCCAGGGAACTATAAAGTCTGAATATAGATCAAATTTTCACTTTTTTTTTCTTTCTTGTGGTTTATTTTTTCCCTTTTGGTCTGATTTTTCTTGGACAACATTACAAATATGAAAATGTTTGAAAGAATTGCACATATTTAACTTTTATCAGATTGCTTGATGTCTTGGGCAGGGTGGAGGCAAGAGAAAGAAAGAAAAATATCTGGAACACAAAAATGAAATGTTGAAAACTATCTATACATATAGCTGGAAAATAAAATACTATTAAAAAAGATTATAGTTTTTCTTGTATAACATGATAAATGTGAAAATGTTTAGAAGAATTGCACGAGTTTAACCTACACTGGATAGGGGAGGAGAAAAGTAAGGGAGAAAAATATGGAACACAAGATTTTCCAAGGATGAATGTGGAAAACTATCTTTGCATGATAAAAATACTTTGAAAATAAAAAAGCAATTATTATTTAAAAAAAGTTTGCTTTGGTGGCACATTAACCAAAAATGGTAACTGATCTTTATGCCATTTTAAGATCCATAAAATACTATACACATAGACATACATGTGTGTATATGTGTATAAATATATATCCATGTATGTATGTGTGTACAATGTAAAAATTAATCTAAATCTCATTACAGTAAATATAGATGATTATGTTTAAGGAGTCCATCTTCTTGTTCTGAGCAGTCTATTCTTCCCCTAGGACCCCAAGACTCAAGAATACTGACAGAAGAATATCTCTCTGATCATTCTATTAATAGGCTAAGCTAGGCAAGCAAATAAATATATGGCTTCCATTACTCCAGTTTCTACTCTGTCACCAAGAATTATACTGCCTTTATGATAACAAAAATTGAAAATAAAGTCATTCCTTACTGACTGGAAAATGATTGAACAAATTGTGGTATATGAATGTAATGGATTACAGATAGGCCAAACACGCAAATTCACAGAAAAATGACCATATCTATATGAAGTGATAAAGTATAAAATAAGCAGAATGAGAATATTGTACTCTATATTTATAGAATTGTAAACAAAACACCAAAGAGCAAAAGAATTTTTGATTAGATATAATGACTAATCTTGGTCCTGGACAACAGCTGATTAAACACATTTCCATACTATTGATAGAGTGGTGAAACACAGATGCAGAATGATGCAAATATCATTAGATGAGAGGATTCAAGTCAATTTTTCTCAACTGCTTTTCTTTCTTATAAATGAGGGTTCAATGTGCAGGTTATATCAGGATAGAATAAGGTACAAAATAGGTGTCAATAAAACAATGAAAGGTGATGGAAAGCTAGGAAATGGCAAAGAAAGAGAGATGATTCACGGCTACAAATATAGTTTAAAGACGTTACCCTATATTTTTATTGTACAAAGACAAATAACTGTTAAAAAAAATCATGCAAAAGAAAATAAGATTACTTTGATGATCAAACAAAAAATCTTTTGCACACACAAAAAATTTCTACACTAATAGAAAAAGAAAAACTATGGGACAGCTAGGTGGCACATTGGATAGAGCACCAGCCCTTAAGTCAGGAGGACCCGAGTTCAAATCTAACCTCAGACACTTAACAATTTCTGGATATGGGACCCTGGGCAAGTCACTTAACCTCAATTACTTCAGGGGGAAAAAAAAAGAAAAAGAAAAACTACCATTTGGGGGGGAAAGTCACTGCTTCAATTATCTCTAATAAGTCTTATTTATATATATACACAAATTATATATATACATATAATAATTTAGAGGGGGGGAGAATATGAATACATAACATTAAGAATGAAAAAATATAAAACAAACAACTCTCCAAAGAATGACAGTAGGAACCACAGGAAAGATGGCTTCAAATGCTTAGTTATAAGAGAACTACCAATCAAAAATTCTCTTAAGTGGAAACTGAAGTAATGTCCATTAACTGGGAATGGTTACAAATTATGAAATGTGAATGAGATATACTACCATTCTGTAAGAAATGAAAAAGAAGACTATTTCAGAAAAACTTGGGAAGACTATTAGGAAAACATCTGAAGTGAAGTGAGCATAAACAAGTGATTGTAAGATGGTATATATTAACAAAGGGTAATAATAATGAAATCAATGCTAGAAGACATTGTAGATAGTGATATATAAGAAGAAATGATAAGTTCTGGGAGATGCAAAAGAATAATCAGCCATTAATTCCTATCATTTGAAGTAAGACTGAGAAATAATTTATGATGGTAGAGGGGAAAAGTCTGAGAATTTAAAAAGGATTACAAAAAAAAAATTAATTATAAATCCAAATGTTTAAGAACATTTGGCAATTAAGTTTATTGAGATTTTTGATGCTTCTCTGAATTCTTGATATTATTTCTTATTATCAAGGCAGTAGCTAAAAGAACACAAAAAAATATATATCATTCCTCCAAACCCAGCACTTCCATGTAGCAAAAAAAAAAATCCAGGATGAAATAATAGGTGGTGAAAAAAGATTCAATGTAATAAGAAAATGCATATCATAACAAGAGCTAATATTTATATAGTACTTACAATGTGCTAGGCACCATGCTAAGCACTTTTAAATTATTACCTCATTTGATCCTCATAACACAGGGAAGTAGGTACTATTATTACAAATACAAGTTTAAGTAAGCATTTGAAGCCAAATTCGAACTGAGGTCATTCTGACCCTCAGGCCCATGGCCCCATCCACTGACTGATCTAGAAAAAGACTGCAGACATCAAGATTATATGATAATCAACTCTGATGGCTCTTGACAAGTGAGATGATTCAGGCCAATTCCAATAGACTTGTGATAGGAAGCCAGAGAGAGGACTGTGGAAACTGAATGTGGACCACAATATAGTATTTTACTCTTTTTTGTTATGTACTAGCATTTAGTTTTCTCTCATTTTTTTTTCCTTTTTGATCTTATCTTTCTTGTGTAGCATGATAATTGTGGAAATATGTATAAAAGAATTACACATATTTAACATATATTAGATCACCTGCCTGCTAGGGGAGGGTGAAGGGAAGGAAAAAATTTACAACACAAGGTTTTGTAAGGGTGAATGGTGAAAACTATCCATGAATATTTTGAAAATAAAAATCTTTAATTTAAAAAATTAGAAAGATTTTGAAAATGAAAAAGATTCCGAACTCTATGTTAGAAAGTATTTCAGTAAAATATCAAGCAACACTTGAGCCTGATAATATATTATCCCACCAAATGTTTTCCAATTCATACCTTATGGGATTTTCATGGAAATATGAGAGAGATGATTTTAGAAGTTAATTTCATTGGAAAATCAGTGAAGGAAAATCAAAGGAAAGGGATGGATTAATTAAAGTTGGCACCCACTTAACTTACTGGAAGTAGATCTGAAATGAAAGTTTTCCTTCTGACTTTTCTTTTGTGGGGAACGTCTTCCATTTCATCATCTTCATTCAAATTATCACCATTCATTTCTTCTGTTTGCTCCGTCTCAGTCTCTGCAGCAGCATTTAACCTTTGAGTTTCAGCTTCCTTCATCTGAATAACAACTTCCCCAACATCTATTTCTAAAACATCAGAGAAAATCTTCAGGAGTGCATTTATGGTATCTGCTTGACTCTTGGAGGGAAGAATATCCTTTAGGTTCCATACTGTCCCTAAGACAAAAAAATCATGAGCATAAAAACAATGAATCATCATATGTCACTCCTCTGCCTAATAAACTCCACTAGCTTTAATTTATTTCTAAGATCAAACAAAACCCCTCTGGTTATTATCTAAAGCCTTTCACAATCTGGCTTTCCTACTTTATTAGATATTACTTTCATTCAAACTCTATTAGGGGAGAGCAAAATTGGCTTTCTTGCTAATTCTTACACAGAACATTCCATTTATTCCTTCTAGTAGTCTCCACTATGCCCTCTAATTGCCCTCAATATGACATCTAAGTATCAGTATTGTGTCAACTGGTGGCCCCATTGTGTCAAGTATCTGCCCCCTTCTGTGCCATCTAGTTATCCCCGTTTTATCTAGCTTCCTTCACTATACCATCTAATTGTCCCCCCACTGTGTCTATTAGCTGCCTCCACTGTCATATCTAGCTGCCCCCTCTACCCATCATGGTGCTATCAAGCTGTCTCCCCGTGCCATCTAGCTATGTCTCATTGTGCCATCTAACTCCTTCCTACTGTACTTCCTCTGAGCTGTCCCCCACTGTGGAATCTTGCTACACCCACTGTGACATCTACTCTGATATACAGCTATCCACCACTTTGGCCATCTAGTTGCCACGGGTACCATCTGATTGTCCCCAACTGAGCCATGTAGATGCCCTCAGTGTGGCATGTACCTGCTCCAATCGGTGCCACCTATCTATTCTCCAACTATTTTAACTAGCTTTCTGTATTATCTAGTTGCCCCAAATGGACCATCTAATTGCCCAATATGACATCTAAATGGCTAGCCAACTGCTAGTCCAATAGTGCAAACTCCCTACCTCCACTGTACCAGCTAGCTGCCCTCCATGTGGTCTCTAGCAGCTGCTACTCTGCCATTTATTTCCCCCTGGTGTGCCATCAAGCTTATCCCTTCTAATGGGTTGCCCCAACTGTGCCATCTATCAGCCCCCATTGTACTATCTGCACCACACAGTACCATCTAGTTGTACCCAATGTGACATTTAGGTGCTAGCACTGTGCCAACTATCTGACCTAATTGTACCAAAACTAGCTACGCCCCCCACTATGCCATCTAGCTCTCCTCACTGTGCCATATAGTTACCCTTAATGTGACATTTAGGTACCAAGCATTGTGTCAACTGCTGGTTGCATTGTGCCAAATAAATGTCCCCTCTGTGCCATCTAGCAGTGCCCCCACAGATTTATTTAACTTCCTTCATTATGCCATCTAACTATACTCCCACTGTGTCTATTAGCTACCCCACACTTTGTCATCCACCTGTCCCCCTCACTGGCTTGCCCACAGTAACCCATGCCTAGAATGAATTCTTCTCTTCACCTGTCTTTAAGAGTCCTTAGTTTCTTTCAGAGTGTAACTTTAGTGCCATATCATTATAGGATCTCCTAGGTTCTTACCAAACTATTTTCTATTTATTTTATATTATCACATATTATCTACCGTGATAGAAAATAAATTCCTTAAAGAGAAGGACTTTCATCTGTGTATCACTAGTGCCCGATATAAGGCCTAGTATAGAGAAGGCACTTATTGCTTGTTGACTGAGATCTGTAAGCAGTGCCATTTCCATAAGACATTGGATACTTTAAAACGAGGTGTAATTTCAGTACTCAGTCTCATTACATGTCATGCTTACATTAAATATCAATAAACTTCAAGTCAATGGCAGCTTCCTCTATCTCAAGGCTTTCCTTCTCTTGATAAAATATAATTCTTCTCTTGATGTGCTTATATTAGATAAGTACACAATGAAAACAGTAGTTATGTGACCTTGACAAGTGACTTAACCCTAACTACCTCAAAAAAAACCAAAACAAAACAACAAAAAAAATTAATCCAAAAAGAAACAAAGGACATACTATTATTCCCTTATACTAAAATTATACCTGCCACTAATGTTTTCAGAAGAGTGTGTTTCATAGAAGTGATGGGTGACAACATTGCTGATTCCAGAACCTGCAGAGCTGGAGCAGTAAAAGATTTTAAGAGTTCTGGGTTATCCTCTGTCACCGCTTGTAAACAAAATGCTGTAGAGACAAAAAATGAACAAATGAAAAAAATAAAATCTGCTTTAATATATAACAACTGGACAACTTAAAAAAAAATCAAGAACACCTTTTATTTTTTCTATTCATGTTTAGCTTGATTTTTTTGGTACAATTCTAGCTACAAAATAGCAATATTAACAGGTGCTTTTAAGAAAGTACGTATTAGGTTTCAAAGGTTTCTGAATTGCGGTATGATTTTATTAAAGCTAAAACTTCATTAAAAATAGCTTATATGAATGACATAAACTCATGTAAAAATATGATCACATTTACAAATAGCTGAGATTTTAATTTAGTGAAATCATTATAATTCCTTTAGTGCTTCTACTCCAGGCTGCCCAAAAGAAAGGAATCAAACCACATTCTTATCACTTAACACTAATTCACTACCGGGGTATTTTTGGTATTCTCAGCCTTTGAGAACTTAAGACCACTTTTATTCAACAGAAAAAAAGGGTAAATTTGTTTGTTTCTTGAAAATCTCCAGTAGTGCAAATACCAAACTAAATCTAATCAATTTTTTTTTAATTTTCTAAAAGTCTCCACAGATCAATAAGGAAACAATTTTTTTATGTGATCTGGCTCTAATCTACTGTTTCCCAAAATAAGTTCTGAGATTTGTAATGTTTTACTCCTTCAAATTTAATTAAATTAACCTTTCTGAAGAAGTAAAAATCACAAGCTCGAGGAGAATCATACCACATTGCAATATAAGGAATGTTATATTAAAATAGGCCTTATGGTCCAGTAGATTTCTTAACTAATTTTATATTAGCCTTATTTTTTCAAAACAAGAGCTTTAAGATTAAATGAACATCTAATTCACTGAACAGCAAAATGAAAATAATTAAAAATTGGTGACTTTATATAACTCATTAAGGTCTTCAAGGTGTTTTATTTTCATTATATCATTTAAAACTCACAAAAAGATTCCAAGGTAGATACACCAGAAGTATCAATATCTCCATTTTACAGATAAGGAAATGACAACAAAAACATTAAGTGACTGACCCCAGATCAGATAGTGAACTAAATGTCAGAAGCAGGACTTAAATACAGACTCCAAGTCCAAAACTTTTATCAAACACCACAATGAAGCACTTGAAATTGCATCAAAGGACTTCAGTTGGGAAAAAGACTTAAAGAGATATGATATAATTGTTTATTGTTAATTAAAGAGATCTGTTGTCAACAAAGGACAAAAGCGAAGATGTGAAAAGCTAGATTTTAATTTTATAAAGCTGACAACTTTTATTAAAATTCCTTAAATTCACTTTTAAAAATTAGTTGTTATATGGTTTCTTTTAAAGCCTAATAACTGCTAGTATAACTTTACCTTACTTAAAAAACACCCTTAATGGCATCCTGGAGGAAGAAAGACATGTGGTGATACAGAAATAACCCTATCAATGAAAATTTATTTTGAAGCATTTAAAATTAAAAAATACCTCACCAATAGTATTTTTCCCTTAAATAATTCTCCTATATTATCTCCATTTTGAAGAAAATTCATAACTTTTCCCAGTATGATTTGTTCCACAAACTTCTTGTCCTCCCATAAAAAAAAACATTCCTTCTTGCCAAACAGGACCTAAGCAGAATGTACCTTGACCTTGTCAGGGAAAACAAACAGCTGAATCAAGGAGCAGCTAAATGCTACCACTCTTTTAGGATAAAGGGTAAGTACATACTCATTCTATTCCCAATTAGAATATTTCTAACTCTTCTCACCCTCATATTTTTCTTTCTCTCACCTCTTCTAGATTGGGAGAGGAAAAATAGGTTTCAGTTTCTCTTCTCAGTGATCTTTGTGGAACATAGACATTCCTTTGTAATAGGAATACAAATATCAGGAGAAACTGAGTATATCAGAGAGTGGTAGAAAACAAGAACTCAAATGTTCAAATGATTCCATAACTCCTAAAGTGAGAGTGGTGGTGATTCATATATATGCAAATACAAAAGAATAAACTAAAAACTTTTGCTTTTTATACATTAAAAAATATAATAAACATATAACTATGAAAACTTTTTTTTCCTCCCAGACTATACTGTAAATACTTAATAAACCATCACTTTTTCTTCACTTACCTACTGAAATAGCCAGGTCAACATTGGTGGAAAACCTACTTAAATACTTTAATACAATCTCCAAGCACCCTTCTTTGTTGAATATAGATACTGCTCTACTACTGCATTCACTAAATTGAAGGGGGGGAAAAAAAGTTTTACTATTCACATTTTAACATGGAAAAAACAAACACATATAATCCCATGAACTAACAAATTTTAGTGAATAAAAAACCATGACATTTGCCAAACTTCAAGTAGACTGAATATTAGGTAATAAGTTTAAAATTCTAAAATTATCACATGGATTTATCACAAGAAAATTAAAAAGTAAAAAAAGGCAAACAGAAATAACTTTGAATAATGTATACAAGTTCAATTATAGTTTAAAATGCAGGCAGAATCTATGGTCGGAAACAGTGTCTTTAAAAATAATAATGGTTTAAAGTTTCTATCCTTGACAAAGATGACTAAAATTTTCACTAATAAAACATAGCTCCTCCATTCAACTATCCATCCAGTATGGATATCTATATCACAATTATCCTTTTATAAATATGTCTATACACAGAGAGAAAACGATTATGTTCTTCAACAAAAATGCTAGAGTTGGAATTCTGCCACTTTAAGGTTTCCACTGAATTCCTATGGCTATATCTTACTGTGACAAGGACTTGGCCTTTGGTTCATATTATACTATTAGTATAAACTTAGGCATTTAAGAAACAGCCAGGTTCAAAGCCTCCTAATAAGGAGTCCTCTCACCAAGAGGACAGTAAATTTTGTCTACAGATACTCATAAAAATATCCAATAAGGTGTGGAAGGATTACAAACCCTGTCAAAAAAGAGCACCAATGCTGATGAAACTAGAGCCACTGAAATATTTTTACAATTTCAATTTCATAAAAATATAACAAGTGTTTTATTATATACAAATTATTGTGCTAGGTGGCACAGGTTCAAAGAAAATGAAATCTTTCAAATAGTCAAACTGCAGGATCACAACATATAGACAAAGAAATATATACAAAGTTACTTAAGAGGGAAAAAGAATATATTAACCATAGAAATCAGGAAAAGCTTCTTAGTCTATGGCACAGTAGTTGAGTGTTAAATATATATATAAAGATTTTGAGGTAGATTGAGGAAAAACTGTGTTCCAGGAATGAGGGAGAAATGTCTGGGTTGAATGCACTGAGGCAGAAGATGATATGCTAAAAGGAATATTTAGTAGTCCACAGTGCCTAGAAGATGAATATGTAAAACAATGTGAAAAGAGAAGGTCTAAAATGCCAGGCTGGGAAGTTTCTGAGTAGGGGAGTAATACCCATTAGATCTATGGTTTTGGAAATTGTTATGGCAATAATAGAGAATAAACTAGAAAACACAAACACTAAAAAGCAGGGAAATAAATTAGGCTATTGTAATAATCTACGTGAGAGGTGAAAGGACCTGAAGAAGAGGGGTTTGGGAGTGGATAAAAAGAAGAGGGGTTTGGGAGTGGATAAATGAGAAATTATGTTGAGGTAGAATTGATGCAAAGTGGCAAAAATTAGTAGATGACACTTTCAAATGAATCTTACTTCATATTTCAAAAAAGATCCACTAAGTTCATCATACAATCTATTTGTATATATGTATATAAAAATGATAACTTTTTCATAATCAGGACTTGGTTATCATAAATTGGTACAGCCAAAATAAAAAAAATAAAAAACCAGACAATTTTCTGGCGATAGGCTACTACTCTGTATGCACTTAGCTAGGTTTACATGACATCTATTACAAAATGATAAAACCTGCCAGAGCTTGCTCTTTACTGGCATAAATTTTGAGAACTGAGGGCCACTTCCATGTCATAATTAGCTGCTAGGTGCTGAAAGGATATAAACATAGTAGCAGAATAGCTAAGTGGCACAATGGATGAAGCACCAGCCCTGAAGTTAGGAGGGGCCAAGTTCAAATCTGATCTCAGACACTTAGCACTTCTTGGCTGCGTGACCCTACGCAAGTCACTTAACACCAATTGCAAGAAAGGAAAGGAAAGAAGAGAGAAAGGAAGAAAGGAAGTCATTTCCCAATCGATAAATGTTCAAAAGATATGAAGACAACTTTTAAACAATGAAATTAATCTTTAATTATATGAAAAAAAAACTAAATCACTATTGATTAGAGAAATGCAAATTAAAACAAGTCTGAGGTACCACTTCACATCTCTCAGATTGGCCAAGATGACGGGAAAAGATAATGAGAAATGTTGGAGGGGATGTGGGAAAACTAGGACACTAATGCATTGGTGATAGAGTTGTGAGCTGATCCAACCAGTCTGAGCAATTTGGAACTATGCTCCAAGAGTTATCAAACTGCAGACACCCTTTGATCCAACAGAGGCTTTGTGGGGTCTATAGCTCAAAAAGATCATAAAAAAGGGAGAAAGAAAAATTTAGAATACAAGGTATTGCAAAGGTGAATGTTGAAAACTGCATGTATTTGGAAAAATTAAAAGCTATTAAGGGAAATATTTAAAAGATGTTTTCTTCATTTGTTTTTTGATTTGTTACAATAAAGAACAAATATATGTGGTTTTAGTTTTATGTTCAGACAGAAAGCCTTCCTATATTCATTAAATGCAGATCTTTAATATTTAATAAAGCATTCATTATTTGATTAAATAAAAGAAATGCTTTCAATTATTTTTTGCTACCTTCCAAAGTTATTCTTATTATCAGTTTGTTAGATCTAAAACTCTTTCTTAATATGAAAGGAATGAGGTCAGCAGAAGAAGCAGTGGAACACTGCATTCAGTTCCCATCTTTAAATATCATTTTTTTAAAAATTTATTTTAGATTTAAATACAAAATAGAAAAAGAAAAGAAACACGGCCCTGTGTACATAAGAACAAGAGAGGATTCAAACTACAAAGCAATAAATTTCCATTTTCTATGTAATAAATATTACACATTGTATTCAGAGCTGTTCATTTTAGATATCATTCTATCTAGCTTCCTCCAATTTTTTCCCCCGGGAATAAATGAATTTACAACTTTTATAATGAATTAAGGAGGACTACAGTTTGTTAATAAAGATTTTTTGACTTATAGGAAGATTTCTAGATTTCTTTTCAACAGAAAAAAAATATTACTCTTCAGAGTCAGAAGATATAAATGAAAAAACTGTTTACCTATTATACCAACACTCAAATGGAGGGGAAAAAAAAATGAAGTGGGGGGAAAAAACAGTTAATGCATGTTTCCAATGGTATATCCATTATCATTTCTACTGGCTACAACTTCCATAGATATGAAATGAAAGATCAAACACATGGTTTTCTGGTTACTGGGAATACTGGTTACTGAATAGCAGAGAAGCAATTCTGAGAATACTCTTAGTCTCTTTTTCTTTCTACTCATATTTACTTTGCCCTGCCTGACATGTCAGACAAGTAATTTGAGTCTGCAAAAGATTTGGCGCAGAAGCACTACTGTCTGAAGAGGTGTCATGTGGAAAAGGAATTTTCTATCACATTCTACTTGGCCCTCAGGAGAGAATTAGGACCAAGCAGAACATTTCATGATCAAATTCCTTAAAATTACTGCTATACCCCCCCCCCCCCAAAAAAAAAGTAATGAGCAATGAGATGACAAGCTGGGGGATGAGGGCAAAAAAACCAAGGGAGGGCCAAGTGTCATTATAATGGTGTATTTTCCTGGCAATGACAATAACCAGCTCCAGGGCAAGAGAAGTAGGGAAGTGGAAATGAAAGAAGTTGCTGTTATGAACAAAGAGATAGGGGTTGAACCATATATAAGACCACAGTAAATTCCACCAAGGGGTCAGTTTCCCAAAAAAAAAAAAAAAAAAGTGGTAAACGAGGTAATTGTAGGAAGTCTACTAAATGGAAAGAATACTCTTACCATATATTCCATAGTACATTCACAGCCTCATTAGCTATGTCTTCAACATAATTTTTATTCAGTTCTTTGTTCTTCAAAGAGACTTCAGGAGAATCTAATCCAACACTACACTGTAACCAAATGTTACAATTAGTTCCTTGTTTCATAAAAATTTGAACAAAAAAGCTAGTATAAAACAGGAATGGATCAAAAATAGTGATATGGGTGATTAAGAAAGCCAAATTATCTTGTGTTAGTTTCACCACATCTATTTCCCTTTTTAGGATAAACAAATGAAAATGAAATATCTACAAGCCACAATAGAATATGGATATAAACATGTTTAATTTCAAAGAAAATTTAAAACTAAGAAAACTGACCTATATAACAAAGATGGCAAAATAATTTTACTGATAAAAAAACTTATGACTTTTTTCCATATATCTTATCCTATTTCTTTTTATAATATTTGAGTAGCTTACAATGGCTAGAGATATAATCAATGAAGTTGAATGACTTGTGAAAACTTTGGGTAAAATTTGTTGGGAGGGGAAGGGAATAGGGAAGGTCAAATGGTTTTTGTCTTTTGATTTACTTTGTTTTCCCCTTTTTGAAACCCAATAAAGGTATATGCAAAGACGGAAAATTTTACTGGTAACACAATATACTCTTTAAAAGGGAATATAAATAGCATGTACTATCAGAAGTTTATTTTTAAATACAAATCATGAAATGATATAAAAGTAGCACTTCAGAGGCAATTCAAAAAATTATTTAAAAAAAGAAAATTAGATGACTGCTGAATTATCAAATGAAGTTAGATCAGTCATATAAATTCAGAGAACTGCCTGAAGAAATTTCACTTTTTCCAGGTCACTATGAGAATCAATTTTTCTAAGACAACAATTACATAAAGGTTTTATGTCAGGATGATAAATCATGGAGGAAAGCAGTCTTTTATCTTTTCAGTAACATTTACTAGAAGTTAAGAGTTCTAAAAAACAAAACATTCTAATTTTTTTTTTTTTTTGGGGGGGGGGGTGTAAATCATCAAGCTATCTCCAAAAGAGGAAAATAGGGACTATTAAAAATAGGGTGAAAGGAAAGGAAGTAGGATAATAAATATTCCTTCACTTATGTTAGTTCTTTACTAGAAAGGTACCAAAAGTCCCACAGAACACTGTACAAGAGAACCAAGAATCTTGTTTGAAATACTGAATAACTTTTTTTATTTCACAATGACAAAATTACTTAAGTTTATATTTTCAAAAACTTTATAATTTTAGAATGCCATCCATAATCATTAACATGTATTTTTAAAAATACATACCTCTTTTAATAGCGCAACAAGTGGTGTCATGATGTCCTTGGTAACCATGTCATCACAAACTTCAAAACCTCCACAAGCACTGAGATTTCTAAACAAGGAGTTAAAATGACCATTCCATTCTTGAATCAAGTGTTACATAATATTGTTTACCTACTTCTGAAACATTCCTATTTTAAACAGTTCTAAATTATTTCCTTAGCTACATTGTAGGTGGGACAAAGACATGCTAAAGAGAATGAAGAGGACTAGAATGGTGAGGGAACTAGAAATTTTGTCCCAAGAGGTCGAGTTTAAGAGAAGAGGCAAGTTTAGTTTGGAGAAGAAAAGATCTGAAGGGGAACTGCGGAGACATGCAAATTATCACTAAAAGAATTTGTCAGATGGAAGAATTATCAATAATTAAAAAATGAAAATTAAATCAATTCTGAAGTTCTATCTCACACTCAGACTGGCAAAGTTGATGTAAATAGAAAATAACACACTCAGACTGGCAAAGTTGATGTAAATAGAAAATAACAAATACTGTAAAGAGGCTTGTAGGAAAACAGGCACATTTATGCACTGTTAGTGGAGCTGTGAACTGGTCTAGTTATTCTGGAAAGCAATTCAGAACTATACTCCCAAAGTTACTAAACTATGTATATGTCCAAATCCAGCTACATCGTGTAATAAGCCAAGAAGTCAAAAGGATCAAAGAAAAAGGAAAAAAGGATCCATACATGAGAAAATATTTACAGCAGATTTTGGTGTAGAGCAAGGTGTAGGCAAAGAATTGGAAACTAAGGGGATGTTGATCAATTGAAAAATGGCCTAAGAAATTACTTTATATAAATAAGGGAATACTATTGTGCTAGAATGAAGGGATGATTTCGGAAAAACCTGAGAAGATTCATATAAGGGAAGTGAGCAAAACCAGGATAACAATGTACTTGTCAATAATGACAAGGTAAGGATAAACAACTCTGAAAGATTTAGTAACTTAGATCAACACAGTTACAAATTTAGAGAACTGACAATGAAGGATGCTATTCACTAATTTGATGGACTCAGGATGTATAATAAAATATATTTTTTGGACATGGCTAATGCAGGGATATTTTGCCTGATTATGCATATTTTCTTAAAGAATCTGTTGTGTTGTGATGAAATTGGCTCTTTTCAACAATGAGGTGATTAATGCCAATTCCAATAGACTTATAATGGAAAGAGCATCTGCATTCAAAGGGAGCCTGAATATGGATCACAACATTTTCACTTTTTTTTGGTGTTTGCTTGATTTTTTTCTTTCTCACTTTTTTCCTTTTTGGTTTTTCTTCTGCAGCATGATAAATGTGGAAATATGTTTAGAAGAATTGTACATGTTTAACTATATAGTAGTTACTTGCTATCTAAGGGAAGGGAGAGGTAGGGAAAAAAATTTGGAACAAGATTTTGCAAGGGAAAATGTTGAAAGCTATCTTTGCATTTACTTTGAAAATTAAAAAAAAACTATTATAAAAAAAAATGTTTTTTCCCAGTGGGAGGAAGGTGTGGAACAGGGTTAACTGAAAAAAAATAATAACATTTAAATTTTACAAAGTTATATTTTGAGAGGATACAAGAAGTAGTTGGGTGACCACCTGTCCATAATGAGGATGTTAAGTTTCAGAACCTTGGTGTCCTCAGACTTCTTTAAACTCTTAAGATTCTAACACTACAGGAAATCATCATAGTGTAGTAGATAAAGGACCATTCTTTAGTCTGTAAAACCTATGTTCAAGTTGCTCCTCTTAACCATCCGTACTAGCCTTAGAAAAGCATTTAACTTTTCTGTGCCACTGGCAACTTTCAAAGATTGTAAATTACATAAAGACAGCAATGGGATGTAATTAACTGAAATTAGGAAGTTAAATGATTGCCCGAGATCACCTAACTCTTGTCTGAAGTAGCAGTGAGACTCAAAGTCCAGCACTTTATCCACTACACCATCTTGCTGCCTCCTGCTAAATATAAAGTACAAGAGTAGGTATATGAAAAAAGTGTTCCAAATCATTATTAATCAGAGAAATGCAAATTAAGACAACACTGAGATACCACTACACACCTGTCAGATTGGCTAAGATGACAGGAAAAAATAATGATGATTGTTGGAGGGGATGCGGGAAAACTGGGACACTGATGCACTGATGGTGGAGTGTGAACGAATCCAACCATTCTGGAGAATGATTTGGAACTATGCTCAAAAAGTTATCAAACTGCGCATACCCTTTGACCCAGCAGTGTTACTACTGGGCTTATGCCCCAAAGAGATACTAAAGAAGGGAAAGGGACCTGTATGTGCCAAAATGTTTGTGGCAGCCCTGTTTGTAGTGGCTAGAAACTGGAAACTGAGTGGATGCCCATCAATTGGAGAATGGTTGGATAAATTGTGGTATATGAATGTTATGGAATATTATTGTTCTGTAAGAAATGACCAGCAGGATGAATACAGAGAGGCCTGGAGAGACTTACATTAACTGATGCTGAGTGAAATGAGCAGAACCAGGAGATCATTTTATACTTTAACAACGATACTGTATGAAGATGTATTCTGATGGAAGTGGATTTCTTTGACAAAGAGAAGATCTAACTCAGTTTCAATTGATCAATGATGGACAGAAGCAGCTACACCCAAAGAAAGAACACTGGGAAATGAATGTAAACTGTTTGCATTTTTGTTCTTCCAGGGTTATTTTTACCTTCTGAATCCAATTCTTCCTGTGCAACAAGAGAACTGTTTGGTTCTGCACACACATATTGTATCTAGGATATACAGTAACCTATTTAACATGTATGGGACTGCTTGCCATCTGGGGAAGGGGGTGGAGGGAGGGAGGGGAAAAGTCGGAACAGAAGTGAGTGCAAGGGATAATGTTGTAAAAAATTACCCTGGCAGGGGTTCTGTCAATAAAAAGTTATTAAAAATAAATAATCTAAAAAAAAAAAAAAAAAAGAGTACGTAACAGGCATTACAAACCAAATACTGGATAACGTTAGTGGGGCGAAAGGTCCTAGCAGATAGAGGGTGAAACTGGTAAGCCAAAATCTTGAGAGAAACGGGGGAGCTTTGCCCACCCCTAGGGGCAGCTGGTTCAGTTACCCCCCCTCCAAAGGGAACGAAGGTCCCTAAAATCCGTGCTCTCCTCGGGCTCAGCTGAGGAGACTGTGAGGAGGAACGCTGAGCCCCACGCTCACCTGGTTCATCCCAGGGGCAGAGGCTTCCCACAATCCTCCCCGCTCGCAACTTGGCCCGGCCTCCCCCAGGAAGCCGACAATGCCTCCTCGCCCGGCCCCCGCCTCCTCCCCTCTGAGCTACCACGACTGCCTCACCTGAGGGGGGGAGGTGAGGGCAGCCCAGCCCCCCCCCCCCATCCCCCCGCGGGCCGTCCCACTCACCGCAGCGCGCCGGCCGCGGTCTCCCGCACCGCCAGGCTGGCGTCCAGCAGCAGCGGCCCGAGCTGCCGAACCGCATCCCTCCGAGTGAGGGCCGAGATGGCGGGCTGCTGCTGCGCTAGCCGCGCCAACCCCGCACAAGCGCACTCGCGGACCTCGGCGGTCGGGTGCTGGAGCTGCGGGAACAAGGGCACGGGGTGTTCAGCGTCCAGGGAAAACGCAAAGGAGGAGGGGACAGACGGTGGGGAGGACGTCCGGAAAGGAGGGAGGGGAAGACAGCAGAGAGCGGGGGGCGGGGGCGCAGAAGCTGGGGAAGAACGTGTCAGTCTTAGCCTCTCCACGCGCCCCCGTGCGGCAAGGAGCGGGGAGGGAAAGGAAAGGAAGCGGAGAGAAAGGGGGCTATCAAATTAGGCTGTTTTTTTCACCTTCTCAAGGAGCTCCACTGCCGGCGAGTCGTCCATTCCGGGCTCCTCGTTCTCCGCTGCTTCACACTCACCGGTGGGAGAGAACGGGGGCCGTTTGAAACGCTTGTTCTTGCTCTTGCCCATGACTGCGGCGCCAGCTGCGAGACTCGGAAGTCTGCGTACAGAGCAGCCGAGAAGGCTCGGACACCAAAGTTGCAGATCTCCGGGAGCTCAGCGGCACCCGCACACAACACCCAGAGAGCACACGTGGGGGAAGCACTGCGCAAGCGCGGCGTGGCGTGAGGGCGGGGGAGGAGGCGGAGGCGCGAGGTGCGCAGGCGCAGAAGAGAGGCCGGGGTGCGCTTTTCGGCCGCAAAACGACTTTTTAGGTGGGAGACGCTGCTAGTCTAGGGCGATAGAATCTCTCTTGCTGTCGGGTTGCGGACACCAGCAAATTTGAATCCCGCACAGGTTGTCCACTCAGTGGCGGGATTGGGGTTTGAACGTGGGCCCTCTGCTTGGATAAACGGTGCCTTTTCTATGGCTCGGAACCGCTGTGGGAAGCTGCAGGGATGTGGATTAAATCCTGTCAGAGAGCGATCGGCCCCGCCCAGCCCGTCTTTTGGCCAGGGAGGGCGCCCGAGGAAGTGAGCGGCAGTCAGAGCACGGAGCCCTCGGATTCTAACTCGGGTGGGCTTTCTGCGGGACAAAGCTGATTCTTGTCAAAGATAACAGCTGGCGGCTACCAAAGAGAACGGTGCAGTGGCTCTCACCGCCGAAGATAAAGGAACGTAGCGTCAGCCTCTCGGTGCTTGAAGGTGATGGAACAGCTGCTGAAAGACATGAGTGGCGAGCCTTCCTCGACCCAGACCTCTGCAGTCCAGCAGAATATTGAATCAACAGCTCTCTGGGAACTAGGAGGAGTTACTTTAGCTTTCTGGAAAGTGGACAGCAAGTTTCGTTCTCTCTGAATCTTTAATCAAAGCCATAAGCTGCTTTCAGACAAAACCATCTTCCCCTGCCACCTCTCTGTTCTCTCTTCTCCGCCTTCTATCTGCACATTAAGAATTTTGCCCATCTTTTCGTTATCAGTATGCGTCACCCGTGAAAAGCAAAATTAAGGTTAAATGTTGGAAAAGCAAAAAAGTTCTGATCTAAATAGGTAAAATTCTCAATAGCAAATATTGCTAGCGCTGGCTTTGCAATATGCAATTGGCAAAATATATAAAAAGATGATGAAAATTTTCATGCTGTCTTAGGCAAATAGAACTACTTATTTGGAACAAATCACTTGGGAACATTGTCATGCGATAAGCAAAAAGGATAGCGAACTACTTTGTTAGGGAGAAGTTTTTTGAGGGCTCTGCTATAACTATAAACACCTTAATCATTTGAAAAGTTATTTTTGTATTTTATTGGAAATAAACTAATTGGAGGAATTCTATTATTGTGCGTCAAAAAAAAAAAAGTAGCACTAATGCTTTTTATGTGCAAAATACTAGAAAATTTAGAAATCAGCCTTGTGACCAAACTCAGTCTAAAATCAAAGGGATGGATTTTATCAGTGCTATTCAAAAATTCTGATTATAGACATTCTAGACTACAGATTTGTTGTTAACAAATCCCTTTAAGAAATATCCAATAGTTGACTAACATGATTTAGAGACAAATGTAACAAAAAAAGATAAACAGGACAAAAATTTTAAATCCTAAATTTAAAATGTCCTAAAAACAGGACAAAAAAAAAAGGAAAATTAAAATATTTGAGGATAATGGAATGTAAATACAGAGTAATATACATGTTCTCAGCTGTGCACTATATTTTTAAAAAACTCATTGTACTGTGGCATAAAAACCTAATAAACTCAGAAAAACAGTAATACTAGCCATATCCATCACTGACCAAAATGCAAAAAAAAAAAAAAAAAAAAAAAAAAAAAAAAAAAAAGGGGTGGGGTGGGGGGAGCTTTCAGAGAAAGAATTTAAAGTTGCATAGAAAGCATAATAATTTAATGCCAATCTAGGGGAGGGGGTGGGGGAGGGGTAAGAGGTGAAAAATTGGAACAAGAGGTTTGGCAGTTGTTAATGCTGTAAAGTTACCCATGTATATATCCTGTAAATAAAAGGCTATTAAATAAAAAAATAATAATAATAATAATAATTTAATGCCAAAAGAGTGATTTAAAAAAAAACAACAACATAGAAACAATAGATAATTTCATCAAAGAAAGTGACAAGAATGAAACAAGATCCAAAACTTTTGGGGATTGATCTATGGCTTTTAAAGGGGTGATTTTTTTTTTTTATTATTATAGCTTTTTATTTACAAGATATATGCATGGGTATTTTTTTCAGCATTGAACCTTGCAAAACCCTCTTTTTCAACTTTTCCCCCTTCCTCCCACACCCTCCCCTAGATGGCAGGCAGACCCATGTATGTTAAATATGTTAAAGTATATGTTACATACAATATATATATACATATTCATACAGTTATTTTGCTGCACAAGAAAAATCGGACTTAGACATAAGGTAAAAATAACCTGAGAAGGAAATCAAAAATGCAAGCAGGCAAAAACAGAGGGAGTGGAAATTCTATGTTGTGGTTCATATTCATTTCCCATAGTTCTTTCTCTGGGTGTAGCTGGTTTTCTTCATTGTTGAACAAATGGAACTGATTTGGTTCATCTCATTATTGAAGAGAGTCATGTCCATCAGAATTGATCATCATATAGTATTATTGTTGAAATATATAATGATCTCCTGATTCTGTTCCTTTCACTCAGCATCAGTTCATGTAAGTCTCTCCAGGCCTTTCTGAAATCATCCTGCTGGTCATTTCTTACAGAACAATAATATTCATATACTACAACTTATTCAGCCATTCTCCAATTGATGGGCATCCATTCAATTTCCAATTTCTAGCCACTACAAAAAGGGCTGCCACAAACATTTTTGCACATACAGGTCCCTTTCCCTTCTTTAAGATCTCTTTGAGATATAAGCCCAGTAGTAACACTGCTGGATCAAAAAGTATGCACAGTTTGATAACTTTTTGGGCATAATTCCAAATTGCTTTCCAGAATGGCTTGGATGTATTCACAGTTCCACCAACAATGCATCAGTCTCCCAGTTTTCCCACATCCCCTCCCAACATTCAGCATTATCTTTTCCTGTCATCTTAGCCAATCTGACAGGTGTGTAGTAGTATCTCAGAGTTGTCTTAATTTGTGTTTCTCTGATTAATAATGATTTGGAGCATCTTTTCATATGGCTAGAACTAGTTTCCATTCCTTCATCCAAAAATTGTCTTCATATTCTTTGACTATCAATTGGAGAATGGCTTGATTTCTTATAAATTAGAGTCAATTCTCTATATATTTTAGAAATGAGGCCTTTATCAGAATCTTTGACTGTAAAAATGTTTTCCCAGTTTATTGTTTCCCTTCTAATCTTGTCTGCATTAGTTTTGTTTGTACAAAAGCTTTTTAGTTTGATATAACCAAAATTTTCTATTTTATGATCAATAATGATATCTAATTCGTCTTTGATCACAAATTCCTTCCTCCTCCACAGGTCTGAGAGGTAAACTATCCTATGTTCATCTAATTTATTTATAATCTCTTTCTTTATATCTAGATCATGAACCCATTTTGACCTTATCTTGGTGTATAGTGTTAAATATGGGTCAATTCCTAGTTTCTGTCAAACTAATTCCAATTTTCCCAGCAGTTTTTGTCAAACAGTGACTTCTTATCCCAAAGCTGAGGTCTTTGGTTTTGTCAAACACTAAATTATTAAAGTTATTGACTATTTTGTCCTGTGAACTGAACTTATTTCACTGATCTAGTCTATTTCTTAGCCAATACCAAATGGTTTTGGTGATCACTGCTTTATAATATAGTTTTAGATCTGGTACAGCTAGGCCACATTCATTTGATTTTTTTTTCATTAGTTCCCTTGAAAGTCTTGACCTTTTATTCTTCCAGATGAATTTTGTTATTTTTTCTACGTCATTAAAATAGTTTTGGGGGAGTCTGATTGGTATAGCACTACATAAATATATTAGTTTAGGTAATATTGTTATCTTTATTATATTGCCTCCACGTATCCAAAGTGGTTTAGGCCGAATATTGGAGGGGGGGAGGGCGGGAATTATGGATAAAATTAGAAAATGCAAAATCTCATCCAAACAAAATAGAAATTCTGAAAATTGAAAGAAATTAGGAAAAATATCCATGGTATTGGCAAATAAAAATTGATGGTCAGAATAAAATGAAATAGACAAATCGTTAGTCTGATTTCTTTTTAATCAAATTGTCTATATCAAAAGTAAAAAGGGAGAATTCAACACAAATAAAAAGATAAAGGAACAATTAAAAGCAGTTTTGTTCAGTTATTTGCCAATAAAATGGATAAGTTGTATGAACAATGATAAAAATACTTAGGCTTTGTTCCTCATTTGCAAAATGAGTGGACTGGCTTCAATACTTCAGTTCTAAATCTATGATCCTATGAAAGAGGAATTCCAGAGAAAGAAATTTTAAAAGCTATAAAAGAATTCCGAAAAGAAAAAATCCAGGAACAGAAAAAATAATATAGATATAGTGTAGGTTGTTTAACAAAATATGGACAGAAAAACAATTCAAACTGCCTATGAGGCAGATTTGATATCTAAATCAGGAAGATATAGAGCAAAACTTAGAAAATAAAAACCAATATCACCAATGAACATTGATGCAAAATATTATCAGAGATAATATATTAAGTAAGGTATTCAGCATGATAGGGTTGGATTCATAGCAAGAAAGCAGAGTTGATTGAATATTTTAAAAAGCATATAGGTGTGTGTTTGTCAAGACAAATCTGGGAACTATATGAACACAATTAGAAATCATTTCAAACAAAGATCTAAATAAATGAAAAAAATAGGAATTGCTCATAGATAAGTTGAGCTAATGTGAAAATGACAATTCTACCTAGATTAGTCTACTTATTCAGTGTGAAACCAATCAAACTGTCAAAAAGTTATTTTATAGAGCTAGAAAAAAATGAAAATATTCATCTGGAAGAAGAAAAGATCAAGAATATCAAAAGGAATTAAAGAAAAAAAAATGCAAAGGGTGATGGCTTAGCCATACTGGACCTAAAATTCAATTATAAAGCAACAGGCATCAAAACCATCTGGTACTGGCTAGAAAATAGAATGGTAGATTAGTGGAATAGGTTAGGTACATAAGACACAATAATTAAGAACTATAATAATCTACTGTTTGACAAACCCAAAGACTCCAACTTCTAGAATGAGAACTTATTATTTGACAAAAATTGCTGGGAACACTGGAAAATAGCATAAACCAACATCTCACACTCCATACCAAAATAAGGTCAAATTGGATATGTGAATTAGCTGTAAAGGGTAACATAAATAAATTAGGAAAGTAAAGGATACTTTTACATATCAGATATTTGGAAAAGGGAAGAATTTATGGCCAAAGAAAAACTAGAGGACAACTTTGCATCATGAAATGCAAAACAGATAATTTTGATTACAGTAAATTAAAAAGCTTTTGCACAAACAAAACCAATGCAGCCAAGATTAGAAGGGAAGCAACAACCAAGGAAACATTTTTTATAGCCAGTGTTTCTGATAAATGCCTCATCTCTAAAATATATAGAGAACTGATTCAAATTTATAAGAATAAAAGTCATTCCCTGCTTGATAAATGGCCAAAGGCTATAAACAATTTTCAGATGAAAGAAATTGAAGTATCTGTAGTCATATGGCAAAATATTCTAAATCACTATTGATAAGAGAAATGCAAATTAAAACAACTCTGAAGTACCACTTCAAATCTCTCAGATTGGCTAAGATGACAGGAAAAGATGTTGGAGGGGATGTGGCAAAACTGGAACACTAATGCATTGTTGGTAACGTTTTGAACTGATCCAACAATTTTGGAGAGCAATTTGGAATTATGCCCAAAGGATTCTCAAACTGTGGATACCCTTTGATCCAGCAGTGCCACTGTTAGATCTGTTTCTCAAAGAGATTATAAAAAAGGGAAAAGGACCCACATGCAAAAATGTGTGTAGCAATTCTATTTGTGATGGCAAAAAACTGGAAAATGAATGGATGTCCATCAGCTGGGGAATGACTGAATGAAAAACCTGGAAAATTTACATGAATTGATGTTCAGTAAAATTAGCAGAACTAAGAAGACATTGTACACAGCAACAAGATTGTATGATGAACAAGTATGATAGGCTTGGCACTTCCCAGCAATTCAGTGATCCAAGGCAATTCTTTAGATGGAAAATGCCATCCACATCCAGAGAGAGAGAACTCTGAAGACTGAATGCAGATCAAAACACACTATTTTCATTATTTTTTTCTTCTGTATTTTTTTCTCATGATTTTTCCCTTTTGGTCTGATTTTTCTCACTCAACATGACTTTTATGTAAAAATGAATGTACATGTATGATCTAAAAACAAAAAAAAGCTTTTTAAAATGACTGAGACCAAAAGCATGCCCATGATGCATGCAAAAAAAAAAAAAAAAAAAAAAAAGCCTAAAGCAGCAGAGCATTTAGAAATACACATATAAGAAGAAAAAAGACCCAACAAACAACCTTGCAAACAACTCGAAATCTACCATCTAAAACCTGTCATTTCTACATCATCTGCTACACTGATTGAAGTGGCATCACAAATTGGGGTTCAATCATGTGGAGAATTCACAATGCCATTCTCTTTGGCAATAGGTAGATTTATTTAGAAAAGAGATTACATAAAGGGATACAGTAGTCACCAGGAATGGTAAATATGAAAACACAGTGGGAGAGCATATGAAAGACAAGTTCCTCAGTGGAACTCATATTTACCCAGTCAAAAGGGAGCACCCCATGAGTTTGGGGCCTACCCTTAGCTGGCAGGCTAAGTCCTGGAAGGGACTAAGCATCCTAAAAAAGTTAGCTGAAGGAAAAGAAATGGAATTGGGAAGCATAGTGGAGCTGGGGGAGATACCACATGGCATGGTAAAAGAGTAAGGAGAAAGGTACCACCATGAAGCCATAATAATTATTCCCATAAATAGCTTTTTACAGGGAAAATTTAATCTCAAGGACATGACTGGGATTTTCAAAAGGACAGGCCAAGGTGAGACTGCTGGAAACCTCTACAGAGGGTAGGTCTTAAGGGTTTGATGTAATGTCTTGGCTAGCTTTCTGGAGGATCTTGGGATCAGCCTTGGTCTTAGTGGAGGAGTGAAGTAGGCATAAGAGCCACCAGAAGGATGGTCAAAGATGGAATGTCTCTATTTCCAGTCCTTTTGGCCCTTAAATACTTCAGTATGATTATGTCATTACAGCACACTAAGATTGCTACTTCAGTTATTTGGGGTTATTGTAGCAATACTGAAACCTAAAATTGACAAGTATTGTCGATGTGGATTATGATGTTGAGCAAAGAAAAAAAGAGGAGGATAGTGGGTTAGCACCAAATGATGTGGTTCGAAGATCAAAAATTATGTGGATTATGTAGATACCAGATGTACCCAGGCACCAAAAGTTGGGGTTTGGTCATGTTGTTGAGGTGTGAGATACCTTAACAGAGATGGGAGTCCCCAGGCCAGTGCCTCAGGTTTTGTGAAAGAATGCGTAGTTCCAATCTCCAAGCAAGGTTTTGGCAAAAGGAAGAAGACTAGAGTGAGAGAAAGAAGGACACAGACAATTTCACCCTACTTTCTCCTGAATTTTTTCAGGGTTCTTGTGGAAGAGAAACTTCAGGTCCTCTATGGGCTCACGGGAATATTCTGAACTACCTGACGGAGAAGTAACAGATTCATTTTCTCCAGAAGCCTGGACACCCAGCAGATTGGAGATGGTAGGTGACGTTGAGTGCCTTGGCCCCATTTTAGGTTACCTGAGAAGTGAAGGCTGGGCTATTGTCATTCTGCAAGGAGCTAGGTAGGGCAAAGAGAGGTATGATCCCTTTTAGCAAGCACTTTGATATGTCCTGAGTTTCTCAGTCCTACAGGGAAAAGTTTCTACCCAATTAGTAAAGGTGTCAACAAAGACCAGAAGCAACTTGAAACCAGTACCCTGGGTATATGCCACTTCTCTGAACAGGCTTCAGGAAGGGGGAGGTTTAACAGCTCCTTCAGGATTTACTTGGGCACAAACGGGGCAGGCCTGGCAGACCTGTCTGATCATTTCTCCCCACTTGTGACCAGTAAAAATGTGTTTCACAAGAAATTGAAGGGTATTTCTTCCCAAATGGGTAGCTTAGTGAAAACCAAAAATAAATTTTCACTGATTTACAGTGTCAGTTGGATTAAAAGTTGGCTTGAGGGTGTTTGAAACCAACCAGAAGGAGAAAGGATATATTCCCCTTTCTGCTGCAAGGGCTTGTTCCTGTAGGCTATATGAAAGGGTTTTATGAATCAGGAAGCTGGGGAATTAACGGTGCCAAAGTCAGGGGTAAAAGGGCAGCAGCATGAGCAGCTGAATCTGCAGCCCTATTTCCCTTGGCCTGAAGTGAATCCCCTCTGGTGTCCTTTACAAAGTATGACTGAAACTTCTCTGGATTTGTGGACAGCTTGCAATAGCTATAGAATCTCTCCTGTATATTTAACAGGAGAATTCTTTGCTGTCAAAAGCTCCCTTTCTTTCCATATAGCTCCATAAGCATGCAAAACATGAAAAGCATATTTGGAGTCAGTATAAATGTTCACTCTCATTCCCTTCCCCAGTTCCAAAGCTCTGGTTAGGGCAATGAGTTCAGCTTACTGGGCAGAAGTTCCAGGGGGCAATAGTTTAGCTTTCAGATTGCTATTGAAGGTCACCACAGAATAACCTGCCTTTCTCTCTTTCTTTCTTTCTTTCTTTTTTTTTTTAAATTAAAGCTTTTTATTTACAAAACATATGCATGGGTAATTTTTCAACACTGACCTTTGCAAAACTTTCAGTTCCAACTTTTCCCCTCCTTCCCCTCACCCTCTATCCTAGATGGCAGGTAGTCCAATACATTAAATATGTTAAAATCATATGTTAAATCCAATATAGTTATATATATTTATACAGTTATCTTGCTGCATTAGAAGTCAGATCAAAAAGGAAGAAAAAAAACTGCAAAAGAAAACAAAAAAACATCAACAGAAAGCATGAAAAAGCTATGTTGTGGTCCACACTGTTTCCACAGTCCTCTTTCTAGATATGATGACTCTCTTCATTACTGAACAAGTAGAACTGAATCATCTTATTGTTGAACAGAGCCATGTCCATTAGAACTGATCATTGTCTTGTTGCCATGTATAATGATCTCCTGATAACCTGCCTTTCTTTCCCACTTTTCAAGAAAGCTCGACCCATCTGTAAACTATTCACCACCTGAACTGTCAAGAAGAATGTTCCTCAAGTCAAGTCGGCTGGAGTAGACAGAATTTAAAGCTTCCTCACAATTATGAATGAAGTCTCCCAACTGGGTGGTGTCAGGGAGCAGGGTGGCAGGATTGAGAGTGTGACACACCTGGAGAATCAGGTCAGGGGAGTCTGATATCTGGTAAGCCTCCCACCAGCAAGCCACTGATGCCCTTTGGCCATGTTAATTGGTGGGGATGTTCCTATGACTTTGCCTATTCAAAAGCAAAAAGAAATTGTGAGTTTTTATGCAAAGGTATACAAAAGAAGGCATCTTTAAGATCTAGAATGGAAAACCCACTTTGTGTCCCCTGGATACTTCACCCAACTATAGAATAGACAAGAGTGGCAAGAGGAGGCTTATCTTGGCCAAAATTTCAAGGATCGCTGTACCCAGCAAAATGTTGAGGGGTAAGAAACCCTAACAGCAATGTGGGTCCCCAGGATGGTGTCGGTTTTTCCCAATCTCCAAGCGAGGTTTTGTCAAAAATGGGTTTATTTTCACTGAGAAGTCTCTCAGAAAGCTAGTTCCTGTTTAGGAAATTAGTAAAGGTTGGGATATAGACTCTTGATTTTATTTATCTTTCTATGGCTTGGAGCTAAGGAGTGAATTGAGGGACTAATTTTTAAATCAATAAGGGTGATGATTGTTTCCTAAATCAAAGTGATTCTCATATCAATTGGAGGTGAGAGTTTCCAGGTAGGGGTTGAGATTCAAGGTTTTTTTTTTTTTATCTAGGTTCACTCTCCAAAGAGTCAGGAGGACACAGTTCTATTATATCAATGAAGGATTCACAGTGATCATTCTCTTTGGCAAAAGGTAGATTTATTTAGGAAAGAGGTTATAGACAAAATGGAGGAATATAGTAGACACCAGGAATGGTAAATATGAAATAGAAAGGGAGAGCATATAAAGGGATTTTAATAGTTAATGATGGAAAGGGCAAGTTCCTTAGTAGAACTTGCCATTTGTTAGGAGAAAGGAAATACCCCATGAGGTTGTTGTATGTACTTAGCTGGAAGGCTAAATTGTGAAAGGGACTTAGCATCCCAAAAATGTTAGCTAGCTATAAGGAGAAGTGGGGTTGGGAAGTGATAATAGGGGTGAGCCCTAAAGCTGTGTCCCCTTTAATCTATGGAAGAGAGTTGACTGGGGGTCTGAAGCTCTCCCCTGGAAAAAGCATGCCCTTCCCAGACAACTCCCTCCCAAGTTAAGTGATTTTATTCATTTGGAGATCTGGACCTGATATTCCTATTGAATTGCTCCAAGATAAGTGATCTCTTTTCTTTTCTTTTCTTTTCTTTTTTTTTTTTTTTTTACAAGTTCATGTATGATTTTTTTTATTATAATAACTTTTTATTGACAGAACCCATGCCAGGATAATTTTTTACAACATTATCCCTTGCACTCACTTCTGTTCCGATTTTTCCCCTCTCCCTCCACTCCCTCCCCTAGATGGCAAGCAGTCCTACATATGTTGAATATTTCACAGTATAAGTGATCTCTTTTCAATTAGAAATCTAGATCTGGGGGTATTGACAACATTGAAGGAATCTCATTCAATTTTGAACAGAAGCCTGAGCCTCCACTGCTAATAAAAGACAATCCTGAACCACGAATCTTTGCAGAGGTCCTAAACAGGATTATGTTTGCCAAGGAAGCTGCTTCTTAGCAAAGCTGCCTGCCAGGACTCTTGCCCACTGTGAAGATATTCTCTTCTCAGTGTTAACCCTTGTTATTTCCCTGACAGGACCTTTTGCCACAAGAAGTCTGTCTTCCAGACAGGCTGGCTTCTTAGTAAACAATAAAGTTCCCTTTTGCCATATAGACTTTTTGAGTTTGCAAATTCTTTCTCTTTGGACCTGGCTGACCAGAGGGCATTCCTCACCCCAATTCTCCCATCCCTTCATTACCACTAGCTTCATCTTTTATACCTCATCAGAAGCATAATGGAGTTGGAAGAGATACTATGTGGCGTGGGGGAAGAGGGAGGGAAAAGACACCACAAGGCAGAATGTCTTGGCAGACTGACCCAAGGGAAGGCAATAGCCATGGGATGGCCCATATGTAGATTTTTTTTTTTAATTTAATAGCCTTTTATTTACAGGTTATATGTATGGGTAACTTTACAGCATTAACAATTGACAAACCTCTTGTTCCAATGACCAGTAGATGTTAAATATATTAAAATATAAATTAGATACACAATAAGTATACATGACCAAATCATTATTTTGCTGTACAAAAAGAATCAGACTCTGAAATATTGTACAATTAGCTTATGAAGGAAATTAAAAATGCAGGTGGGCAAAAATATAGGGATTGGGAATTCAATGTAATGGTTTTTAGTCACCTCCCAGAGTTCTTTCTCTGGGCGTAGCTGGTTCAGTTCATTACTGCTCCATTGGAAATGATTTGGTTGATCTCATTGCTGAGGATGACCACGTCCATCAGAACTGGTCATCATATAGTATTGTTGTTGAAGTATATAATGATCTCTTGGCCCTCCATACGTAGAATTTATAGAGAAATGTAACCTCAAGGCCATGACTAGGATTCCTGACAGGGCATGGCAAGGGGAAATTGTTCAAGACCTGGGATCTCAGGAATTTGACATAACTTGGATTTCAGACTGGACCAAGTCCCCAAATGTTGGGGCCATGAAGCTGAAGTGATCTTTTTGGGTACCTTCTCCCTTCCTGCCTCAGGGACTTTAAGGTGGGGTTGGACTGGCAGGGGAAGTGGACTCAGCCCCTGCTCTGGGGTCCATTCCTTTGGTTTCTGAACTTGCCGGGTCTGGAAAAAGCTTGCTCCTGGTATAGAGTTCTAGTCTCTTCACCTTTAGGTTTCTGGAGGTTTTTGATTGGGATTTTTGGTAGTTAATCTGAAATTTAGTATTGAAAACTATATATTGGTTATTTGCTTAATCTGTTGGTTTGGGAAGGTGAAGACTTAGTCTACTCTTTCCCAATTGGGGTAGTTGTTTCTTTTAAGTGAGAAAACAAACCACTCACTGGAGCTTACCTCCTGTTCTTTTTTGCCCCCCCCCCCCCCCAAATTAAATTCCTTTAACATTACTTGCTTTTAGTGTTTAAAGGAATAGCTTATGTTTATACGGTGTTAATGACTGAATATTTGTTTTTATTTTTCAAGTCTGGTTGTTTTAAAGCAAAGTCATTTGTGAGGCTCTATCATAGGTTCTACTAATGATCAATGCAAGGAACTTTTAAGAGAAGTTTGTTAGATTTCTTATTAACTGGAAATTCTCTGAAAATGGCTATTTCAAAACCCATTCAGCAAATCACGGTTTCATTGCTTAATGAATATGATAGCAAATGGCATCTATAGCTTTCTTGAAGTACCTAGAGCAAGATTTCAGCCTGACAGTTTTGCATCTAGCTTGACTGTGCTCTACAGGCATATGAGATAAGATAGTTTAGGATTTAAAACCTCTGATTAGTGAAACTTGCTACCAAGATGAAATGTCTTAGGATTGTACGGTTTTGAGTTTTGAATTAGAGAATGATTGTCTGAATTAAGTTAGTAACCTACCATTTGAGAGAAATAAATTACTAAAATGGATTCCTGAGTTGGTTATAATGTGGAATTGTTGATTATTATAATCAAGTCCATGCTTTTTTCCTCTTATGGGAAATTTCTCTAATCAGAGCAAGTGTTTAGTAGAAACCATAAGCACAGTTCATATATGTAATATCTTGCTGTTTTCAGTCTGAGTGAAACAGGTTGTGGTCCCTTTAAGAAACTGTAGTTCCTTTTGATTTGTGATCCCTTTCAGATTCTTCCTGGGCATATTCTCCCTAGACAAGTTATCTTTCCAGGATGCCAGAACCTTTGATTCAATTAGAAATCCTGGTCAAAAAGCACCCATTTTGAAGTGTTGATAATTCCAATAGGACATACAGACTGATAAGAATCTAAGCCCCAGAACCTGGGCTGTCCCAGTCCCCATCAAGACACCCAATATAATAGCTCTCCTCAACCAAAGTCTTTGCAGATGGACCTAGGTAGCTCACTTAGCTGCCAAGACCTTCTGTCCACTGAGAACTGCATTCTTAGTGCAAAACTCCATTTTCCCATAGATCTGCCACTATAGAAGTCGGTCTTTTGGTAAACCGATTTCTATCCAACAATAAACTTTCATTTTGCAGCCAATAATTCGGGAACAAGTGAATTCTTTCACTCCTAAAACCTGCAGCCGATTTAAAGGGGATTCTTAATAACTCTCTTATAGCCACTAACCTCTAGACCACCAGGAATTGAGACCACTCAAACCACATCATGAGTAGTCATTATATCTTATAATTAGGTAAATGAGTAACTTGGCTTAGTCATCTATCTGTTGCCAGATGTATATGTTTGTATGAAATAAGGAATCTAGTATTTTGGCTTAAAGAAGAGGATTTTAGTGTATTTACATTTTCTTAGAGGGATATAGTTTATGAAACATTTTGTTATATTAATGGGAAAGTAACTTGTTTAAATTTGTTAATATGGGAATAACATTTGTTTATAAAATCTTGTATAGTATGTATACTGTTTTCTTTTAAATAATTTATTGAAAAGCTGCTTTTCAATATATAAGGATAGTTTACCTCTCAGATCTGTGGAGAAGGAAGGAATTTGTGGCCAAAGAACTGGAGTACATTATGTAATACAAAATGGATAATTTTGATTATATTAAGTTAAAAAGTTTTTTTTACACACAAAACCAATGCGGACAAAATTAAAAGGGAAGCAATAAACTGGAAGAAAAAATTACATTCAAAGATTCTGATAAAGGCTTCATTTCTTTTATTTTTTTTATTAAAGCTTTATTTTCAAAACATATGCCTGGATAATTTTTCAGCATTGACCTTTGCAAAATCTTGTGTTCCAAATTTTCTCTTCTCCTCCCTACCTCCTCCCCTAGATGGCAGGTAATCCAATATATGTTAAACATGTTAAAATATAAATTGAATATATATATACACACACACATTTATGCAATCATCTTGCTGCACAAGAAAAATCAGATCAAAAGGAAAAAAAATGAGAAAGAAAACAAAATGTAACTAAACAACAACAATAAGAGAATGTTACGTTGTGATCTACACTCAGTCCCCATAGCCCTCTTTCTGCATGTAGATGGCTCTCTTCATCAGAAGATCATTGGAACTGGCATCAATCATCTCACTGTTGAAGAGAGTCAAATCCGCTAGAATTGATCATCATCTAAACTTGCTGTTGCTGTGTAAAATGATCTCCTGATTCTGCTCATTTTGAAGAGGTTTGAGGTTGTGTCCCCAAATGATGAGATTTGGCGCAGGACAGGGAGTTGTGGGAACCCCTTAGGTTAGTGCAAAGGTCCTTCATAAAGAAATTTATGAACCCGAAAAGCTAGACTGGCAAAAAGAAGTTATTGGCATTGGGAAGTCAGCCTTTGCTATGCATGAATAGAAAGACTGAATTCCTTGGTGGTAAGGTCCCAACAGAGGGATATAAAATTTCTAGTGGAAGAGTTCTGGCAGAGAGAGTTTCTAGCAAAGAAATCCTGTAGCAGAGAAAGTGAATTAAGTCTTGTTAGGGAAATAGAGAGCTAAAGATAAATATGGAGTAACGCTGAAAGAGAATATCATTTCAGCAGACAGATGGTTCCAGCTTATGCCAAGGGGAGAGAGATTGCTTGGTATGGCATATTAGATCCTCTGCAAAGAAATGAGTTTTAAATTGCAGTTTTTATATGGAAATCTGAGACAGAAGTTTCAACAGAATGAGATTCCCTCAATGCTATCACTGCCCCCAAGCCTAGATGAGACCACTTACTAGGAGGGTTTTGAGCCAATTTTCAGCTCAATAGGGGTTGATAGAAATCTAGATCTCCAGCCAATTGAGATTACTTAAATTTGAGCTAAGTAGGGTGTGGTCCTGGACTTAACTAGTCCCACCAAGAGAATGAAATCACTTTATCTTGATTCCCTGGGGCAGGTCTTTCACAGAGGCAGGATTCAAGAAGAATCTCTCCTTCAAGGAACTTCTCAAATGCTTTGCCTCATGGCTCACCCCCAAAGTCAGAGAGAGAGAAAGAGAGTTTCGGGGCGCCCCTCATCAATTTCACTCAGCATCAGTTCATGTAAGTCTCTCCAAGGCTCTCTAAAATCATCCCACTGATCATTTCTTATAGAACAATAATATTCTATAACATTCATATACCATAATTTATTCAGCCATTCTCCAACTGATGGACATCCACTCAGTCTCCAGTTACTTGCCACTATAAAAAGGGCTGCCACAAACATTTTTGCACATGTGGGTCCCTTTCCCTTTTTTATTATCTTTTTGGGATACAAGCCGAGTAGAAACTGCTGGATCAAAGGTTATGCACACTTTCACAGCCCTTTGGGGATAATTCCAAATTGCTCTTCAGAATGGTTGAATTAGAAATGAGGCTTTTATCAGAACTTTTAAATGTAAAAATGTTTTCCCTATTTATTGCTTCCCTTCTGATTTTGTCTGAATTAATTTTGTTTGTACAAAAATTTTTTAACTAAATATAATCAAAATTATCTGTTTGTGTTCAATTATGAGTTCCAGTTCTGCTTTGGTCACAAATTCCTTCCTTCTTCACAGATCTGAGAGGCAAACTATCCTATGTTCTTCTAATTTGCTTATAATATCATTCTTTATGTCTAAATCATGAACCCATTTCAACCTTATCTTGGTATATGGTTTAGGTGTGGATCAATACCTAGTTTCTGCCATACTAGTTTCCAATTTTCCCAGCAGTTTTTATGAAGTGAGTTTTTATCCCTCAAGGTGGGGTCTTTGGGTTTGTCAAAAAAATAGTTATTGACTATTTTGTCCTGTGAACCTAACCTATTCCACTGATCAAGTACTCTTTTTCTTAGGCTTTATTTCTGAAATATAGAGAACTGACTCAAATTCAAAAGAATTCTAGCCATTCTCCAATTTATAAATTGTCAAAAGATATGAAGACAGTTTTCATTTAAATTAAGAAATTAAAGAAATTAAAACCATTTCTAGTCATATAAAAAAGGTGCTGTAAATCACTATTGAACAGAGAAATGCAAATTAAGACAACTCTTAGATACTACTATACACCTCTCAGATTGGCTAAAATGACAAGAAAAAATAATGAGGAATGTTGGAAGGGATGTGGGAATACTGAGACACTGATGAATTGTTGGTAGAATTGTGAACTAATTCTACCATTCTGGAGAGCAATTTGGAACTATGCCCAAAGAGTTATCAAACTGTGCATAAACTAATCCAGGCTCAGTTTCTACTGGGCTTATATACCAAAGAGATCATAAAGGAGGGAAAGGGACCCACATGTGCAAAAATGTTTGTGGCAGCCCTTTTTGTAGTGTTGTGCCACAATTCTCATTTAATGTCCTGACCCAGTTTCCCTAATTGTCCTATTTAGCTATTCTGCCTTAGGTTATAACCATTCCCTCTTAATGTCTGATAGGATAAAGGTTTTATATCTTAGACCTTAGGCTATACTCATTCCCTCTTAATGTTTAATGGGATAAAGATCTTTATTCATTTTAGATATCATTAGCACATCAGGAGCCTCTCTAATACCTCCCTCCATTATGTCATGATAGATGCCTTCCCCCATTAGGTCATCCCCATCCAGGTACCTCCCCCATTATGTCATTGTTCTTGTTACCCTATAAAAGAATCTTGTATCCTACATTCAGGGCTGGATTCTTGGAGACCATAATCTCATTCAGTCTTGGGATCAAACCATGGATCCATTTGATCCCAGTAAATCTATGTGATGGTTTTCTTGGAGGCAGCCTTAGTCTGCCAGCAGCCAGCTGGTAAAAATTGCAAACTTTTATTTCTCCTTCCAAAATTAGCCCGGTGAGTTGAGGCCTATCTCACTGCCTGGCTCCAAGAGATCTTGCAGCTTTGTTGCCCCCAAGCCTAGATGAGACCACTTACTAGGAGTGGTTTTGAGCCAATTTTCAGCTCAATAGGGGTTGATAGAAATCTAGATCTCCAGCCAATTGAGATTACTTAAATTGTAGGCTTCTGCCTCTGCTTTCTTCAGCCTCCAGTCAGCTCCGACTTGTGGCTTCTCAATCTCCAGTCTGTGGCGAGTAGTCTTTTCTTCCAGAGTGTTCTGTCTCAGAGCCCTGTTGATGTTCTGGAGAAAATTCTCTTTCGCTCCAAGAGCTTCCTCCATATATATCATCTTCCAAAGGTTAACTCCTCCTTCTCGAGGCAGGGATTATGGGTTATCTCCCAGAGTGGTCTCTGGTCCTAAGAATTTCAAGGGAGGTGTGAATTCAGACTAAGCCAGCCCTGAATTCTCCTGTGAACTCCATTGAGTACTTAGATACTTAAGCTCTCTAAAGGTGTGAACACAATCATTGTTCAATCAGTTCCACTTAGTATCTTGTTTCAAGTTCTGGCCCAAAATAACTCTAAGATTAAATTAACTCCAATGTCTTTAACACTTTGTAAAGAAATGTCTTAACACTTTAGTAAAGATTCCAACAAATCTCTCCATTTAATAAACTATTAAATTGTTCTCTAATCTTTGTCTTGCTCAGTTTCTCCAGCATGATAGTGGATGCCCATCATCAGTTGGAGAATGGCTGAATAAGTTGTGGTATATGAATGTTATGGAATATTATTGTTCTGTAAGAAACGACCAACAGGATGATTTCAGAGAGATCTGGAGAGACTTACATGAACTGATGCTGAGTGAAATGAGCAAGACCAGGATATCATTATACATGGCAACAAGAAGAGTATACAATGATCAATTCTGATGGACGTGATTCTCTTCAACAAGGGGGTCATTGAGGCCAGTTCCAATGATTTTGTGATGGAGAGAGCCATCTATACCCAGAGAGAGGACTGTGGAGACTGTGTGTAGATAACAACTCTCTTTGTTGTTGTTGGCTTGCATTGTTTTCTTTCTCTTTTTTTTTTTCCTTTTTGATCTGATTTTTCTTGTGCAGCATATTTGTGGAAACATGCATAGAAGAATCTTCCATGTTTAACATATTGGAATACTTGTCATCTAAGGGAACAGATAGGGGGAAAAGGAAAAAAAAAACTTGGAACCCAAGGTTTTACAAGGGTGAATATTGAAAATTACATATATATGTTTTTAAAAATAAAAAACTTTAATAAAAAATACTGGCAGAGAGGCTTTACACATGCCTCTTTTAGAAGCTTGGATTAATCTCTCTCAATATACAGGTGTTATGTGTTATGTGTTAATGAAGGATTTTGTCAATAACTCTGTTATTCTGATGGGATTCCCCCTTTTCTCAAAATTGCTTTTGAGTTATAATTCCTATTAAAAGAGATGATGCTAAAAAAAAAAAAAAAAAAGAGATGATGCTTAACTAGCTATTTGCAAAATCTTCAGGGAAAATATAAGCACACCTCTCAAGAATGAGGGTTCTGCTCTTTGTACTTGTTTTTCCTCTAGACTTTGAGCAATTCACCTTCAAATGATCAGCACTGGACAGCTGTATTCACCAACTTCAGGCATCTGACCCAATGGATCTTCAATCAGCTCAAGCACCTTCAAATGGGACCCTCTAAGATGATCTATTCTCAGCAGGAAGTAGTTTCAGGAAGATGAGATCATCATGCCACACCCCAAAAGATTTTGGACCCAGTTGTATCATGAACAACTAAATAGTTCATGAAACTAATAAATAAAACTTGGAACTTTTTTTTTTTTAATAAATAGGATCCAATGTGATAATATTTACAAAGTTCTTTGCAAAAATCATAGTACAATACACATTATTATTATTGTTAAAATATGTTGTTCTTACTTAAAGTGGCAGGGGGAAATATTAGATTAGAAGCTGAGCTCTTTTTTTTTTAATTTTTAATAGCTTTTTATTTACAAGTTATATGTATGGGTTATTTTACAGCATTGACAATTGCCAAACCTTTCCTTCCAATTTTTCCCCTCCTTCCCCCACCCCCTTCCCTAGATGGCAGGATGACCAATACATGCTAAATATGTTAAAATATAAATTAAATCCAAAATAAGTATCCAAACCGTTATTTTGCTGTACAAAAAGAATCAGACTTTGAAATAGTGTACAATTAGCCTGTGAAGGAAATCAAAAATGCAGGCAGGCAAAAATATAGGGTTTGGGAATTCTATGTAATGGTTCTTAGTCATCTCCCAGAGTTTTTTCCTGGGTGTAGCTAGTTCAGTTCATTACTGCTCCTTGGAACTGATTTGGTTCATCTCATTGCTGAAGATGGCCAGGTCCATCAGAATTGATAATCATATAGTACTGTTGTTGAAGTATATAATGATCTCCTGGCCCTGCTCATTTCACTCAGCATTTCTGAAATCATCCTGTTGGTCATTTACCGAACAATAATATTCCATAATATTCATATATCACAATTTATTCAGCCATTCTCCAATTGATGGGCATCCACTCAGTTTCCAGTTTTTTGCCACTATAAAGAGGGCTGCCACAAACATTCTTGCACATACAGGTCCCTTTCCCTTCTTTATGATCTCTTTGGGATATAAGCCCAGTAGTAACACTGCTGGATCAAAAGGTATGCACAGTTCAGTAACTTTTTGAGCATAGTTCCAAATTGCTCTCCAGAATGGTTGGATATATTAATAGTTCCACCAACAATGTATTAGTGTCCCTGTTTTCCCACATCTCCTCCAACGTTCCGCATTATCTTTCCCTGTCATTGTAGCCAGTATAACAGGTGTGTAGTGGTATCTCAGAGTTGTCTTAATTTGCTTTTCTCTGATTAATAATGACTTGAAGTATCTTTTCATATGGCTAGAAATAGTTTCAGTTTAGAAGCTGAGCTCATTTTAAAAAAATATTATTCATAAAAACACGCAAAAATAAGATAAATCACTAGCTAATTTAATTTTTGAAGAAGAAAGCCCAATAATCAGGATCAAAAATGAAAAAAGGTGAGCTCCCAACAAATGCAGAATAAAAACAATTATTAGGAATTATTTCTTTTTAAAAAATTTTATATTTTATTATTTCCAATTACATGTAAGAACAATTTTAACATTCTTTCTTTTTAAATATTGAGTCCAAATTCTCTCCTTCCTTTTTCTCTTCCCAACTTGAGAAGACAAGCAACTTGATATAGATTACACCCATGTAGTCATGCAAAACATTATCATATTAACCATGTTGCAAAAGAAAATACAGACCAAAAACAAAATAATAAAAAAAAACCAAGGAAAATAAATATTTTAAAAAAAGCATGTTTCAATCTGCATTCAAACTATCAGTTCTTTCTCTGGAGATGGATAGCATTTTTCATCACAAGTCCTTCAGAATTGTGTTGGATAATTGAATTGCTAAAAATAAGTTATTCAAAGTTGATCATCTTACTGTTAATGTTTTTGTTCACTTCACATCAATTTATAGTGTATTTTCCAGAATTTTCTGAAAATATTCTGATTGTCATTTCTTATCACAATCATATACATCAACTTGTTCAGGGACTCCTCAGTTGATGGACATCCCTTTGATTTCCAATTCTTTACCCACCAAAAAAAAGTGCTATATTTTTGTACATATTGGTTTTAAAAAAGTTTTTTTTTCTGTCTGAGATCCAGAATTAGCATTACTGAATCAAAGGATATGCAGTTTTTATAAGTTTTTGGGCATAGTTCTAAAATGTTCTTCAGAATAGTTGTCAGTTAACAATTCTACCAACAATACATTATTGTCCCAATTTTTCCACATCTCCAACATTTTAATTTCCCTTTTTTGTCATATTAGTCAATCTAATAGGTGAGAAGTGGTACCTTAGAATTGCTTTAATTTGCATTTCTCTAATCAGTAATGATATAGAGGATTTTTTTTCCACATGATTAGAGATAACTTTTATTTCTTCTCTGAAAATTAACTATTAATATCCTTTGGACCATTTATCAATTGGAGAATGACTCATATGCTTAATTTGAGAAATGAGATTTTTATCAGAGAAATTTTCTGTAAAAATTCCTCCCCTCTCCCCTCCGGTTTTTTTATTTCCTTCTAATCTTAGCTGCTTTGCTTTTGTTTGTACAACCCCTTTTTAATTTAATGTAATCAAAATTATCCATTTTGCTTCCCAAAATGTTCAGTCTCTTGTCACAAATTCTTCCCTTATCCATAGATCTAACAGGTAACATATTAAGAATTATTTCATGAAACTGGGACACTGATACATTGTGCTCTATGAAATAAATATCTTTCATAGCTTATAAACTTTCCTTTATCTTAAATCTTTTTCTCTCCTACTCCTACCTCTGTCATTCAGTAACTTCTCTTCTTTTGAGGTTCCTGCTATTCAGTTACCCAATTATTGTTTGCAATACTCCAGGTTACTCCTCTTCCTTCCTCAATGAATTCAGTACATGGATAAGAATTTTTCTTCTTCCCCAGTTTCTGCTTTCATATTAGGGCACTTTAACATATGTGTTAACTGGTAACTGTACTTCAAATACCCTAACAACTCAGCTGCTTAATTTCCTTCCTTTCAACATTATCATTCCACCAAAACTACTGTCTCCAAAGTTACCAGTGATCTTTTAGTTGCCAAATCCAATTATCTGGGGTTTGGAGATCACATGAACAACAAGATAGTAGAAGACATTTTTTCTGTTCCTTAAAATCTTCCAAATCGCTCCAAAAAATAAAATATGTTCTGCTGACTTCATATGTATCATAGGTATTGGATTTTTTTGTTTTATTTGTTTGCCTTCTTGGGGAGGAGAGAGGGAGGAGTGGGAAGAAAAGAATTATGAACTGAAAATAAAAATAAAAAAAGAACAAAAGTTGTACACAAAAGATAAACTCCCAGAATCCAAAAGAAAGTTTAAAAAAAAACTTAGAAACCCAGAAGAGGCTCACTGACCCCGACTTCACTCAGCACCCTTCCCTACTTCCCATTTGGCATCAAGCCTACTAGCAGACCCAAGACATATATATATATTTTTTATTTAATAGCCTTTTATTTACAGGATATAAACATGGGTAACTTTACAGCATTAACAATTGCCAAACCTCTTGTTCCAATTTTTCACCTCTTACCCCCCACCCCTCCCTAGATGGCAGGATGACCAGTAGATGTTAAATATATTAAAATATAAATTAGATACACAATAGGTATACCCGACCAAAACGTTATTTTGCTGTAGAAAAAGAATCAGACTCTGAAATATTATACAATTAGCTTGTGAAGGAAATCAAAAATGCAGGTGTGCATAAATATAGGGGTTGGGAATTCAATGTAATGGTTTTAGTCATCTCCCAGAGTTCTTTTTCTGGGCATAGCTAGTTCAGTTCATTACTGCTCCATTAGAAATGATTTGGTTGATCTCGTTGCTGAGGATGGCCTGATCCATCAGAACTGGTCATCATCTAGTATTGTTGTTGAAGTATATAATGATCTCCTGGTCCTGCTCATTTCACTCAGCATCAGTTCGTATAAGTCTCTCCAGGCCTTTCTGAAATTATCCTGTTGGTCATTTCTTACAGAACAGTAATATTCCATAATTTTCATATACCACAATTTATTCAACCATTCTCCAACTGATGGACATCCATTCAGTTTCCAGTTTTTAGCCACTACAAAAAGGGCTGCCACAAACATTCGTGCATATAAAGGTCCCTTTCCTTCTTTATAATCTCTTTGGATTATAATCCCAGTAGTAACACTGCTGGATCAAAGGGTATGCACAGTTTGATAACTTTTTGAGCATAGTTCCAAACTACTCTCCAAAATGGTTGGATTCGTTCACAACTCCACCAACAATGCATCAATGTCCCAGTTTTCCGCATCCCTCCAACAATCATCATTATTTTTTCCTGTCATCTTAGCCAATCTGACAGGTGTGTAGTGGTATCTTAGAGTTGTCTTAATTTGCATTTCTCTGATGAATAATGACTTGGAGCATCTTTTCATATGACTAGAAATAGTTTCAATTTCTTCATCTGAGAATTGTCTGTTCATATCCTTTGACCATTTTTCAATTGGAGAATGGCTTGATTTTTTATAAATTAGAGTTAATTCTCTATATATTTTGGAAATGAGGCCTTTATCAGAACCTTTGACTGTAAAAATATTTTTCCCAGTTTATTGCTTCCCTTCTAATCTTGTCTGCATTAGTTTTGTTTGTACAAAAACTTTTCAGTTTGGTATAATCGAAATTTTCTATTTTGTGATCAGTAATGATCTCTAGTTCTGCTTTGGTCATAAAGACCTTCCCCTTCCACAGGTCTGAGAGGTAAACTATCCTATGTTCCTCTAATTTATTAATAATTTCATTCTTTATGCCTAGGTCATGAACCCATTTTGACCTTATCTTGGTGTACGGTGTTAAGTATGGATCAATGCCTAGTTTCTGCCATATTAGTTTCCAATTTTCTCAGCAATTTTTATCAAACAGTAAGTTCTTATCCCAAAAGCTGGGATCTTTGGGTTTGTCAAAGACTAGGTTGCTATATTTGTTGACTGTTTTATCCCTTGAACCTAATCTATTCCACTGATCAACTAATCTATTCCTTAGCCAATACCAAATAGCTTTGGTAACTGCTGCTCTATAATATAATTTTAGATCTGGTACAGCTAAGCCACCATCATTTGATTTTTTTTTCATTAATTCCCTTGAAATTCTTGACCTTTTGTTTTCCATATGAGCTTTGTTGTTATTTTTTCTAAGACCCAAGACATATTTAAGCACAGGCTTAAATCACAACCCACTGCTGCACCTTTCCCCCCCTTTTCTCTTTCCATTGTTCTTGAGATTTTAGCTGCAAACTCCCTTCAGGAGCAAAAGCCTTCTTGATACTGCATCCCAGAAGTAACTGCAAAATTCTGAACTACTAGTGATGAGGTTTAGGTTTGGGGGTTCCCTTCTGTCAGGGAACCAAATGATGAGGTCTAGATTTAGGGAACCAAAATGAGATTAGGGTTTCTGGTGGTCAGGGAGTTAAATGATGAGGTCTAGTGGCAGGTTCGGTGTTCAGGGAACCAAATGGAGAGGTTTGGCTCCCCTAAAATCCTTGGGATTCGGCACATCGGTAGGGAGTTCTGGGGAACCCCCCCTTCTGGCGGCACAGAGATTCTTCGTAAAGGAAATTACAAACCCAAAAAAGCTAGACTGATAAAAAGAGATTTATTATATGCACTGGGAAGTCAGCCTTTACTATGCATGAATAGAAAAGCTGAATTTCTTAGAGACAAAGTCCCAACAGGGGAGTAAAGTAGTGGAGGAGTCCTAGCAGAGAAGTAAAGTTTAGAGAAATCCTGACAGAGGGGCATAAAGTCTCGGTAGGGAAATAGGTGAGGATAAAGAGATAAATATTCACTGGAAGAGAATATTATTCTAGCGGGCAGAGGTTTCCTTGGCATAGCATGGCATGGTGTGGCATGTTGGGACCTCAGCAAAGAGACGGTTTTAGATTGGCTCTTTTATAAGCCTTGGCTACAAGCTGGGAGTTGCTCTTGATAGAGCTGGGTCCAGGTTGAGCTAAATTTGAATAGAATTGTATGAGTCTTTAATTCAATAGGAAGCTTAAGCAGCGAGTGTTATCAATGGAAGTGGTGTCCACCTCTCAGGATCTTTTAGGGAAGCCAGGATTCAAGGAGAATCTGTCCTTCAAGGAGTTTTAGAGAGTTTTGGGTTTCCTTCTGGAACCCCAAATTCCATGGAGAATTCAAATTCCATGCTAAAGAAGTAAGACAGAGAAAGTGGGACAGATCACTAGGATAGGATATAGTATATAATGAGAAGTATGTCACTAAACATAACATACAGCTGGGACTAGTTCTAACCTCTCAAAAGTCAGTTGATACAGAGAATTAGAATTGTAAACTACGATCCTACGACCTAGTGTAAATGGAGGGGGGGAGGAGGACCATGACCAGAAATCTCAAAGATAGGATATTCAGAGATAATCTAAGGATTATAGATTTTCCAAAAGAACACATCAGCATCATAAAGCTTAATAATAAAGAAAATAATAGAAAAGAACTGTTTGGAATTTCTGAATATAAAAAATAAAATTCCAATAAAAAAGAATTTATAGATTATCTCCAGGAAAAGGAAAATAAATAAAATCAAGGGTGAAAACTCCAAGGCATAAAGTGGTTAAAGCTAACAATTCAGTCCAGAAACAATAAGGTCTTCGAGCCATTAACAGCAAAACTTTCAAGTCTCAAGGATAACACATTCATATAACATAAGAATATTTCAGTTTAAGCAATGAGATGAACCAAATCAGTTCCAATAGAGCAGTAATGAATTGAACCAGCTACACCCAGGAAAAAACTCTGGGAAATGACTAAGAATCATTACATAGAATTCTCATTCCCTATATTTTTGTCCACCTGCATTTTTGATTTCCTTCACAGGCTAATAGTACACTATTTCAAAGTCTGATTCTACAGCAAAATAACTGTTTAGACATGTATACTTATATTGTATTTAATTTATACTTCAACATATTTAACATATATTGGTCAACCTGCCATCTGGGGGAGGGGGTAGAGGGAAGGAGGGGAAAAATTGGAACAAAAGGTTTGGCAGTTGTCAATGCTGTAAAATTACCCATGCATATAACTTGTAAATAAAAAGGTATAATAAAAAAAATTTTTTTAAATGAAAAAAAAAAAAAAAAGAATATTGCAGCCTAGTCAACCTATCCTTTGAATCTGACCTTAATCATATAGTACAAAAAAGATGAACGTTCAATAATAGATTCTGAAATATTTTTAGAAAGAAAGTCAAATAAGATGACAGGAAAAGATAATGACAAATGTTGGAGGGAATATGGGAAAACTGGAACACTGATGCATTGTTGGTGGCATTGTGAACAGATTCAACCATTCCGGAGAACAATTTGGGATTATGCTCAAAAAGTTATCAAACTGTGCATACCCCTTGATCCAGGAGTGCTTCTACTGGGCTTATATCCCAAAGAGATCTTAAAGAAGGGAAAGGGAACTGTATGAGCAAAAATATTTATGGCAGCCCTTTTTGTAGTGGCTAGAAACTGGAAATTGAATGGATGCCCATCAGTTGGAGAATGTCTGAGTAAATTATGGTATATGAATATTATTGCTCTGTAAGAAATGACCAGCAGGATGAATACAGAGAGGCTTGGAGAGACTTACATGAACTGAAGGTAAGTGAAATGAGCAGAACCAGGAGATCATATACACTTGGCACAACAATACTGTATGAGGATCAATTCTGATGGACGTGGCTATCTTCGGCAATCAGAAGATCCAATTCAATTCCAATTGATCAGTGATGACCAGAACCAGCTACACCCAGCGAAAGAACATTGGGAAATGAGTGTGAACCACAACATAGCATTTACATTCTTTCTGTTGTTGTTTGCTTGCATTTTTGTTCTTCTTCCCAGGTTATTTTTACCATTCTAAATCTGATTTTTCTTGTGCAACAAGAGAACAGTATAAATATATACACATATATTGTATTTAAGATATTCTTTAACATGTTTAACATGTATGAGACTGCCTGTCATCTAGGGAAGGGGGTGGAGGGAAAGAAGGGAAAAGTTGGAACAGAAGTGTTTGTGAGTGTCAATGTTGAAAAATTACCCATACATATGTTTTGTCAATAAAAAGCTATAATTAAAAAAAAAAAGGAAAAAAGAAAAAGAAAGCCAAAACTGAAGAGATTATTTGCTTTTCAGATTCTTTAAACAATAGAAAGGCAGGATGTGTGAATTAAATAAATGCAGCAGGCATGGACAACAGCAACAGTGGCAACAGAAAGCCAGTAAGAAATTTCTAAGAATTACATGAACTGATGTTAAGTTAAATGAGCAGAACCGAACAGTAACAGCAAGATCCTGTGATGATCAAGAGCAGACTTAGCTCTTAGCAATGCAAGATAAATCCAAGATATCTCCAATAGCCTTGGGATGGAAAATGCTATCTACATCCAATGAGATTATAGAAACTGAATATGGATGGAAGCATGATACTTTCATCTTTTTTTCGTTTTTCTTTCTGGTGGTTTTTCCCTTTTTTCTGATTTTTCTTTTACAATGTGATTAATATGGAAATGTTTAAAATGATTGTACACATAAAGCCTATATCACATTATTTTCTGTCTAGGGGAAGGAGGAAGGAAAGAGGGGAAGGAGAAAAAAAATGTGGAACTCAAAATCTTAGAAAAGTGAATGTTGAAAACTATTTTTACATGTAATTGGAAATAATACAATCCTATTAAGTGGGGGAAAAAACTCCTTTCTAAACATAAAAAAGGAGACAGGGATGAAGCTGGAAGTCTGGTTGAGGTAACAGGGAAGAGGCAGACAGGGAGAATTATAAACAGATCCTGACAACTCTGTGCATAAAAATTTCTCTTGTAGGACTACATGACAATATTGAAAGGTACACAAAGGAGAGGGGAACAGGGAATAGAAAGAAAAGAATAAGTAAGTGATGGAACTAGGTCAAAACAAAAACTAATAACAGGAGAAGGAGGCTAGTCCCAGAAAGAGTAAAGCCTATATGTAAATGGGTGAGAATGAGGGAGAAAAGATGAAAAATAGAAGAGAAAGGATGGTTGTGGGAGGGGAAAAGTAGATGAGGACTTCACACTAGATGATGAAGGATTTAGTACCAGAACCTTGTCCTGGTGAAGTGGGAAGGAAACTATTCTCTTTACTGAAGCTGTGATCCCTTTAAGATTATCACTCTGAAACTGTGTTTCCTTTTAATCTGTGATCCCTTTTGGAGTCTCAGCCCCTCCTGGGGAAGGCATATCCCCCCAGATAAGTTATCTTTCGGGGATGCCAGAGTCTTTGATTCAATTAGAAATCCTGGTCAAAAAGCACCCTTTTGAAGTGTTGTTAATTCCAATAGGAGATCTGAGCTGGATACTGATAAGCATTTAAACCTAGGAACCTGAGTCCTGAAGCCTCAAGACTCCTTTTAAAGGGCAATTTCTAGACTCACTCCTTGCAGAGAAGCAAGCAGGTTTCGAGGACTCTGCCCACTGAGAAGGCATTCTCTTCTCAGTGCCAGATTCCATTTCCCTAATAGGATTTTGCCACTATAGAAGTCAGTCTCTTAGCAAACTGGTTTCTATCCAACAATAAAGTGTCATTTTTGCCAATTAATAATTCGGGATAAGTGACTTCTTTCACTTTGAACCTGCAGTCGACCGAAAGGGGATTTTAACAACTCTCTTATTGCCACTAACCTCATCCCCACTGGGAATTCAGGGGATACAAACCTCATCACTGGGATGGAGGGAGCTAGAAACTCTGGAGCCAATTAATACCTGGACAAGTGGAAGAACATGCACACATGGAGAATTCTAGGTAAATGGGGGTGGGGGAAGGAAAGGTCAATGAGAAGTCAGTAGATGATAAAAATATCAATAGATCAGTGTGGGGGGAAGGAGGTTAACTGTCCACCATGGGACGATATCCTCCCTTATGTCATCAATAATGGCATAGTTCCAGAGTGTAGCACAATGAAAAAGGGGGATTAAGAGGTAACCTCTCAAGGCAGTAGCAGAAAGTTCCTTAAAGACAGAGTCTAAAGACAGCTCAAGCATTTATTGTATGAAGAATACAGATTAAAGAGACCAGATGATTTTAGATATCATGAATTAGAGAATAAGGATCTAAAGTAAATAAAGAGAAGATGGTTAATGAAGAGAGTGAGAAAAATCCTTTTTGGAAAGGGTCTAAAAAATGAAATAAAACTAATGAACAGAACTGGCTGAAGGGAAGGAAATCTATTTAACTGAAAAGAAAAAATGAAACGGAATCAGATTCAAACAGGAGTGAAGAAGTAATAAACAAAACCCTGAAGGGAAAGGGGTAACAAATGAAAATAGGGGATAAAGGGCAAGAGGAAGAGAGCCAGTGGGAACAGGGCCACTTTAATAAAAAGCATAAAATAATGCAACTAAAGGAATATAATATTGTGTTTACAGCAGAAGGGGGAAAAAGTCATAATTTGGGAAAACTAGCAATTTTGGAGATAGGCAGAGGAAAATATAAATCTCTTATAACATTTAACCCTATTTTTCTCAACTATAAAATAAGCTGAAGAAGGAAATGGCAAGTCATTCTAATATCTTTGCTAAGAAAACCTCAAATGAGGTCATGAAAAGATGATATTGAACAACAATATAATAATCCTAATAACAAATCCAATGATCTTTTCTCACTCTGTTTCTCTCAACCTCTCTCTAGTTTTTGAAACAACTGATTACTCTCTCCTTTTCAATACTTTTTTCTCTTAGTTTTTTGGGACATCAATTTTTCTTCCTACTTATCTAGTCATTCCCCAGCCAGATCACACCTTTTAATATTATATATACATAGAAGAAAAGCAGGAAAATGAGGGGAAACTCTTTGCAAATATTAAACTATGTATACCCTTTGCTAGATCTATATCCCAAAGAGATCAAAGAGGAAAAAGATACATCTATACAAGAACATTAGTTCTTTTTCTGGTGGCAAAGAATTGGGAACTGAGGGGAAGTTTATTAATTGGGGAATGGCTGAACAAGTTATGGCATACGAATGCAATGGAATAATTTGGTCCTAAAAAGAAATTAGGATGGTTTTAGAAAAGAATGAGAAGACTTTTATAACATAATGCAAAATGAAATGAACAACTAATTCTGGAGCAATTTTATGACAATAATCAACTTAAGACTTAGTAGCTATGATCACTACAATCACCCAACTACAGTTCTAAAGGACTCATTAGCTATCTCATTCAAGAAAAAGAGTTGATTGTCTCAGAATACAGATTGAAGTTTATTTTCTTTTTTGTCTTTTTAAAAAAAAATGAAATGTTTTGCATGATTATATATTCATTATACATTCTTGTATAATTTTGTTTTTCTTTTATTCTCAAGTAGTAGTACAGAATTCAGAGGACCTGGATTCAAATTCTTGTCCTTCCACTCACTGTGAATAGCTTGCTCTATCCACAGGTCGGACACAAGTAGTCCATATGAACATCTGAGATGGATTCTCCAACTTTGTGTATATTGCATTTCTTTTGATCTGCTTTGCTCGTAGAGCACAGTGCTTTCTCTGATGAGGGTTCACCATACTGGACAGACCTGTGCCAATGGCTCTCAAGTCATGCAATCAATTCTAAACTTTTTAAGAGAGACCTGAAGTGTCCATGTATCGTTTTTTTCTGCCTTGTGAGCACTTCCCTTTGAGTTCTCCATAAAATAAGTCTTTTTGGCAAGCAGACATTTAACATTCAATATGGCCAGCCTAATAAGAGTTGTGCTCTCTGCAGTAGAGTTGGAATGTTTGGCAATTTAGTTGAGAAGAAAGGTCCTCAGTGTTTGGTATTTTATCCTGCCAGGTGATCTTCAGAATTTTTTTATGATAATTCAAATAGAAGTGATTCAGTTTCCTGGCATTGGTGCTGGTATACTGTCCAGGTGTCATAGGCACACAATGAGCTCAGCACATGGCTCTGTAGACCTTCAATTTGGTATTAGTCTAATCCTTCTCCTCTCCCACACTTTTCTTCAGAGCCTCCCAAACACTGAACTAGTTCTGGTAAAGCAGGTGTCAAAATCATTATCAATGTGGATATCGCTGGAAAGCATACTGCCAAGGTAAGTGAACTTATCCACAGTGTTCAAAACTTCATCATTTGCTGAAACTGATAGTTCCACATCTGGTGTGGTGCTGGTTGATAGAATGCCTATATTTTATTGATATTATTAGAGCAACATTAGCACAAGCTGCAGAGAATTAATATTTTGTTGCATCTCAGCTTCAGAAGTTGCATTGAGCATATTATCATCTGCAACAAAATATCATGCACCAATTACTCCCTCACTTTAGTGTCAGCTTGTAGTCTTTTCAAGTTAAAGAATTTACATGAGTGTGGTAGCTGACTTTGATGCCATGTTTGTCTTCATTGGAGGCATTTGACAACATGGTCTTCAGTAAACTCCTAAATGCCCTCCTTGATGCCCTCAGTAGCAGGTGACACTGACTGGTCTTCTCATGAGTTTTTCTAATATTAATTTCTTCTTGTTCTTTTCCTGTCTGGCTCCTTTTTCTCATCCTTTGTTCAATCAGACATGTCATGCTTATTATGAGTGCATTCCCTGCCTGTGACCTGAACCCTTTATCTAATTTGTTAACTTTATCAGCTCTGATGCATTCAGTCATAATCTCTAGGCAGATTCTCAGATGTAAATATCCATCTCACTTCTAAATTCCAGTCCCACATTATCAACTGCCTATTGAAAATTTCAACTTAGATATCTTAATTCAACATATCCAAAATTGAACTAGTAATTTTTCCCTCAAAATATCCTTCCTCTGAATCTTCCAATTAATTTCAAGGATATCAACATTCTTCCAGAAACCCAGCTTAACAACTTTTATGTCAATTCTACCCTTTCCCCCCACGTATCTAATAAACTGCCAAATCTTGTGACTTTCCCACCCCCAATAGTTGAGGCTCTCATTATCTGGATTAATGTTAAAGACTTTTATTTGGTTCCTAACTGCAACCATTTCAATCCATTCTACACATCTACCAAAATGATTTTCCTAAACCACAGGTTTGATGTCGCCCCCTACTCAACAAATTCCATTGACTTCTGATTACCTCTAGTGTCAAACTTAACTGGTACTTAAATCTCTTCACAAGCTAGACCCTTCCTCCCTTTTCAAGCTTTGTATACTTTATTCTACTCCACATATTTGCCCATCCAGCCACTCTAAGCGACTTCCCATTCCATACACTTCATCTCCTGCATTTGTCCCTTTGCCCTGGTTGTGCCATCACTGAACTCCTTTCTCCCTTGGAACCAGGAAGATGTGGGCTGAAAGCACATATACACATTTCCTCCCTCATTAGAAGCTCTTTCAAGGAGCTCCTTAAGGACAGGGATTATTTTATTTTTGTTTTTTTATTCTGAGAATTTAGCACAGCATATTAAGCACTTATTAAATTCTGGTTCTCTGATGGGTATAGGTCAAAGAGTAATGAATAGGGTTCTTGAGATTATGCTTAGAATCCCAACTATGTGAATTTGGGTTCATTACTTAAAAGTGTTTGGGACTTAGTTCCCTCATATGTAAATTGATGGTTTTAAATTAAATAATCTAAAAGTTCCCATCTAACCCTAACATTCTATACATTTTAAAAATAATCTATACAAAAATAGGAGAATAATAAATTCCAATTTTCCTTATTAAGAGCAAATTTAAGATTAAAAATGAGAATAACTTGGTTTATTAGCCACAGAGTTCAAATAAAATATGTAACTAATAAATGCTCTGACAAACTGTTTTCATATTTCAAAGTCTATTCATAGATCTGTAATACAAGGAAAACCCAACAGAATATTCATTTACATATATATAAAGTGTTTAATTTTTATGCACATATTTACCTATAATATTTACAGAAAATAAAACAATATAGAAACATGAGAATAGACAACATCCTCTCAGACTTCTTAGGAGCTGAGGGTTTTATTGCTGTAGTTCAATCAAAGAATAACATTTTATACACATGAAAGCTGGGAGATTAATTTTAAACTGAATGGCAGCCTTATTAAAGCATTTTTTAAAAAATTAAATTGTTGCTGTAATTTCAGGTATTTTGTTAATTGAAATTAAAAAGATGCTTATGAAAGAATTAAAATCTTTTCAAAACCTTCTCATAATTACAAATAAAAAGGCACCTCCAGAATGTTAAAATATTTATAACAATCCCAGTAGTTTAATTTTATGGGCTATTATAGTACATGTGGCTATTCTGCATACATGGTATGTCATTAACACTTACTCTCTAAGTAGTGAGAATTGTAGACTATTTTGTGGCACTGTTAACATATTACCTTTTCAGATGGGGGAATATGATCATAAATTACACATCTGCAATACTAGTGTAATGTTATGACTACCACAGCATAAAATCCAATTATCTAAAATACAACTACTGAATTCCCAAACACTACATAATTTGTAACTGAATTTTCATATTCAGAAACCTGTGAAGTGTTCTTATGAGTACTTTAAAAACATATTTATAAAGTATACTTTACAATAAATGAAAATATTGAACCTGTAAGTAAAACCACAATAGTGGCTGAAATTCTGTGTACAGTTTAGCAAAAAATGTATCTCAAAATATCTGTAATTTCTTACAACATAATGGAGATGAGTTTTTCTTCAACCTAAGTTCATTTTGATGGGCTTTTTAATCTACTTTCCTACAATACCATTTAAAGAATAAGTTGGGAGAACAAATGATACAGCCATATGTGGTAACTATTAATAAAAAAGCTGTGGGAATGGCAAGTAGGTGTTCCTTAAATACTGGTGCAGGAGAACAAAGGTCCATACAACATGTTTTCTCTTTGCTTAACATTGGCATTGATTTGCTATTTACAGTAGTTTGCAAAAATACATTATAAAAACTGAATGAGGTTCTGTCTCTAAGCTTTAACTTAGTAACCAAGACACATACTTCATCTGCAATTACTCTTGCAAAATATGAAGTACTAAAGTGACACTAATACTGAAATATAGGTAATCAAAAGGTACCAAAAGCACTGATAACATGAGAAATCATCAAGACAGTCTGGATTAATATTGCACACTTCTTGTCAGTTGTTGCTAAGACTTTCATATAAATAACTGTAAAAGGAATCCTGTATGGCTTTTCACTGCATCACTTATTTGAAGAAAGGCTGTTTCAGGTCCCATGATAATGTATAGAGATCGTCATTGAACATGAGGCCTAGGTTTCAAAATAAGCTTTCCTGTCTGGGGAAAAAAAAAAGAAAGTAACTATACATATTAAAAAAAAATTCCAATATCTTTAGTTATTCATGACCTAGAAATAAATTTTGCTTTCAATCACTTTTTTTTTTTTTTTTTAAAGAATGGCTTTTCTTTTTGATGACTAACTGAAAATCAATGATCCATTAAATGAAATCAATAATTGTTGTAAATAGTGAGTAATATTTTATGATCAAAACTATGTAAGAAATTTTTCAGAACACAAGCTATACATTTGACCTAAAATTCTACCACACTGGAAATAGGAGTTTTGAATATCTGAAGATATATAGATATTTTGCAGAGTGATTCAGTTCACAATAAATTATCACAGAGGCAATATTTTAAAAGAAACAAAATAAACATACTTGTACTCCTAGAATTTGCTTATAAACCTTTTTTTCCCTTTCCCATTACATAGAAATAAAATTAATGCTAAGCAATAAAATAAACAGCTGCTGAATAGCTGTTATATACTATCCCAAATATGAATCCCAAGATGAAGTTGCTGTCAATTATATTTTAAAATTCTTTTGAACCTGAATTTGAGATAATTTTGTTTATGTGTCAAATCCAAAGGACTCATGATGAAACACATTATCTACCTCGAGGGAGAGAAATAATAAACTCTTAAGTTAACTTCTTAAGACTGAAGCATTTTTTTTAAACTTTGTTTTTCTGGCTTCCCCCCCTTCCCCCAAAATGGCTAATATGGAAATATGTTTTGCATGAAAAAAAATTATTTCACATATGACATTCAAGTAAAAAAATTACTTACATCATCACAAGACATATTATATTCTGCTAACACAGTTCGACATCGGGCTGCTATACTGCATATACGTAGTCAAAGGAAAATAGCATTACTTAGAGAAAATTAAAAAAACAATGTCAAGCAGAAGTATTTTAATAGTGATTCCAGAATAAAACTCAGCCACGTTTAAAGGATACATTGATGGTGCTACCACTCTCTTGTGTATTCCAGCAAAGAACAACCCTATTAGAGTGATACAGCTGATTGTGAAAAATGGATGATTCCATAAAGATGTAAAGAAGGATACCTATATCAAAAAAGCTTTAATTATTTTCAAAATCACATTGTTATTGTTTAAACTATACTCTTGCCTATATATATTCCTTTTAATCCTTTTATCTTCTAAGCTAACAAAGTTAGCTTTAATTAACAAAGTTAACTAAAATAATCCTAGTTTCCTTTATTGTTATGTTTCTAAAGATTTAGTGAAGCATTCAAAATGTGTCACCATTTTATCCCTATCATTTACTACGACACCAAAATCAGTGTAATCACTAAACCCATTTAATTAGTATTTAAAAACACTTATATTTATCTAGTGCTAAATAAAAGGGCAAAATATGGAGCCTACCTTACAAGAGCTTAAAATTTATATGGTAAGAGTAAACTAACAAGAAACAAATTGGGCAAGCAATATAATACTATATATAAGTAAGTGCTAAATCATGTCACATAACTGTGATGTAGTAATTCAGAGAAGAGGGAAATCGATAATGTGAACTGGATTCAGTGAAGAGGTAGATTTTGTGTGGGAACTGAAAAACAGATTGTGGTTAGATGATTACAAAAGCCATTTCAATATAAAGACATAGAATCATAAATTTTGAACTTGAAGGGATTTTAATCCAACTTTCTCATTCATAGATGAAGAACTGAGTCCCTAAAATATTAAGTGTCTTGCCCAGGTTACATAGGTTTCAAGTAACAGAGCTGGGATTTCTGAACCCAGATCCTTTGATTCCATACCTAGCACTGTGTATCTAATACGTTAATGAGATTTTGAGGGATTAGCCTTACTAGAGAAGATGGTTCATATGAAAGAATGGTAGAAAGCGATATTATTGCTAGATGTACCAAGGGTTTCTGTTAATACAAAGGCCCAGTTCTAATTGTCTAGAAGCTTCCCTTTTTAATGTCTCTATCCCAAATGTCATAATTAGTAACGCTACATATTAAGTAAACTCTTAGATTATATAAGGTTCTAGAATTTCAATTATGAAAAAATATGACTATCACTAAATTTTCCTTTTATATTGCTTAAAAAGTTAGATACAACATATATTGTATTTGACTTATACTTAAACATATTTAACATGTATTGATCAATCTGCCACCTGGGGAAGGGGGTGGAGGGAAGAAAGGGAAAAGTTGGAACAAAAGGTTTTGCAACTGTCAATGCTGAAAATTAGCCATGCATAGATCTTGTAAATTAAAAGCTATTAAAAAAAAAGTTAGATACATCTTCCATAGATGGCCTTTTTAAGAGGGAAAAAACAGATTTTTTTAAAATTGTGAAAATAAAAACTCGTGAGGAAGCTGCTATAATGAACAACAAATAAAACACTGTCACTAAACTTGCAGGTTCTAAGTTCTGAGCAAAAAGTTTTATATCATGCAAAAGCATAGATAAAAATACCATAATTTGTTTGTCCTTGTAAAAATTGCTACCAAATAGTTTGCTTTTGGTAAATGAATAAAAAAGAGTAAGTTTCATTAGTGTTATGCATTTTTCTTTAAAAAATCCAAATTAATTCTACCTTTTGTGTCTCTGGATCTATCAACCAATTCCAGGCACCAGTAGCTGTACAGACAGACACCACTATAAGAATCACTGATAAAAAATAAAAACTAAATTAGTAAACAAATAAACTTATGAAATACCAGTTATAGCAATGCCTATTAAAATGAGAGTTGTAGTAAATAGTACTGAATGCATTAGACAAGGAAAGAGTAACCTAAATTCTAACTTGTGATATCATATAGCCTTGAAAAACTCAACCTCCCACTGTGAACTTCTAATATTCAAGTGAGGGCACAGAGGCACCATTCTGGGAAAAAAAAAAAAAAAATCACTTAACAATGACATGAAAACATATATTGAATCCGGAAATAAAACAAAACTATCCAACCTGAGAGTTCCTCAAGAACTACCTTTAAAAGATTTTTCCTTCTTAATAAATACAGATGAATTGGTTAAAAACAAAAAGTCAACTAAAGATCAGCATTTTCTTCAAGTAACTTAGTGGATATAAAGAATATAAATTATAGTTAGGAAAAAAAAATTATACTTCGGTGAAAGCAAGATTCTCAGAGTTAAGTATGCCTATTCTGGAAATCCTAAAAAATCGAAATAACAATTCTACCATAATAAAAATTTCACATTTTTTTTTTAATTAAGGAAAATACATTAGAGAGAGAATATATAACTATTTATTCTATTTTAAAAGACACATTCAGACTTTAAAAAAGAATGAAATCAAGCTTATATTATCAGAATATGAAACAAAACTCATAATTATATAGTTTTGGGGGGCTATATTATATTTGGGGGACAAATTAAAAATTAATTTATCTATTTTAGAGATGTGATCATTTTAAATTAATTCCAGAGGATATGAAAAAATTTTCTAAATCTGTAATATACATTTATATAGTTCTTTCTAACTTTTCAAAATGTTTTTATACATATCTTATTTCAGTAGCACTTTAATATAAGTGATATTTATAACTAATTGTGAACAATGTATAATTTTGAATTTTCAAAGATAAAAAATTATGTTTATTTTGCTATCCTTAAGAAAACATACTGAATTAAGTTTTAAAAGATTTTTCTTTAATAGTTAAAACAAAATGAATTTTCAGGTTAAACTTGTTAGCCAATTAACCAAAATGTTCAAAAACAAAATAATCTTTCCTTTTCCTCCTCTTTTCTTTTCTTTTCTTTTCTTTTCTTTTCTTTCTTTCTTTCTTTCTTTCTTTCTTTCTTTCTTTCTTTCTTTCTTTCTTTCTTTCTTTCTTTCTTTCTTTCTTTCTTTCTTTCTTTCTTTCTCTCTCTCTCTCTCTCTCTCTCTCTTTCTTTCTTTTTAACTATATGGTATTAGTCAGTACATATATAGAGCTATTCTAACAGTGTCTCATAAAACATACACTAAAATCTTGGTCACCAGGCTTGTTTTGTTTGTTTTTTTGTTTGTTTCTGCTGAGGCATTTGGGGTTAAGTGACTTGCCCAGAGTCACACAGCTAGGAAATATTAAGTGTCTGAGGACAGATTTGAACTCAAGTCCTTCTGACTTCAGGGCTGGTGCTCTATTCATTGTATCACTTAGCTGCCCCTACCAATTTTGTTTTTTTCTTTAAAGGAGTAGTCAGATACATGAACCGTGCTAAATGAACAGAACCAAGAAAATAGAGTACATAACAACAAGATTATATGTTGATCAAGTGTGATGTATTTGGCTCTTCTCAAATGTGGTGATTCAGGGCAATTATAGACTTGTGATGGGAAGAGTCGTCTCTTCAGCATCCAGAGAGAACTATGGAGACTGAATGAATGTGATTAAAGCATAATATTTTCACTTTTTTTTTTAAAACTATTTGTTTGCTTGGTTTTTTTCTCTTTAGATCTGATGTTTCTTGCATAGAATGATGAATATAGAAATATGTTTAGAAGAATTGCCCATGTTTATTGCTTGCCGTCTAGGGGAGGGCAGCAGAAAGAAAAAATTTGGAACACAAGGTTTTGTAAAGATGAATGTTGAAAACTATCTTTGCGTGTATTTTGAAAAATAAAAAGCTATTAATTTTAAAAAATAGTTATGACCAAGTTCTCTCAATATTCAACAAAACTGATTTGAAAGCAAACATTTTAAAAAGGAGAAAGGTTGAGAAATGACAAAACTATAAATCCATTAAAAATGCTCTAATTTCATAGATATATTTACTAGTGTGGGGAAAATCATGCGTTCATATGCAATTATATGTATATAATTTGGTATTTGGCAATTACTGACTTCTGAGGTGTAATGCAGGAGCTATTCATTAATTCATTTAAAAAATATTCATTATGTCCCTACTATGTTCAAAATATTAAGCATCTCCTGTGACAGATATTAAGATGCAAGTTTAGTTAAGAAATCCTCATGGAGCTCATGCCACCATGGAACTTACAATCTAGTAGTTGGATAAGGCTATAAGGAAAATTATTAACAGTTTTTGATAAACAAGACCCATCTCAAAGCAAAGTGTTATAGTTGGCTTTGGGTTCAGTTTTTAAAAGGTAGTAATTCAAAAGGTGATGAAAAGCAGGGAAGACATTCTAGAAATAGGAAATAGCATGAATAAAGTCATAGATGGGATAGAATACAGGGCATGTTCAGGGGAGACAGAATTTTGGTCTGTTTAGTGCCTCATAGACATTAAGACAAAATGGCATAAGATTGTAGAGATTCTCGAATGGCAGGCAAAGTAGAATGAAGCCACTGAAAATTGTTGGTCTTTTATGTTAATGACCAGATTGGAGGGGGAGGGGAAGAAGGGAAAAGAAAAGACTGGCAAAAGGAGAGATTAAAAAGGTAGGAGAAACAAGAGAGACAAGTATCTTGAAAGGAACCAGAAAATATCCAATGGGGTGGAGATGTCTGATGTCAGAAACTCCAGGTCAAAAGATCATGAGAATGGGAGGGTCACTGGATATGTTAGTTAAATTTCATTACTGGTAACCTCTGAGAGAACTGTTTCAGTACCACATCTGGGAAAGAAGGCTGATTGCAGGCAAGGGGTTAAAAGGTAATATTATATTAGAACATAAGTTCATTAAGAGTTGGGACTATTTTACTCTTTATGTAACCTCAATGTCTTGCAGATAATAGGTGTTTAATAAATACTTATTGATTGATTAAAGGGAACGAGAATAAATTAAATAATGAGGTCATGGAGGTACATGTAGACAAGTTTTTAAAAGTTTAGCAAGAAATTAAAGAGGGATGATATTATAGCTGGACTTTTTTTAAAGATTATAATGATTTAAACATTATCTAGTATCAAAGTAGAGAATGAAACATTATCTAGTATCAAAGTAGAGAATGAAGATGCATGAGAAGTATTAATTGCTGGAGCAAAGTCTCAAAGAAGTGGGATGGTATGGGATCAAGGGTCTTTTGAATAGTGATAACCTTTTCTCTTGTGACTACAGTAAAGCTTGGGGGTGATGATGTTACATCTGTGAAGAATAGAAGAGAGTTAAAAGAGCTCATGTTGAATGATTCTTCATAAAGGAAGAAGCTAGGTCACATTAGGAAGAGGAGAAAAATGTTTAATTACTATGAGAAATGAAGTTAATAAGGATTAGAAAGCATTAACAATCTAAGAAACTGTGGCTATTAATTATTCAGAACACGTATAGAACAGACTAAATGTTGTCATTTGTCTGTTATCACATTTAAAAAAAATCTTTATGATTTTTTTCTAATGAAAATGAGAAAAGATTTGTATTTTATCTTTTAAAATGCAATAATGGGCAGCTAGATGGCATAGTGGATAAAGCACCAGCCCTGGAGCCTGGAGAATCCAAGTTCAAATTCAGCCTCAGACACTTAACACTTACTAGTTGTATGACTGAGCAAGTCACTTAACCCCAATTGCCTCAAAAACAAACTAAACTGTCATAATTATAGTACTATGTATTATAAAGACCATTTACTTTCCACTTCATGGTCTCTACAATATTTCTTCTAATTAAAACTTTTATTATTACTAATAATTTAGGAAACTGTGCGTAGCCTAAAATACCATAAGTTTGGGACATTTTTATTACAATTATTTTAAATCAATTTTAAAATATTATAAATGTAAAATGTAAAACATATAAATGTAAACAAAGATACAAACAACCTGAACAGTTGATTTTAACAGAAAAGTCAAAATAGTATCTTGCAAAATATGTAATTTCTACATAAAATTTGTAACAAAGTAAATTACTCCTCTTCTCTTAAAAAAACAATTAACTTACTTCTCCAACGTCCTGTAGCAGGTTGTAAACAAGAAATATATTCAGTAAGTCTTCTCTCAAAAGCCTTGAGATCTAAGGCAAAAACATTTAAGAATACTATTGGTATTATTGATACTGGTTTTATCTATTAAGTTAACGTATACTTATTACAAGATGTTTACATTCAGTCAAGTTACATGTTCATTATCTTAACTCTAAGCATTAATTAGAAGTATTTCTTATTTCTATTTAACATATTGAGAAAACTGAGGCATCTGACTTAGTGAAAAGCTGTATATATATTAAATATATGCTAATATTGTTGTATTGAGAGTTGAACATTCAGCTGAGTTCTCTCTACTACAGACTGAAAAGAAAAAACTAATCTTTCATTTCTTTTTAACTCATGGAGTACTGGAAACTAAACATAATTCAAAATTAAACATGTTATCGAATAACATATGGGGTTTTAACTTTACCTTTATGACACTGTTTGGTTTTACAAACATATAAACAGACTTAACAGTTGTTTATAATTGATTTGAGAGACATTTCCCCTTCAATGAAAGTCACATAACCTTAAGCAAGTTGGAAGGGGGCTTTCAAATTAAACTTCATAGCATTAATAGCTATACAATTTTTAAAAAATGACTAATTAAAAGCCCTCCCATAAAGTGAATTCAGACCTTGAATTATTTACAAAGAGCTATTCCTTCAACTCAAGAGAGTATGACTTTGGAACCAATTAAGATCTGGGGTCAAGTCCGGCCTCAGACACATTCTAGGGGTGTTAAGCAAGTTAATGAATCTTCCAATGACCCAGACAACTTTCCAGACTATAAATTAGTCAGAGTTGTAGATGTGCATCTGGGGGTGGAATTTCCATACAAAGCTTTCCCTATAGACTCCTCCCCCATCCCTGTATAGTCTTCTACTAATAAAATATAAAAACTGGGGCAGGTAAGTGGTGCGGTGGATAGATAGAGCTGCGACCCTGGAATAGGGGACTACTGTGTAACCCCAAGCAAATCACATCCCCCACGGCCTCAAAAAAATATAGAGATCTATCTTTGCATCTACATACATACACACACACACACACACACACACCCACCCCTGAAATTACGTACAACCACCTAAGACAGTTGTTCTTTTACACTTAAAAAGACGCTTTGGAGAGAATACTCTCTAAATCTCGAGTCTAGGATCTGAATTTACTTAAGGCTGGTGACTAAGTTCAAATAGGAGAGACTGAAGTGCTTTCTTACCACGATTAGTATCCGAAACCATGGCGAAGCAAAACTAAGAGTTGTTTATTGCTCTCAACTTGAGGAAATTGATATACACACAACCCACGACGCCAATCAAGCCAGCCTGACAGTCAGTCCTGAGCCCTTCTCCGGAACCGAGGGGCTGGGCCGGGGCAGTCCTAGGGGCTCCTGGGAGCACTGGGAGGCTTCCTCGCAGGACGTGAGTCCCGCCTCCCCCAACCCCGGTGGCGGCTCCTCGGGCCTGAGCTTCCTGGGCACCCTGGGGGTGGGGTCTCAGCTTCCCACCTCCCCCCCTCCGATTTCCTCGGTTCGCGAAGGAGAGCAGCTTCCGACTGGGCGGAGGTGGGCAGACACGAGCGTGCCGGCGTCCCTACCTTCCGCTTGCTCCAGCGAGTTCATGTCTGGCGGCAGCTCCAGTCACTGCCGCTGCACCGTCCGCATCCCGACCCCGGCCTCAGCCCCGCGGCGCCCCGCAACCCCTCAAGACAGCCTCGGTCCCAACCGTCCCTCACCCCCTACTCCGAGCCCGGCTGCCCCTCGCCTACACCCAACTCTCTCATTGGGCCCCAGGACCGTACCCCCAAACTAACCTGATTTCCCATTGGCTAGGGAGAACGCTCGCCGCTGTGCCATTTTAGGATTGGGCTCCTCCCCCTCACCCCGAAGTGAGCGAGTGTCTCCAGCAGAAGGACCTGTTCCTGCTCTGGTCTGGCTCCTCCCGCTGCACCGGTGCGGAATTGCATCCTGTCAAATGTCTTCCTATCACCATCTGGGGAAATCTACTTTTCGCCCAGCCGCTGGAAATGAGCACCTTCCTAAACTTTGCTTTCGGCCTGGTTGTTTGTTTTTCGTTTCCCTTTTTTCTAGATGGCATTTTCCCAGGCACCGAGGTACAGAACATAAAAAATTTGTACTGTTATTGCTCCTCTAGGATAAAATACAAATTACTCTAATTTTTCCAAGTCTTTCCCAAACTGTTCCCAATCAATCTTTCCAAACTCACACTTTGCAGTTTAGCTAAAGAGGCCTTCTGATACACAGTAGGTGAATAAGTGCCCATTGATTGATTACAATGCACTTTGACAGAGACCAGGAGTGATAGACAAATCATACATGTTCCCTGCACTAAAGTCAATAATCATTTAAAAATCACTGTCACTATGAATGTAGTATTTATAACAATCATTAATCAAAGACTGAGCCAAACATGAGATAAATCTCTTAAAAAAAAACCTTTGGGAAAGGGACCCACTTGTGCAAAAATGTTTGTGGCAGCTCTTTTTTATAGTGGCTAAAACCTGGAAACTCAGTGGATGCTCATCAATTGGAGAATGGCTGAATAAATTATGGTATATGAATGTTATGAGTGTTATGGGATATTATTGTTCTGTAAGAAACGGTCAGTGGGATGATTTTAGAGAAGTCTGAAGAGACTGAGACATGTAAGTCTCTTAGTGAGAACTAAGTGAAGTAAGCGGAACCAGGAGACCATCATACATGGCAATAACAAGATTATATGATGATCAATTCTGATAGACATGGCTCTTTCTAACCCTAAATGACATAATTCAGATCAATTCCAATAATCTTGTGATGAAGAGATCCATCTACATGCAGAGAGAGGACTGTAAGGACTGAGTGTGGATCACAACAACATTTTCACTCTTTTTGCTGTTGTTTGCTTGCATTTTGTTTTCTTTCTCACTTTTTTCCTTTTTTATCTGATTTTTCTTGTGCAGCATGATAATTGTAGAATATGTATAAAAGAATTGCACTTGTTTAATATATATTAGATTATTTGCCATCTGGGGAGGGAGTAGAGAAAAGAGGGGAAAAAATTTGAAACACAAGGTTTTGTAAGGGTCAATGTTGAAAAATTATCCATGTATATGTTTTTTTTTTTTATTATAGCTTTTTATTTACAAGACATATGCATAGGTAATTTTATAGCATTGACAATTGCCAAACCTTTTGTTCAAATTTTTCCCCTCCTTCCTCTCACCCTCTCCCCCATATGGCAGGTTGACCAATACATGTTAAATATGTTAAAGTATAAATTAAATACAACATAAGTATACATGTCCAAACAGTTATTTTGCTATACAAAAAGAATTAGACTTTGAAAAAGTGTACAATTAACCTGTGAAGGAAATAAAAAATGCAGGCGGACAAAAACAGAGGAATTGCGAATTCTATGTAGTGGTTCATAGTCATCTCCCAGAGTTTTTTCCTGGGTGTAGTTAGTTCAATTCATTACTGTTCTATTGGAACTGATTTGGTTCATCTCATTGCTGAAGATGGCCACGTCCATCAGAATTGATGATCATATAGTATTGTTGAAGTATATAATGATTTCTTGGTCCTGCTCATTTCACTCAGCATCAGTTCATGTAAGTCTTTCTAGGCCTTTCTGAAATCATCCCGTTGGTCATTTCTTACAGAACAATGATATTCCATTAATATTCATATATCACAATTTATTCAGCCATTCTTCAATTGATGGGCACCCACTCAATTTCCAATTTCTGGCCACTACAAAGAGGGCTGCCACAAATATTCTTGCACACATGTATATGTTTTGAAAATAACAAGCTTTAATTTAAAAAAAAAACCCTTAAAAATGATCATTTTATAAGTTGAGGATGTGTTCAAAAGTAGGAACATGCAGTTTAATAAAGTTGATTTTTTAGTTTCGCTTTGCTTTTTTTCCTCAATAGTATTTTCTTTTTCCAAATACCTGTAAAGATAATTTTCAAAATTCATTTTAATAAGATTTTGTATTCTAAATTTTCTTCCTCTTTTTCATCTCCTCTTTCTCCAAGATAGCAATCTAATATAGATTATACATGTTCAATGCTTTTAAGTGTATTTCCATATTTTTCATGTTGTGCAAGAAAAATCAGACCAAAAGAGAAAAAACCATGAGAAAGAGAAAACAAACAAACAAAAAAAAACCCCAAATTTAAAATACTATGCTTCAATCCACAACCAGTTTCCATCGTTCTTTGTTTGGATGTAGATGGCATTTTCCATCCCATGTCTATTGGAATTGTCTTAGATCAATGAATTTTTGAGAACAGCTAAGTCTTATCATAGTTTTGCTATTGCTATATACAATGCTGTTCTCCTGGCTCTGCTCACTTTACTCAGCATCAGTTAAAATAAGTCTTTCTAGGTTTTTCTGAAATCACCCTGCTCACTGTTTGTTATAGAGCAATAAATATTCCATTACATTCATATTTTTCCAATTGCTTAGATCTGATTTTAGTTGTGTGGAAAGTGTTTTGTTGTTGTACTCATATAGTTCCTCACTTTCTCTTGGCAGATAGACTCCCAAATAATTTATACTCTCAATAGTTATTTGAACTGGAATTTCTCTTTATATCGCTTGCTGTTGTATTTTGTTAGTGATATATAAAGATGCTCATGATTTATGTGGATTTATTTTGTATCCTGCAACTTTGCTAAAATTGTAGATTATTTCTAATAGTTTTTTAATTGATTCTCTAGGGTTCTCTAAATATACCATCATATCATCTGCAAAGAATGATAATTTGGTTTCCTCATTATCTACTCTAATTCCTTTCATCTCTTTTTCTTCTCATTGCCAAAGCTAGCATTTCTAATACAATACTGAATAGTAATAATGATAGTGGGCAACCTTGTTTTGCCCCTGATCTTATTGGAAATGGTTCCAATTTATCCCCATTATATATGGTGCTTGCTGATGGTTTTAAATAGATGCTATTGACTGTTTTAAGGAAAAGCCCATTTATTCCTATACTCTCTAGTGTTTTTATTAGGAATGGGTCTTGGATTTTATCAAATGCTTTTTCTGCAATTATTGAGATAATCATATGTTAATTTAGTTATTTTAGTTATTTAGTTATTAATATAATCAATTTTGCTAATAGTTTTCCTAATATTGAACTAGCCCTGCATTCTTGGTATAAATCCTACTTGGTCTTGGTGTGTATTATTCTGAAGATGATTTTCTGTAATCTCTTTGCTAATATTTTATTTAAGATTTTTGCATCAATATTCATTCACAAGATTATTCTATAATTTTCTTTCTCTGTTTTAGTCCTACCTGGTTTAGGTATCAGTACCATGTCTGTGTCATAAAAGGAATTTGGTAGGAGTCCTTCATTCCCTATTTTTTCAAAAAGTTTATATAATATTAGAGTTAATTGTTCTTTAAATGTTTGATGGAATTCACATGTAAATCCATGTGTTCTTGGGGATTTTTTTCTGGGCGCTGATTAATAGTTTGTTCTATTTCTTTTACTAGAATGGGACTATTTAAGTAATTTATTTCCTCTTCTGTTAATTTGGGCAATCTATATTTTTGTAGATATTCCTCATTTCACTTAGTTTGTCAAATTTATTGCCATAAAGTTGGGCAAAGTAGCTCCTAATAATTGCTCTAATTTCCTCTTCATTGGTGGATAATTCTCCCTTTTAATTTTTGAGACACAATTTGATTTTCTGCTTTCCTTTTTCTAATCACATTAATTAAAGGTTTATTTATTTTGTTGGGTTTTTTCATAAAACCAACTCTTAGTTTTATTTATTAATACAATAGTTTTTTTTGTTTTGTTTTGTTTTGTTTACTTTCAGTGTTATTGATCTCTCCTTTTAGTTTTAGAATTTCAAGTTTGGTATTTTATTGGGGGTTTTTAATTTGTTATTTTTCTAAATTTTTAAATTGCAAGCCCAATTCATTGATCTTTTCTTTCTCTGTTTTATGCAAGTAAGCCTCTAGAGATATAAAATTTCCCCTTATTACCAAGTTGGTTACATTCCACAAATTTTGGTATGTTGTCTCATTATTGTCATTCTCTTTGATGAAATTGTTGATTGTGTCTATGATTTGCTGTTTCATTCATTCATTCTTTAGGATGAGATTATTTAGATTCCAATTACTTTTTGATCTATTTTTTCCTGGCCATTTATTGAATGTAGTTTTTATTGCATCATGATCTGATAAAAATGCATTTACTAATTCTGCCTTTCTGCATTTGATTTTGAGGTCTTTATGTCTTTATATGGTCAATTTTTTAAAAATAGCTTTTTATTTACTAGTTATATGCATGGGTAATTTTACAGCATTAAACAATTGCCAAACCTTTTGTTGCAATTTTTCCCCTCCTTCTCCCCACCTCCCTCCCCTAGATGGCAGGATGACATATGGTTAATTTTTGTATAGCTTCCATGAACTGCCAAGAAGAAAGTGTACTCCTTTCTGTCTCTATTCAATTTTCTCCAAAGAGCTATCATATCTATCTTTACTAGTATTCTATTTACCTCTTTAACTTCTTTCTTATATACTTTGTGATTTGATTTATCTAGTTCTGATAGAGCAAGGTTGAGATCTCCCACTATTATAGTTTTGCTATCGATTTCTTCTTGCAACCCTCTTAACTTCTCCTTTAGAAATTTAGATGCTATACTATTTGGTGCAAATATGTTTAATATTGATATTGCTTCATTATCTATGGTATCCTTTAGCAAACTATACTTTCTTTTCTTATCTCCTTTAATTAGATCAATTTTTACTTTTGCTTAATCTGAGATCAGGATGGCTACCCCTGCTTTTTTTTTTTTTTTTTTTTTTTTACTTCACCTGAATCATAATAGATTCTGCTCCAGCCTTTTACCTTTAATCTGTATGTATCACTCTGCTTTAAATGTGTTTCTTGTAAACAACATATTGTAGAGTTCTGGCTTTTAATCCAGTCTGCTATCCACGTACATTTTATGGGAAAGTTCATCCCATTCACATTTACAGTTAAAACTACTAATTCTGTATTTCCTGCCATCTTATTAACCCCAAATTATACTTTTCTGTTCCCTTTCCGCCTTTCCCTCTTCCCCAGTATTTTACTTATGAGCATTACTTGCCTCAAGCAGTCCTCCCCCTTTAGGGATTCTCCCCCTTTCTTATACTTTTCCTCTATTATTTCTATTTTCCTTTCTATTTGGCCTATCCCTTCCCTTTTTGCCTTTCCCCTCCCACTTTTCTATAAGGTGAGAGATGTTTCTTGGTGAAACCAAATATATCTAATATTCTTTTTTTTGAGCCAATCTAATGAGAGTAAGATTCACACATTATTCAACACCCTCCCTTCTTTCCCTCAATTATAATAGGTTTTCTTTGCC